>NC_057800.1:131774070-132111522 GCF_018294505.1 Triticum aestivum | reverse complement strand
CCCGCGCGCTACTAGTGAGCACAAAACCAGCGCTACTACTAGGGTTTTCCCTAGTAATGTATGGGCACGTCCTTGGTCGGGCCCCAGCTTAGCCCCCTGCTGATCCATGACATCAGTTGGGGTGGAGGGCCCGAGCGGAAGGTAGGGGCGGCTACCGACTTGGCACCTCGGGGAGCTGTGACATAAAACCACTCCCATTGCCACAATCCGGACACCTCTGGAAAGGAGCCCTTCAGCCATGGAGCGCCAGCAATTTTGCTTATTAGAGCACCTCCGCACGCTGCATACTGCCCCTCGATTGTCTTCGGCTTCACATCAAAGGTCTTGAGCCACAGGCCGAAGTGAGGGGTAATGCGGAGGAGGGCCTCACAAACGACAATAAATGACGAGATGTGAAGGAGGGAATCCGGGGCTAGGTCATGAAAATCCAGCCCGTAATAGAACATAAGACCCCTGACAAAGGGATCCAGAGCGAGGCCTAGTCCTCGGAGGAAGTGGGAGACAAACACAACGCTCACGTTGGGTTCCGGAGTAGGGATGACCTGCCCTTTGGCGGGCAGCCTATGCGAAATTTCGGCGGTCAGGTATCTGGCCTCCCTCAACTTCTTGATATCCTCCTCCATGATGGAGAAAGGCATCCACCGGCCTTGAAGGCTGGATCCGGACATGATTGAAGGTCCGAAGCACCTGACCTAGGCTTTGGGTGTTAGAACTCGAGGCGGGGGAAGGATTCGATTGAGCACGGGAGGGAAGAAGTAAACGCCTTGTCCCTTTATAAAGAGGGTGAATATCAAGCGTCCTTCTCGTGGCCGTTTGGGACTTTCCTAAAATCTAGGAGTCCTAGGCACGGTTGGGTTACCCACGTTCGTATTAATGAGGATCCCGTAATAAGGGGGACACGATCTCTGCTTTGACAAGACGTGTCAAGAAACCGCCTCGCGTTATGTACGGGGCTGGTTAAGGAAAAACGGTTCGAATAATTACCGGGCCATGGCATGATGTCATGTTGCCGAAACATGTCAGCAGATTGGATTCGTGGAAATATTATTCTCTCTATGGTGGTATGTGGAACTTATTTTGCAGGGTCGGACACTATCCTTGTATTCAAAACTCTTATATGGTGTATTCACCCGCCTTGCAATGCCGAAGACAACACTGCGCGCCGGACTCATCGTCATTGTTCAGGGGCTACTGAGGGAGTCCTGGATTAGGGGGTCTCCGGACAGCCGGACTGTTGGACTCTAAAGATACAAGATTGAAGACTTCGTCCCGTGTCCGGATGGGACTCTACTTGGCGTGGAAGGCAAGCTAGGCAATACGGATATGTATATCTCCTCCTTTTGTAACCGACCTTGTGTAACCCTAGCCCCCTCCGGTGTTTATATAAACCGGAGGGTTTTAGTTCGTAGGACAACGGACAATCATACCATAGGCTAGCTTCTAGGGTTTAACCTCTCCGATCTCGTGGTAGATCAACTCTTGTACTACTCATATTATCAAGAATGATCAAGCAGGACATAGGGTTTTACCTCCATCAAGAGGGCCCGAACCTGGGTAAAACATCGAGTCCCCTGCCTCATGTTACCATCCGCCTTAGGCGCATAGTTCGGGGGCCCCTACCCGAGATCCGCCGGTTTTGACACCGACACACAGGGTGAGTGATTTCTCTAGTGACCGTCACATAATAAAAGGAGCATGATGCCAGTATCTTTAATATGTTGTGACTGCAGATGGAGCTGCCACCGTGGAGACCCTTTGGGCGGAGCTTGCCCGAGCCAAGGAGCAAGCAAGGAGTAGCAATGTGGCCGCTCTAAAGGCAGCCGAAGAGTTAAGGGTTGAACAGGCCGCGCATTGCGAGAGCAAGGAAAGAATGGCCAAAATGGCTGTAGAATTAAAAGATGCCGCTGGCCGTTACCAGCTTCTTGAAGAAGAAAGCCGAGCAAGGGCGACGGGCCTGGAGAAGGCCCTGGTAGCTGCCAAGGAAGCCCGCTCCAAAATTAGAGCGGCGAAGGAGGAGCTGCATCAAGCTGCAGATATTGTGTTTGGGAAGCCCTTCTTGTTGCGGACTAAATTCAGAGATCCGAAGTATGCTCCTCTTGACCGATTATGGAGTTCTGCAGACGCCTACGTGGATTTGGCTGCAAGTGCTGCTGATGCGGCCGAGTACTTCAAGGATCAGAAAGATCACGAAGTGGAGAAGCTGTTCTGGTCATAGTTTCATGCTCCGGTCCATCCACTGTTATTGAATGAGCGAATAGCCGAGTGGGCTGAGCTCCATAGGTTGTCCGGACTTGCCATGAGGTCCGTTGTGGATGATCTGTGGCCGAGAGGGCCAAGGTTGAATAGCTACTTTAGTTTAGTGCAACAATTCCTTGGTGTTGTGCCACGCATCAATGCTGTAAAGAGATCGGCGTGCATAAAGGGTGCGCGGATGGCCTTTTCCCGTGTTAAGACATACTGGGTGGAGATGGAGGCCACCACTATTGCAACACAGGGTTCGACCGTAGGCCGAGTGGCTGTCGAGCACTACTTTGAAGAAGTTCTTGAAGGCGCTCGTTCGATAGAGGCTTAGTGCTCGAAGAATATTATGTTCTAGTGACAAGTATTCCCATTGTAAAAATAATGTTTACTCAATTTTATCTAGGCTGTATTTATACTTTTGCCCAAAAGTACTGTGATGCCTCTTGTGCGGCCGTTTATGTATATATGTATATAACCTGAAAGTTTGCAGTCGTCGGCTTCCGCCCCCACGCATATAATGCTGGGGTGTTCACAGAAAACGCATATCCACACTTGATCCAACGTCTTGGTCCGTTAAGGAGGTGGTAGCGCGGCGAACGAGGCAATCAGACTATATTGCTTTAACACTTTCACTTAGCCATAGGAGTTTGACGGTGGGGCTACTATATAGCCCCTAGTACTTCTGCGCTTGTCCGAATATGGGGCGCGTACGTACATGACCGGGAAACGCCCCTTTGTTAATGCGGAGGAATCCCGAAGATTCCGCTGAGTCATCGAGTGGTTGACCAGTCTCTCGCTATATCATGACAGTCAGTTTTCGGCTTTCTCTACTGAGGTGCTCATCCGGATGAACCAGGGCACAATCGCAGTAGTTCTCCCAGTGCTACCTTAGCCGATATAACGGAACGTAAGGTACCAAAACGTGGGAGCCGGGCAAACCCAACATTTGACCAAAGACATGATTCGGAGCTGATGCATATAGGGCCAAACTCGCGACGCCGAACACTCCCTAAGGTGTTCGGTCTTTATAATATATACCGGCTAAACAATGCCCTCAATAATAGACCCCATGTGTCCAGGTACGTGCAATATCCTGACGTGGCCACATGCCAATAACGTCAGCATCCTTCTCGGTTGTGTGGAGTATCCGGAGGATGAGAGCAACAAGAGACAGTAAAAAAGGTTTACGCAGGGTCTTAATCTAAAAAGAAACCTTTGGGCGGGTCCCTGCTGCACGTCTGCGCCTGTATCTCCGTTGTGCCATGTCCTGGACGGGTGTAGCACGATTGTCATCTGTAAAAGGAAAAAACTTAGGTGAAAGTTGTTGTGCCGAAAAAAAGAAGAATTGGTTATTATCAATGAACTATCAAAATTCAAGAGAAGTCAAGTTGAGCCTGGCTAGCCCTGATTACACGCGGGAAGCCCCTGGTATCGTCTTTGAGCGTTTGATCATCAAACCGATCTCGTGTATATGTGGTGGAACGCCGGACTCGTCTAACCGTGTCTGTGGTCTTGACGACCTGTCATTTTTTCTGGTTAGTGAGGCCGTCTAGTTCGCGGCTGTTAGAGCCGCCGCATCCTCTTTCGTACGTGAAAAACGTTCGGTATTTCCGCTAACTGTGATGATGCCACATGGACCAGGCATTTTAAGCTTGAGAAAAGCATAATGCGGTATTGCGTTGAAATGAGCGAAAGCCATTCTTCCGAGTAGTGCTTGATAACCACTTCGGAATGGAGCGACATGGAAAGTTAACCTTTCGCTTCGGAAGTTATTGGGAGAACCGAATACCACCTCTAGCAGTAGAGAGCCCGTACAGCGGGCCTCTTGGCCTGGTATTACTCCCTTGAAGGTAGTATTACTGTGGCTTATTTGTGTCGGGTCTATCCCCATTTTGCGGACTGTGTCCTGATATATCAGATTTAGATCACTGCCGCCGTCTATGAGGACTCGTGTGAAATGGTACCTGTTTATTATTGGGTCTAACACCAAGGCTGCCAGTCTCTCGTGCCGGATATTTGTCGCGTGATCCCTACGATCAAAAGTGATTGGGCAGGCCAACCAGGGGTTGAACCTAGGGGTGACGGGCTCTATGGTGAGTGTGTCTCGGAGTGCATGCTTGCTTCTCCTCTTCGTCACATGGATCACGTTTACCATTTTAACCTCTGGTGGGAACTTTTTCTGTCCTCCGACGCTTTGCTAGCGAGGTTCATCCTCGTCTTCGCTTGGTGTCTCTTCCCCTTTGTGTTCGGAGTTTAGCTTACCGGCTTGCTTGAAGACCCAACATTCTTTGTGGGTATGATTTGTAGGTTTGTCGGGGGTGCCATGAATCTGACAGAGCTTGTCAAGAATTTTTTTTAGGCCAGATTGTCCTTCTCTATTGCCTTTGAAAGGCTTTTTCCACTGACCTGGTCGAGAGCCCCTGAATCCGGCGTTTACCGCCGTGTTATCTGGGCTGCCTTCTTTATTTCGACGCTTGTTTTTGTTGCGTCATGGTTTTCCATTGCCATCCCTGACTTCGGATGTGCTTGGGTCGCTGGTGCTGCTACGGGCCAACCAGCTGTCCTCGCCCGCACAAAAGCGGGTCATGAGGCTTGTTAGGGCTGCCATTGTTCTCGGTTTTTCTTAGCCGAGGTGTCTGGCGAGCCATTCGTCTCGTACACTGTGTTTAAAAGCTGCTAAGGCTTCGGCGTTCGGATAGTCTACGATTTGGTTCTTCTTGGTGAGGAACCTATTCCAAAGCTTTCGGGCAGACTCTCCGGACTGTTGGATTATGTGACTTGAATTGTCTGCATCCGGTGGTCGGACATAACTCCCTTGAAAATTAGCCCAAAAAGCATCCTCAAGCTCCTCCCAACTTCCAATTGAGTTTTCAGGGAGGCTTTTCAGCCAGTGCTGAGCTGGCCCTTTAAGCTTGAGGGGCAAGTATTTGATGGCATGGAGATCGTCTCCGCGAGCCATATGAATATGGAGGATAAAGTCCTCGATCCAGACTCCAGGGTCTTTCGTCCCGTCGTACGCCTCTATGTTCACCGGTTTGAATCCTTCTGGGAATTCGTGGTCCAGCACCTCATTAGTGAAACATAAGGGGTGTGCGGCACCCCTGTATTGGGATGTGCCATGGTGTTCGGACGATTGTAGTATTCGGTTTTGGTTTTGTACCGGAGCGCGCTTCCTAGATCCATAGATGGATCTAGTCGCTCCGGATTTTTGGCGCAAGTTCTCACGTAGATTGTGTTTTGACTTATGCGCGACTTTGTTAGCCGCTCTATCGCGTTCACAAGGTGGTGGATCCGGCCGGTTGGCTGTATCATTCTTCGGCTGTGTGGGCTCTAAGGCCTCATCGTCGAATTCCGGTAATAGCTTGCGCTTTGGATAGCTTTTTGTGTGGTAACTTCCACTATACTTTGCTTCCTTGTCGAGCACTTTGTTCCACCTGTTGTTGAGTGTATCTTGTGCGGCCTTAAGCCTTTGCTTCTGTTTCTTCAGGCTCCTCGCTGTGGCGATAAGCCTTCTGCGGAGGTTCTCTTGTTCCAAGTGCGTTTTCGGGATGATGTGTGCATCTTTCTCCGGACTATTTTCCTCCCCAGACGGGGTTTGATGAGGTTTATCCTTGGCGTCGCCGTGTTCGGACGCCGGATCCGTACTATGTTTGCCGTTTGCATCTTGATCGTGCTTTGCCACCGGGGTGGTGCAGTCGTCGTTTCTTCTAGAGTCGACTGGACTGTTATTTCCTCTTGCGCTCTTATCGTTGTTTTTGCTATGGCGGGACTTAGAGCGGCGCTGCTGACGTCGGCGCTTGGGTTACTTGGAGGGGGCATCCTCTGTTGTCTCTTCACCATTGCCCTCTGTGGGTGTATCCACCATGTATATGTCATGTGATGAAGTGGTGGTCCGGCGCCCTGTGGGCGGTGGTTCTTGTTCATCTCCTGCATCGTCATCCATACCGTCGATGTCTTAGGAGTCGAAGTTGAGCATGTCGGTTAAGTCATCGACGGTGGCTACTAAGTGGGTGGTGGGTGGGTAGCGAATTTCTTTGTCGTCCTCATCCCATTCTAGCCGGACATAGTTCGGCCAAGGTTCTCCTGACAGGGAGAGAGATCTTAATGGATTTAGCATATCGCCGTAGGGCGAGTGCTGAAAGATAGCCACGGAGGTGAACTCCATGATTGGCGCCCAATCGGACTCGATGGGTGCGGATGCGCGCGGCTCGGAGCCCATGGCCAGAGAAGAATCCAGTGGTTCGGCGACGCGGCTCTCGTAAGGGGTAAAGTCAGTATCCGGCTGTATCGCCACTGAGAGTGCAGCCTCCATGGTGGGGTCTATCCCTCCGCTCTCGGATGGCGCAATTTGCTCCCGGTTGATGGCCGGAGTAGTTACAGATGCGATCTCCCGAACATTGTCTGACGGCAGAGTTACGTCATGCTCGTTGTGACTAAGGGGCACACCTGGCATGAGCTCGAATCCGTCGAAGATCAAGTCTCCGCGGATGTCGGTCGTGTAATTCAAGTTTCCAAATCTGACTTGATGGCCAGGGGCGTAGCTCTCGATCTGCTCCAGATGGCCAAGCGAATTGGCGCGCAGTGTGAAGCCGCCAAATACGAAGATCTGTCCGGGGAGGAAAACCTCACCCTGGACTGCATCGTTACCGATGATCGAAGGAGCCATCAAGCCTTACAGCGACAACACAGTGTAACTCTCAATGAAAGCACCAATGTCGGTGTCAAAACCGGCGGATCTCGGGTAGGGGGTCCCGAACTGTGCATCTAAGGCAGATGGTAACAGGAGGCAGGGGACACGATGTTCACCCAGGTTCGGGCCCTATTGATGGAGGTAATACCCTACATCCTGCTTGATTATTCTTGATGATATGAGTATTACAAGAGTTGATCTACCACGAGATCAGAGAGGCTAAACCCTAGAAGCTAGCCTATGGTATGATTGTATGTTGTCCTACGGACTAAAACCATCTGGTTTATATAGACACCGGAGGGGGCTAGGGTTACACAAGGTCGGTTACAAGGGAGGAGATATACATATCTGTATTGCCTAGCTTGCCTTCCACGCCAAGGAGAGTCCCATCCGGCCATGAGACGAAGTCTTCAATCTTGTATCTTCATAGTCCAACAGTCCGGCCAAAGGATATAGTCCGGCTGTCCGAAGACCCCCTAATCCAGGACTCCCTCAGATGTCAAAACTGCATTCCTGAATGGATTTCTGGAAGAAGAGTTGTATATGATGCAACCATAAGGTTTTGTCGATCCAAAGGGAGCTAACAAAGTGTGCAAGCTCTAGCGATCCATTTATGGACTGGTGCAAGCCTCTCAGAGATGGAATTTATGCTTTGATAAAGTGATCAAAGCATATGGTTTTATACAGACTTGCGGTGAAGCCTGTATTTACAAGAAAGTGAGTGGGAGCACTACAGCATTTCTGATAAGTATATGTGAATGACATATTGTTGATCAGAAATAATGTAGAATTTTTTGGAAAGCATAAAGGAGTGTTTGAAAAGAGTTTTTCAAAGAAAGACCTCGATGAAGCTGCTTACACATTGAGCATCAAGATCTATAGAGATAGATCAAGATGCTTGATAAGTTTTTTCAATGAGTAGATACCTTGACAAGATTTTCAAGTAGTTCAAAATGGAACAGTCAAAGAAGGAGTTCTTGCCTGTGCTGCAAGGTGTGAAGTTGAGTAAAGACTCAAAACCCGACCATAGTAGAAAGTAGAAAGATAATGAAAAGTCATTCCCTATGCCTCAATCATAGGTTCTATATAGTATGCTATGCGGTTTACCAGTCCTATTGTATACCTTAGCATCCTTATAGCAAGGGAGTATAATAGTGATCTAGGAGTAGATCACTGGGCAGCGGTCAAAATTATCCTTAGAGGACTAAGGAAATATTTCTCGGTTATGGAGGTGATAAAAGAGTTCGTTGTAAAGAATTAAGTCGACGCAAGCTTTTTACATCGATCTAGATACATATTGAAAGTGGGAGCAATTAGCTAGAGTAGCTCCGTGCAGAGCATTGTAGACATAGAAATTTGCGAAATACATACGGATCTGAATATTGCAGACCCATAGACTAAACTTCTATCACAAGCAAGACATGATCACTCTTTGGGTGTTAATCACATAGCGATGTGAACTAGATTATTGACTCTAGTAAACCCTTTGGGTATTAGTCACATGGAGATGTGAACTGATCACATAAAGATGTGAACTAGATTATTGACTTTAGTGCAAGTGGGAGACTAAAGGAAATATGCCCTAGAGGCAATAATAAAGTTATTATTTATTTCCTTATAGCATGATAAATGTTTATTATTCATGCTAGAATTGTATTAAATGGAAACTTAATACATGTGTGAATACATAGACAAACAAAGTGTCACTAGTATGCCTCTACTTTACTAGGTCGTTGAATCAAAGATGGTTAAGTTTCCTAGCCATAGACATGAGTTGTCATTTGATTAACGGGATCACATCATTAGAGAATGATGTGATTGACTTGATGCATTCCGTTAGCTTAGCACTTGATCGTTTAGTTTACTGCTATTGCTTTCTTCATGACTTATACATGTTCCTATGACTATGAGATTATGCAACTCCCGAATACCGGAGGAACACTTTGTGTGCTACCAAACGTCACAACGTAACTGGGTGATTATAAAGGTGCTCTACAGGTATCTCTGATGGTGTTCGTGGAGTTGGCATAGATCAAGAATAGGATTTGTCACTCCGATTGTTGGAGAGGTATCTCTGGGCCCTCTCGGTAATGCACATCACTATAAGCCTTGCAAGCAATGTGACTAATGAGTTAGTTGCGATATGATGCATTACGGAACGAGTAAAGAGACTTGCCAGTAACGAGATTGAGCTAGGTATTGAGATACTGACAATCGAATCTCGAGCAAGTAACATACCGATGACAAAGGGAACAATGTATGTTGTTATGCGGTTTGACCGATAAAGATTTTTGTAGAATGTGTAGGAACCAATATGAGCATCCAGGTTCCGCTATTGGTTATTGACCGGAGACATGTCTCGGTAATGTCTACATAGTTCTCGAACCCATAGGGTCCGCACGCTTAAAGTTCTGTGACGATCGGTACTATGAGTTTATATGTTTTGATGTACCGAAGGAAGTTCGGAGTCCCAGATATGATCACGGACATGACACGGAGTCTCGAAATGGTCGAGACATAAACATTGATATATTGGAAGCCTACATTTGGGCATCGGAAGAGTTCCGAGTGAAATTGGGATTTTACCGGAGTGCCGGAGGGGTTACCGGAACCCCACGGGGGTTAATGGGCTGTGTTGGGCCCTAGTAGAGAGAGAGGGGCCGGCCAGGGAAGGCCGCGCGCCCCCTCCTCCTATGGTCCGAATTGGACTAGGAAGGGGGCGGCGCCCCCCTTTCCTTCTCCTTCTCCCCCTTCCTTTCCCCCTCCTAGTAGGAGTAGGAAAGAGGGGAGTCCTACTCCTACTAGGAGGAGGACTCCTCCTCCTGCCGCGCCCTACAGTGCCGGCCGGCCTCCCCCTTGCTCCTTTATATATGGGCGCAGGGGCACCATAGAATACAGAAGTTGATCATTGATCCCTTTGCGGTGCCCCCCTCCACCATAATCCACCTCGATCATATCGTAGCGGTGCTTAGGCGAAGCCCTGCGTCGGTAGCAACATCATCATCGTCATCACGCCATCGTGCTGCTGGAACTCTCTCGTGAAGCTCTGCTGGATCGGAGTTCGTGGGACGTCATCAAGTTGTATGTGTGCTGAACTCGGAGATGCCGTGCGTTTGGTACTTGGATCAGTCGGATCGTGAAGATGTTCGACTACATCAACCGTGTTCTCATAACGCTTCCGCTTACGGTCTACGAGGGTACATGGACGATAGTCTTCCCTCTCGTTGCTATGCATCACCATGATCTTGCGTGTGCGTAGGATTTTTTTGAAATTACCACGTTCCCCAACACTCTAGTCATCTAAATGATCACGTGATCCATATCAACTAAACCATGTCCAATCATCACATGACATGGAGTAGTTTTCAATGGTAAACATCACTATGTTGATCATATCTACTATATGATTCACATTCGACCTTTTGGTCTCAGTGTTCCGAGGCCATATCTGCATATGCTAGGCTCATCAAGTTTAACCCGAGTATTCTGCATGTGCAAAACTGGCTTGCACCCGCTGTATGTGAACGTAGAGCTTATCACACCCGATCATCATGTGGTGTCTCGGCACGATGGACTGTAGCAACGGTGCATACTCAGGGAGAACACTTGTACCATGAAATTTAGTGAGGGATCATCTTATAATGCTACCGCCATACTAAGCAAAATAATATGCATAAAAAGATAAAACATCACATGCAATCAAAATATGTGACATGATATGGCCATCATCATCTTGTGCCTTTGATCTCCATCTCCAAAGCACCGTCATGATCTCCATCGTCACCAGCTTGACACCTTGATCTCCATCGTAGTGTCGTTGTCGTCTCGCCAACTATTGCTTCTACGACTATCACTACCGCTTAGTGATAAAATAAAGCAATTACATGGCGATTGCATTTCATACAATAAAGCGACAACTATATGGCTCTTGCCAGTTGCCGATAACTGTTACAACACATGATCATCTCATACAACAATTTAGATCTCATCATGTCTTGACCATATCACATCACAGCATGCCCTGCAAAAACAAGTTAGACGTCCTCTACTTTGTTGTTGCAAGTTTTATGTGGCTGCTATGGGCTTCTAGCAAGAACTGTTCTTACCTATGCATCAAAACCACAACGATTTTTCGTCAAGTGTGCTGTTTTAACCTTCAACAAGGACCGGCCGTAGTTAAACTCAATTCAACTAAAGTTGGAGAAATAGACACCTGCCAGCCACCTGTGTGTGAAGCACGTCAGTAGAACCAGTCTCATGAACGCGGTCATGTAATGTCGGTACGGGCCGCTTCATCCAACAATACCGCCGAATCAAAGTAAGACGTTGGTGGTAAGCAATATGACTATTATCGCCCACAACTCTTTGTGTTCTACTCGTGCATATCATCTACGCATAGACCTGGCTCGGATGCCACTATTGGGGAACGTAGCATGCAATTTCAAAAAAATTCCTACGATCACCCAAGATCTATCTAGGAGATGCATAGCAACGAGAGGGGAGAGTGTGTCCACGTACCCTCGTAGACCGAAAGCGGAAGTGTTAGGTTAACGCGGTTGATGTAGTCGAACGTCTTCACGATCCAACCGATCCAAGTACCGAACATACGGCACCTCCGTGTTCAGCACACGTTCAGCTTGATGACGTACCTCGAGCTCTTGATACATTAGAGGGTCAAGGGAGTGTTTTGTCAGCACAACGGCGTGGTGACGTTGTTGATGATGTGAACCGCGCAGGGCTTCGCCTAAGCACTAGGACAATATGACCGAGGTGGTAAACTGTGCAGGGGGGCACCGCACACGGCTAAGAGAAATCTTGGTGTCCTTTTGGGGTGCCCCCCGCCCCCGTATATAAAGGGGGGAGGAGGTGGCCAGCCCAAGGGGGCGCGCCAAGGGGGGAGTCCTACTTGGACTCCTAGTCCAAGTAGGATTCGGCCCCCCTCCTTCCAACCAATGGAAAGGGGAAAGGGGAAAGGGGGAGAGGGAGAAGGAAAGGGGGGCCGCGCCCCCCACCCCTAGTCCAATTCTGTTTGGGCTTGCGGGGCACATGCCACCACTTGTGGCAGCCTCCCTCTCTCCACTATGGCCCAATAGGCCCATTAACTTTCTCGGGGGGTTCCGGTAGCCTCCCGGTACTCCGAAAAATCCCCGAAGCTTATACGAACCATTCTGGTCTCCGTATATAACCTTCCAATATATCAATCTTCACCTCTCGACCATTTCGAGACTCCTCGTCATGTACGTGATCTCATCTGGGACTCCAAACAAACTTCGATCACCAAAACACATAACTCATAATACAAATCGTCATCGAACGTTAAGCGTGCAGACCCTACGGGTTCGAGAACTATGTAGACATGACCGAGACACTCTTCGGTAAATAACCAATAGCGGAACCTTGATGCTCATATTGGCTCCTACATATTCTACGAAGATCTTTATCGGTCAAACTGCATAACAACATACGTTATTCCCTTTGTCATCGGTATGTTACTTGCCTGAGATTCGATCGTCGGTATCCTTATACCTAGTTCAATCTCGTTACCGGCAAGTCTCTTTACTCGTTCCGTAATGCATCATCCCGCAACTAAATCATTAGTCACATTGCTTGCAAGGCTTATAGTGATGTGCATTACCGATAGGGCCCAGAGATACCTCTCCGATACACGGAGTGACAAATCCTAATCTCGATCTATGTCAACTCAACAAACACCTTCGGAGACACCTGTAGAGCATCTTTATAATCACCCAGTTACATTGTGACGTTTGATAACACACAAGGTGTTCCTCCGGTATTCGGGAGTTGCATAATCTCATAGTCAGAGGAATATGTATAAGTCATGAAGAAAGCAATAGCAATAAAACTAAGCGATCGTTATGCTAAGCTAACGGATGGGTCTTGTCCATCACATCATTCTCTAATGATGTGATCACGTTCATCAAATGACAACACATGTCTATGGTCAGGAAACTTAACCATCTTTGATTAACGAGCTAGTCAAGTAGTGGCATACTAGGGACACTTTGTTTGTCTATGTATTCACACATGTACTAAGTTTCCAGTTAATACAATTCAAGCATGAATAATAAACATTTATCATGATATAAGGAAATGTAAATGACAATTTTATTATTGCCTCTAGGGCATATTTCCTTCAGTGTGTTGTGGGCCTTTTGGTCACCCGGATCATGTTTCTGTGACCCATCTACAATTCAATACTACACAGGTTTCATGAGGTCGAAGGACATCTAACCGTTATTTTTGTCAAAAAATGCCCCTAAGTTACCGACACATATGGGCTTTTGACCATGACTTGGGTCCAAAGTGCCCATGAGTAACAGGAAAATGGTCCTTTAGGCATGTTCCTTACAAGTGGGACCCACCCAATAAAAAGAAAAAGGGCAAAAAAATCCTAACCCCCTTCGTCCTTATTTGTTGGTCCTACCTCAATCCTCTTCGTCTTCCGATGCACCAGATCCATGCACTTCCACACGGCATTATGTCTCCTTTTGGCCTCTCGCCATTATCACTCGTGTCACAGAGTGTTGTCTGGGGCACGAGCGGAGCTCTGTTATGGCGTCATCGCAGAATCACTTGTCATTGCAATGAAGCAGCATCGCCGCCGAGTCCTTTGCATGTTAGCCTCTAACCCTAAACCAGCTCCAACCCTACTGCAATACATCATTCAAGCAAGCTATTATACGCTGGCACACGCTGTGAGGTTTGGCGGGGTCATTAGGGGCATGTATCTTTATCATCTCCATATTTGTCTGCATTGCGTACTTGTCCCAGTTCAGCCTAGCTGAGCAAAAATAGGCGCTCGCATTGTATTAGTGCCCATTTTAGGGTCGGTTGTTTGGTTGCACGCTTATGTTCTTCAGGGGACAGCAAATGCACACCACATCTATTTGGTTGCGTGCACGTTGGTGTTCTGCTCACCCCTTTCAAATATGGTGGCCTTACCACCACATCTGTAGCACGACAAAAGACACAACATATAAGAAAAGACTACCTAATTAACAGCACAATAGCAGATAAACAAGTGATAAATAGTAGGTTAAAGAGCAGATAAACATCCATAATACTAGTAGGGGTTAAGGTTTAAGATAATATAGGAATCCCATTCCCCCTGCTTCACACTAGGGTGTTGATTCTGGCAAAAATATAAACAAGTTCACAACACTAGTTCACACCATCACCACAAACTACTACCAAGTTCATACTTAAGACTTCTAGAGCGCGAGACTAATGTCACCGATGCAGCTGTGCCTGTTGCAGCGCACCTTGTACATGATGGAGTTATCATGGTTGTAGATCTAAACCTTGAGGCAAAGCACGGATATCCATAGGACAAGGTGGTCACCGGGGACGATCCTATGATGGCGGCTAAAGTACTGCCAGCCCCTACGAAGGACCATCTGACCCGGGAAGTTCTGGACCTCAACCTACAAATCACACTACTTGTTCATCAACAACTTAACTGCATGTGGGGGCTTGATCACCAGCCACTACTTCATCACCTCGGTGAACTTGGGCGGGATGATGAGCATGGCGAGATCCTCCATGTCCTTGATCTGAAAGTAGAAACGCAGCGGCTCTCGTTCCCCCTCTTCATGACCGGTCCTTGGAGATCATTCCCATGATCGTGGCTGGCTCATGGCATCGACCCTGTCGGGCAGGTTCTCCCTTTTGAGCCACCAGTTCATTGGGATCAGGTCCTCAGCACTAGCCACGACCTGCACTCCTTCATCGGCTACGTCTTACTCCGTCTTCATGATCTTGTCAGGTAAGATGACTTGTGTTAGTAACAAAGCATTGGCAACTGCCTCTCATGATTGGCAGTTGCAAATGATCAGTGTGATGATCATTGGCAACTGGCATTGATCAGTGGCAGTTGCCCAAGTGCAAGTGTCACTTATCAGTGGCACTTGCACTTGGGCAGCTGTCACTGATCAGTGACGGTTGCCAAACATGCAATGTTTTTATGTTCATAGCACTGGATTAGTGGCACTTGTCAAATCATCAGTGTTATGATCTAAACATAGCACTGCAAGTTTGACAAGTTGCCAATCATTAGTTGCACTTCCACATTTGGCAGCATTCGTATGGGAAAATACTGCCACTGATCAGTGTCGGTTGCCAAACATGCAATTCTATGTTATGTTCATAGCACTGGATTAGTGGCACTTGCCAAATCATCAGTGTTATGATCTAAACATAGCACTGCAAGTTTGACAAGTTGCCAATCATTAGTTGCACTTCCACATTTGGCAGCATTCGGATGGGAAAATATCTGGTGCACCAGAGCTTGTGGTGCTACCGATGCACCAAACTCACGTTGTGTTTAAAATGTTCAAAAAATTCTTTAAAAAATTAGCACATTCATACAATATCAATGTAGGTTGTCACAAAATTTCAAGTCAAAACTCGAAACATGACTTGAAAAACAAAAATGACAAAGTCAACAGTGAATAGTATATAAAATAACTTGGACTTTAGATTTGGCCCATTATTACATTCATGTCAAATTTGTCAATTTTGTATCTCAAAAAATGTTTTAAATTTTGATAGCAAATTTTGTGACACCACTCATTGATGTTGTGTTAATGTGCTAGATTTTTTCAGATTTTTTAAAGTGTTCTATGGCATCCGGTGCACCGAATACATTCCCGCATTCGGATTGGTACTAGTACCTAAACGAGTAAACGCATTGGTCCTACAATGTTTATGAGCATGCACATTTGTCCTACCTACACTAATCACCATGCACATACTGAAATCATGCACAAATCCTAACTACGAACAACACAAAACACTGATCAGTAGCAGTGCAGCAGGAACATCAAGCAAATGTCAGTACCAATCTAGCATGAACATCAAGCCAATGTCACTACTAATCTTACAAGAACAAATCTACCAATATAGCAACAACAACACCTATTTTGCATCAATACCTAAGGTAGTGAACGAACCTCCACTGAAAGTAAACAACAATTGATTGGATCCGAATTGATTTCAAATCAATTTGATTGGAATTGGATCGAATCGAATACAGTCCAATCCAATCCATGCCTAGTACAACGCAAATCCTAATCTACATATATGAGCAAAAGGGAAAATGCAACTTACCGTAGCGGTTGCCGTTGGAGTGTACGCCGATTGAGGAGAAAACCCTAGTGGGAACGAGGGGGGCGCCAAAAGAGGACGTGCCAGCAATGCCCAGGGCCATTGCCGATGCGCCAGTGCTCCTGGTGACATGGGAGGTAGGGGAAGAGGGTGTCGTCGTCCATGGCCCTACTGCGTTGCCTGGAGAAGACCCTGAATGGGGGTAAAATAACCCCCCCTCCGACCACTAGGGTTCTGAATAACGGCGCACCCAATGTCCCCTCCGACGCCACAACCGAACCCATGACCACCAGGTGTGGATATGACGGCGGAGCCGGAGCAGCCAACACCTCATTAGCCCGACGAGCGGGCTGCTGCAGAAGGGTGACGGCGCGCGGATGGCCGCCATCAAGTCAATGTCGTTGTTCGTGAGACCGACCAGCTACCGGTCTTTGATGTTGTTGCTATCGACGATGATGGGGGGTCAGCGGGCGAGCCATCTGAGGAGATCAAGGGCGGTGAGAGAGAGCGGTGTGAATGGGGGAGTGGGCGGTGACACGAGAGAGGGATGGGAGTTCTGAGACGCCTCGTCCATCTCCGATGCTCTCCGAGGCGTGCACCGAAGAGGCACGCGTGTCTCGAGTTCTTCTGGCTCGCAAAAACCCACCGGCTCGGCCGTTCCTTTGTGGACAGGCTTGGGGTGCTTTAAGTTCTGTGCGGCTGGAGAAGCAGATACAGCGCAGGAAACCAAACAGGCCATTTTCTTCCCGCGCGGGCCTGGTTGGGCCTAATGTGGGCTACCAAACACGCCCTAGACTCTTGAAGTGCTCCAAGTCAACTTAGCATGTAACTATAATTTTTTTGTGATTTTTTGCATGGAGCTTTGGTACAGGTTGAACATGTAACCGAGTGAGCAGTAAAATCCGATAGAATAGTATTCCCTTGAAAAAAACTTCATCTTCGTAGCCACAAAAATGTGAAATTTTGTGAAGAAATAACATGCATGATGGTCTTATAAGAAGAAAAAGATCAATGCTCACAAACATGCATGTGTCTTGCAAAAGAGATAATTCCAAACGAAAACCCTGAATAAAACAATGTCTCACTAATAGTATCGGCGATTCCTAAACGGCGCCATAAGTACCCGTTCGTATAGTTTCTCCAATCGGGTGCACACACCTCCACCCCCACCCTTCCGAGTGGGCCGGCCCGTTTAGATTTTTTTCTCTGTTAAATGGAAAAAGGGTGCGCACGTCAATGATTCGAACACACGGTCTTTTTCATAGACCCTGTTTAAAAATTCATCCGATTAATCAGTTAACTTGCCGATTAATCCCTATTCGTAAGATCATCGAGTAGCCTATAAACTGATAAATCGGCCAATTAATTGATTAACTTGCCGATTAGCCTATTAATCCCATACACGCTAGCCAACCGAGTAGCTACGAGTTAACGATTTCCTGTACAATGTTCACATATAAACTGCTAACCACCTGGGACACAACACCTATTGTGATAAGTTTCTTTTTTTTCCTCTTTTTGTTCTTTCTTTAATTTTTATTTTCTTTTTTCCTTTTTATTTCTATTTTCCCTTTTATTCTTCTATTATTTTCCCCTTTCTTGTTCTTATATTCATGATTTATTTTTTCAAATTGATGAATTTTTTTAAAATTTGTGTACTTTTGGATTTATTTATTTTTTTGAAATGTGTGAACTGTTTGGAAAATCAATGAACTTTTTTTCAAAGCTGATGAACTTTTTTGAATTTACGAACTTTTTTTCAAATTCATGAACCTATTTTCCAAATATATGAACTATTTTTCAAATCCATGATTTTTTTTTCAAAATCGTTGATTTTTTTCTAAATCTGTTAACTTTTCTCTAAAAAGCGGTGCACTTTTTTGAATTCATGATTTTTTTTCAAAATTCATGAATTTTTTCAAATCCTTGATTTTTTTAAGGATATTTTTGTTGAAAGTCAACTGTCTGCCATCAACAGGGTCAACAGTTGACTGTTGAACAACTCAAGATTTTTTTTTATCAAACAAGAAGCTAGGTTTTTTTATCGAACGCAGCAGCTCCGGTACGCATGGCAGTGTAGATGGGCCAGCCCACTCTAGTGAGCGCGTGAGAGCCGGTTCCGCTCGGCGGCGCTTAAAGCGCCAATTAGCTGCGCCCAGTAGCTCCCGTCTTGGGCTGGGCTTCAACTCCATCTTGGGGCTGGCCTCCAAACGAGCCTGGGCTCGTCATGATACATATCCATTACCATTTGGTAGTTAAGCGTCGCATCATGCGAGACATAGCTTCAGCTCACCTTTCGCGCGACGCTACTAGGTCACTCCAATACTGAAGGTGTCACGTAATTTTTTTCTCTGTGGCTTTCTTATCGTCTTTCATTGTTTGATTCCATTTTATTCAGGTTTTCTTTGTTTAGTTTTTTTCTGCTTTTTCTTTGGTTTTCATTGTTTCTTTCTTCGATTTTCGATGGCTTTCTTTATTTTATTCATTTTTTACTTTTAATTCAGAATTTTTAAGACAAGTCTACATTTTACATATACAACATGAACATTTTTCACAGTTAACATTTTTCAAACACATGATTAATGTAATTTTAATTGTAAGTTTTGATGTCTATTATTTTAATACACATTGTCATTTTTATTGGATCTAAAACATTTTGTATACATGTTTACCACTTTTAAACTATATGATTGACTTTTTATCAAATAAATTTTTTTGAACATTGTCTTGAATACATATTCAACATTTTTCATATATGGGTTGTAACATTTTTGAATGTTACAAAACATTTTATAAACTATACAAAGATATTTTACATTCTATGAAAATTTCTAAAAAATTCATCAACATAATTTTTAAACCCGTGAGCATTCCCATAAATGTAATATGATTGTTTAAGATGGAAAAGAAAATCAATTTTGAAATACGCAAGAATTTTTTACATTACAAAACAATTTTTAATGTCATGTAGTTTTTTTATAATGCATGAACATTTTTTAAATGTGACTCACCTTTCTTTAATGCTGCCAACTATTTTTTAAAATTATTTAACAAACTTTGTACAGAACATTCACATTTTTCCTATTCACAGTGAGCATTTTTTGATTTTTCTAAATTACCTAAATTATTTTTTAGAATATATGTATTTAGAATGTCTCATAATATAAACAAAAATAAAAGATAAAAAGCAAAAAATAACGAAACTGATGAACTAACACTACTGGGTCGAGGCCCTAAGGTGTGGCGTACCTCTGTCTCGCAAGAAGCAAGACAAAGACGCACCCTCTTATAGTTATACATATCTTTATGACCTCTCACTTGCGTCAGTGGACTGACCTATTTAAGGCACATAATCATTCGGAGAGCTTCCGTGCAAAACATTTGAGGAAGGTTCCACATGATTTTAGGAATCTTCCATATTAGCTACATATCCTAGTCCCTGCATACTGCGTCTAATAACGTGTAATCATGCACACTGTACAAGTTATTCTCTATTTCGTATTCCTGGTTGTTTTGTTTCGCGTTATCTTGGTTTTTTTCATGCACACTAATCATTATTTATTTTTCCTCAATTTTCTTTTTTGGTATTAAAATTTTTGGATATTAATGAAAAGGCATAAATATTTATTTTCCAAAAATTGGAATTTATTTTCAAAATTCACACTTCTTTCAAATAAAAAATTTCCAAAAAATTCAAACTTCTTTCAAATTTCAAAATTTCCATGAACATTTCTAGAATATGGGAATGATTTTTAAATTCATGAACAGGATTTAAAATTTTCAATGTTTTAAAAAATTTAGGAGAATTGTTTTCCAATTCATAAACATTTTTCCAAAAATTATAAAGTTTTTTTGCAAAAATTAGAAAAACAGCTTTTTAAATATGAAATTCTGTACGTTTTCCTCAATTCTTAAAAAAACTAAAAATCCAAACATTTTTTAAATTTGGAACATTTTTCATATATGTTATTTTTCTGGAATTCAATTTATTTAAATCCAAAATATTTCTAATTTTTTGAACATTTTTCAAGAATGAAAAGAAAGTAGAGAAAATAAGAAAAAAAAAGAGTAAACGGAAAAAACAAAGACACGTGCCCGCATTGGGGGTTACCAAATGGTGTGGCTTACTTTTTTTTATAAAAGGAGGCTCCTATTAGGCGGCTTCAGCGCCGAAAATGTGAGCTGCCGCTCACGCGCACCCTAAGCGGTCTGCGGCCCAGCAGAGTTTGCTCGCTTGCCACCTACTCGCTTCGCTCACTCTGGCCACTCGCTACGCAGGTTCCTTTTTTTATTTGTGATGTGCTTTGGTAGGAAAACAACCTGCTGCTTACCCTAAAAAAACAACCTGCTGCTTTTTAGTGCTTATGAAAAAAATTGTGAAATCAATAAAGGTTTACGGATTTTGTAAAAAAGTTCATCCATTTGAAAAAATCTTTGATTTTGGAATAAAGTTCATCGACATTGGGAAAAGTTCATCGAATTTCAAAAGAAGTTCACAAAATTTGTAAAAGCTCATCAATTTTGAAAAAAGTTCATCAATTTTCAATAAAAGTTCACAAAGTTGATAGAAGTTCATCAATTTTAAAAAAAAGTTCATCGATTTTCAAACAGAATATCAATTTTGAAGAAAGTTCATGGATTTTGAAAAAAAAATCTCGAATTTTCGAAAAGGAAAAAGAAAACGGAAAAAGTAAAAGAAAAGAGAAGGAAAAAAGGAAAAAGAAAAACTAAAAAACCCAGCTAGAAGCTTCACAAAACCAGTTGGGCCTCTTCTCGAAAAAACACACATCCACGTGTGTGCGGTCAAGAAAGAAAAGAGAGAAAAATAGAGTCCTCTTTTAGCGCTACAATTTGACGCACAAAAAAGTGAATAAGCACGGAAGACGAGCTGTCCAAGTTGGTTATACCGGTTACTACTGAAACGTGAAGTTGAGAGTTCCATCCTCACATACGCAGAATATCTGAAGTTTCAAGAAGCGGAAAAGAAACCATAACGGCTGTACAGAGGAGACAAAAATAGGAAATGCGCCTGTAAATGGTCTCAAATCTAATTCAAAGACTTAAACGTCGTTTACATTGGTTCCAGCAAACTGACTCACACCCCTTCCACCTTAGGCTCGACCCATTTACTCACTTTTCTTTCTAATTCATAACAGTATTGCATGCTCTAGGTTCCTGGTCGACCAACCCATGATGTTGTTTCTCTCACTTGTTTTAGGAACCTTCTAGAAGGTTGAAGGTTCCACCGAGTTTTTTGGAGTTGTTTTCTCTTGGGTTTTCCAAGATGAGTATTATATGTTTTTTCTTCTTTTTCTTTTTTATTTATTTTTATCAAATTCATGTGTTTTTAAAAAAATGGAGTTTTTTTCAAAATTCTCTTGTGAACATTTTTTTTCCAAATTTCTAAAAAAATTTAAAATTACAAACTTTAAGTCAAATATTGTGAACCTTTTCAAAATCATTTTTTAATTAAAAATTCTCTATGTCTTGATTTTTATTTCAAATTCATGAACCTTGCTTTCCAAATTTCATGAAGTTTTTCTAAATTTGATGAAAAGAAATAAACTTTTATTTCATTTTATGACATTTTTCCTTTTACGAAATAGTCCGCGATCAACTCTCTGTGCCTAATGATTGACCGGTCAACGGTCATTAGTCCACCAGTCAACTGATTTAACTGACACATAGCTGGGCCAGCCCATAAGCTTCCGTGTGTGAGCACCAGTTAGCGAGAGCAGTTAATTAAAGAGTACTTTCTCTCAAAAAAAAGCTAATTAAGGAGTACTCTTTCGGGAGCTCCCGCTAGGGTCACTTTGGATGGGCTGGGAGCACGCCACTTGCGCTCTCGGCGGCCGCCATGTGCCGCGCGCTGGGCGCTCCCTCCATTTTTTCTATTTTTCTATATGCGTCTTCAACTTATGATTGTTTGGACTTTTGGGTTTTCCCTCGGTTTTTCTTAGGATTTGAATAAAACATTTTTTAAAGTGAAAAAATGATATTATTTTTCTTTTGCAAGAGGCAAAAATTTACTTCTCGTGGAGGCATGGATTTGCTTCTGCGAGAGGCACGGTCGTGCCTCTTGGAAAGAAAAAAAACACATTTATTTTCCTTTCGCGAGAGGCACTCATTTACTTCTTGTGGAGGTACAAATTTACTTCCGTGTTGTGTCCTATCGAAAAGAGAAAATTGTGTTTTTTCCCTTTCACGAGAGACAAATATTTACTTCCTGTGGAGGCACGAATTTGTTTCCGCGAGAGACACGGTCATGTTTCTCGGAAAGGGAAAAAACGTGTTTTTTCCTTTCATGAGAAGCACAATTTAGTTCTTGTGGAGGCACGGATTTGCTTCCGCAAGATGCACGACCGTGCCTCTTAGAAAAAAGGGAAACGCATTTTTTCCTTTGTTAAGAGGCACACATTTACTTCTCGTGGAGCCACAGATTTGCTTCCACGAGAGGCACGGTCGTGCCTTAAGAAAAGGAAAAAATATATTTTCTTTTCTTTTTGAAGACGTGATCTTTTATAAAACAATCAATTATTAAATTTTGTGAACATTTTTTAATTAGTTAAAGTTTCTAAAATTTGCTGTAGTAATTTTCGGATTCGTTAATAAATTTTAAATTTATGGTTTTCTGTTCTTGAATTTTGTAAAATCCTTTTTTCAATTTGGGAATTTTTGAAAATTCATGAAACATTTTTCAAATTTGTGAATGTTTTCAAAAAACATCAATATTTGTATAATTTGTGAATATTTTTATAATCCATAAACATTCTTCTAGTTCACAGTTTTTTAAACCCATGAACATTTTTTGAACTGGCTTTTTTATGAATTTACGAACAGTTTTTAGATTCATGAATTTTTGTTTGAAAAGTCATGAACATTTTCTTAGGAATATTTTTCAAATTCATGGAGCAAATTTTAAATTTAGTTAAAAATTAAAAATTCACAAACAAGGTAAGCAAAAGGTTAAAAACAATAAGTGAAGGCAGTCTTAAGGGTGAGTCTAACAGAACACTTGAAAAGTTTTAACTCCTCCAATGATTCCATTTGAGAAGTTAAGGCCTACCTAACCGAACCTCCAAAATATGAACTCCTCAAATTTGAGCAGCCAAAAGCATTTCCGAGTAAATAAAAATCCTTCGTGCGACTCTTCTCCCCATCCACACCAACGCCATCGTCAAAGTCATCCTCCTCTGCGGTAGCGCCGCGAAGCTCCCGGGCGTTAGGATTGGACGCCCGCGTCCCTTCCCATCCTCCCCACCAATGTAACATCCCAAATTTTCAAAATTTTCAATTTGGAATGTTATACACTAGATCATCATTGCATATCATATTTTATTGCATTTTGGTTGATCCTAGAAAATTCTGCGCAACTCAAGGACCCTCGGAGAGAATTGGGGATTTCATTATTTTCATATTTGAGTTAGGATCATTTGATTTATTTATTTTATCTTCAATTATTTCTATTATCAAAATATGAGAGAGGGAATAAAATGACTTTCCCAAAAATAAAGAAATACTGAGGATTTAATAAAAAAATCAAATAAGATTTTATTTTGGTTTTATTTGCTATTTTATTTGAATTTAGAAAAAATGTGCGTTTTTCAAAATTGCATTTAGGCTCCAAATAAATGTGCATCCTGTGCGACTCGATTTTAGAAGTCGGGGAAAATTTATTTCAGGATTTTTGGAGTCCTTTAGTATTCCTTTTGTTTTTTTTTCTGAGCATAACTATTTAAAAAAAAAGCGCAACCGACTTACCGAGCCATGTTCGACCTGGACACTTGGCCCGGCCGACTTTATAAGCCGGGGAGGCCCAGCCGGACCCCCACCAAACCCTAGCCGCCAGCCCCGCCGCCCTAGCCGCGTCGCCCGCCGCCGCCGCCCGCCGGATCCGCCGCCGTCGGAGGTTGACCTCGCCGCTAGCGGTTATTTTCTTTGAAAAACCGGTCGGTTTTTCTGTTGGTTTCGCTCATTTTTTTAGTTCGTTTTTTTATAGATCGGTTTTTCCGGTTTATCTAATTAGCGAGCGTTCGCTCGTTCGTTCGTTTTAACGAACGCGTTCTTCGATTAGATCTGGTTAATGAACGCTCGTTCATTAACCTGTTCGTCGTTTTCTTTTTTCTCGGATTAAATCCGCGATTTTTCTGATCGCGATTCCTGATCCATTTTTCGTTTTAGTATAACTTTTCGCTCGTTTGTCGGAATCAGGCGATTCAAGCGCATAGAGTTTCCTCTCAAAACCCTCTTTCCGATTAACCAACTCAAACAAGTTTTTGCCACTGTAAAAATTGCCCTAAATCCAGAATAGTAAACGAAGCTTTTTTTGCCGTTTGTCTTTCGTTGCTTCGTTCGATTTGATTCTTTTTGCCAACCGGAGTTTTTAAGTTAAACTTTCTGGTTAGATCTCTTATTCGAGTTTTACCTATGCATTAGTTGAGTGCTTATTGTATGCTTGTTTGTTTGCGATAGAGTACCCGGAGTGCGCCCCTTGCTACTTCGAATCACTAGGTTTCGCGAATCATCAACAAGGTAAGTAACACTTTGATCATACCTCATACTACCCAGTTTTTATTGAATTAGATCAATCCTCACACATTGCATGATTAGGATCTAATTAAATTGTGGGTTTGGGAAGTAGTTGAGGTAGTATCTATTACTTGTTTATTATCAAACATTTGGGGGTTACTTCTACGTTTGCTTATTATGACATGCTATGCTAGTAGACGTGGATTGGGTGAGTGAAATCCATGACAGATGTGACATTGTTAAAGTAAAGGTTTATCTAAGGTGGCAACTTAAATACACATCTGGGTGGATTAAGGCACCTGGGTATTCCAGCGATTGCCTATTTTCTTTTGGACCGCCACCCAGTCTCAAAGGGATCATGAGATTATTCATGCTAGAAACTTCCATGTGCAGCCACAAGCTACTATGGGCTCTAGCATAGTTGACTAAGTTGTGCGAACTCTTACAGTGATAGACTAGCAGATGTAGGGGAAAGTAGGTGTAACGATCTACCCGATCGTAAGGTGCAAGCACTTCTGAAAGACTATGTCTCGGTCGTCCGTTTCTCAAACACCATGTAGTGCGAGAAATCAAACGGAGGCGATCGAGTCTTGTGGGGAAAAGTGCGCAAACCTCTATAGAGTGTATAAACTAATCATGGTTAGCCGTGTCCCCGATTATGGACATCTTGAGTATCTAGTACCTGGATTATCATGTGAATCTCATCATGTTACTCTAAAATAAATTTTATTGGGTTTTGTTTAATGATGATGTTTAATTGGGATTGAGAATGCTGTCAACCATTCTCAATGTTTAACAACTACCATGATAGTTAAATAAAATTTATTCCTTTGCAGTAGGGAAAAATTGGCTTTACGCAAAAATTGTAACCATAGGGCCTTTCCACCAGCCAAGCATGTAGTATAGACTTATTCTTCCATTACTCTCTATGTGTTACGTTGCCAGCATATTCCATGTGCTGATCCGTTTCGGGCTGCAACGTTAATGTTGCAGACTTTCAGACGATGATTAAGGTGCTTTTAGGTCATGGTTCCATACTCAGTGATGCCGTTGGAGTTGATGGACTCACTTATCTTCCAAGCCTTCCGCTGTTATCATTATTAAATGGCCTTAAGCCATATTTATTGTAATAAGTTCTTTTTTGGGACTCTCGATGTAATAAGTGTGTGATTGCTACTCTGTTATAAATCCTTTAAGTATTGTGTGGTGTCAGCATTACTGATCCAGGGATGACACCTGAGCACAGAGATTGGACCGTTTGAGGTCTGGTCGCTACAAGATGGTATCAGAGCACACGCTGACTGTAGGACACGACCACTAAGCTAAAAGACATAGATCACTACTCACTCTCTTCTCATTCTGACATCTCATCTTTTCTACTCTTTTAGGATGGCGGATGTAAGGAACAAGTTCACACAACTAGATGAAGATACACCCTTTGGACGTCATTTGAAGGAAGTCACTAGATACCTGAACATAGGAGTACCAAGTTTCACCGGAACCTACAACGCCACTTTACCTGAAGAAGAGCGCTATATGATTCAAGTTCAAGTTCCAGGAAGGACGTTCATGCCAGTCACTGAGCCCATAGAGTTTTCTTTTGATGCACCAACTTGGAATCTAGGAAAGAGTATGGCAGCTCACATCGCCATGGGACGCATTGGAGAAGTTTACCGCAATGATCTCAAGGATACTATCTATCAAATTTGTGGGCGCCGAGATGAGCACTGGGAGATGATCAGCACCAACAAGGATAGATCAATTGCAGTTTTTATCCAGGAGCTAAACCAGCACATTCGACGTCAGGAGAACCAGATGTGCGCCGACAGGATAGATCTGAAGAAGGCGAGGACAAGAATCAAGGAACTAGAGGAAGAACTCAAGGCCACACGTGAAGATTATGAAGAGGAAAACGAAGTACTAGTGGAGAAGAATGACGATCTGATCAAGAAGATCGAAATATTCATGGGAGGCCCTACACCAGTAGAAGAAGACGAAGAACCCAAGGAGATTCGCCCGGAAGACTACATCATCATCGACGACACCGACTCGGACCCAGATGATAGCGATGATGACTATGTTGATGAAGCTGGAGCAGATATCATGGAGTCTGCAACCGAAGAGTATTTTTAGTAGACCACCCCAACAGTAGTAGTAGTCCACCATGTAAATATAGTAGTCCGAGCACTTTTGCGATAGTTAGATCGATTGTATGCCCTTGTTTGATTGAATGAAGTGAATTGTTTGCATTTGCCTCATGTGCATATGGGTAGTGTTTTCTCTCTAGACCCCTCTCTATTCTTAAATCTCATCTTTTCTAAACCCTCAGATGCCTCTGAGACGTGACCCCGGATTTACCTTCCCACCGGAGCTCACCCAATTGATCCAGCAGCAGAACACATTGATGCAGTTGCTAGTACAGAATCAGAATCAGGGGAACAATAACAACAACCCACCACCACCACCACCACCTGTTGATCACTTAGCCCATTTTTTAAGGCTGAATCCGCCGGTGTTCTCCAGTAGCACCGAACCGATAGTAGCAGATGATTGGCTCCATAAGACAGCAAGGGAGTTGACCACCGCAGGATGCACAGATGCGGAAAATGTGAAGTTTGCCGCACATCAGCTTGAAGGACCCGCAACATCATGGTGGGAAAATTTCACAGCCACTTTCCATGTCGACACTGTCACGTGGGACCAGTTTCAGCAAGCTTTCCCTACTGCCCATGTTTCAGCAAGAGCTATGGCCATGAAGAAGCGAGAGTTTCATAATTTGCGCCAAGGAGGACGGACAGTTGGCCAGTATGTGGAGGACTTTAGTAAGCTAGCACGTTATGCCCCAAATGAAGTAGCTACGGATGCAGCTAAGCAGGAGAAGTTTCTGGAAGGACTGAATGATGAGTTGAGCATGCAGTTGATGGTAGCAACCTTCAAAAACTACCAGGAGTTGGTGGATCGTGCTCTCATGATTGAAGGGAAGCAGCAACAGATTGAGAATCGCAAGAGGAAGTATGGACAAGGGAAGTACAATTCTGGAGCTCAACAGAAGCCACGTTTTACCCCTAGACCGGGAGGACATTTTCAGCATACCCATGGAGGAAGTAGCTCGCACAATCACAACGGCACCAAGAATGGTAATGGGAATGGAGGAAGCAACGGCCAGAACCGCGCAAACCCATCAACCCCAGCCAAGAGAGACCTGAGCCAAGTCACTTGTTTCAAGTGCCAGAAGACCAAACATTATGCTAATGAATGTCCTGAATCCCAGAATGGAAATGGCAATGGAAGCTCTGGGAAGAAGCCGCACCCTTTCAATAGGGGACAGGTGAACCACGTTAACATGGAGGAGGTTGAAAAGCAGCCGGATGTTGTAATCGGTAAGTTTTTGGTTAAGTCATTTAATGCACTCGTTCTTTTCGATATTGGTGCATCGCATTCATACATATCAAGGGGATTTGTGGATAAGCATAATCTACCCACCAAAGTTCTTAGAACACCTATGTTAGTAAGCTCACCAGGAGTGGAGTATATGGCTAGTCAAGGATGTTTTCAAGTGCCATTGAGTATAGGTAGGCATGTGTTTCCCACGGATTTAATCATTTTGAAATCACAAGGATTGGATGTAATTCTGGGTATGGATTGGTTGTCGATGTATGGAGGAAACATCGATTGCGCCAGTAAGTCGATCTTGCTCACCACCCCAAAAGGGAGAAGGATCAAGTATGTATCCCAACATGTGCCAAAGAGGACTCAAGTAAATTTTTTAACAGGAGTTGTGCAGGAGGAAGTACCAGTGGTAAAGGATTTCTCTGATGTATTTCCAGAGGAGTTGCCAGGCATGCCACCGGATAGAGATATTGAGTTTTTGATTGAGTTTTTGCCAGGCACAGGGCCAATATCAAAGAGACCATATAGGATGCCCGCAAAGGATTTGGTGGAGATTAAGAAGCAGATTAAGGAGTTACTAGATAAAGGATATATTCGCCCAAGTTCTTCGCCTTGGGGATCACCAGTACTTCTAGTGGAGAAGAAGGATGGATCGTTAAGGATGGTTGTTGATTATCGAGGATTGAATGAAGTAACCATCAAGAACAAGTACCCACTACCAATGATCAATGATCTGTTTGATCGATTGCAAGGAGCTAAGGTATTTTCCAAGATCGATCTGCGATCAGGATACCATCAGTTGAAGATTCGAGAACAGGATATACCTAAGACGGCTTTTACCACTAGGTATGGGTTGTACGAGTATACCGTTATGTCATTTGGTCTGACTAACGCACCTGCATATTTTATGAACATGATGAACAAGGTATTTATGGAGTTTCTGAATAAGTTCGTCGTAGTGTTCATTGATGATATCCTGGTATACTCAAAGAACGAAGAGGAGCATAAGGAGCATTTGCGTTTGGTACTTCGTAAGCTCAGAGAACATCAATTATATGCCAAGTTTAGCAAATGTGAGTTTTGGTTGAAGGAAGTTGGATTTCTCGGACACGTTATATCCGGCGAAGGTATAGCAGTAGATCCCACTAAGGTTGACACTGTGACAAATTGGGAAGCCCCAACAACAGTTAGAGAAATCCGGAGTTTTCTTGGACTTGCAGGATACTACCGGAGATTTATTGAGAATTTCTCGAAGATTGCAAAGCCTATGACGGAGTTGTTGAAAAAGGATACCAAGTTCATATGGACTGAGGAATGTGAGGCTAGTTTCCAGGAGTTAAAGAGACGTTTGGTTACATCACATGTGTTGATTTTGCCGGATCAGACCAAGGATTATGAGGTGTATTGTGACGCTTCACGTCGAGGACTTGGAGCAGTGCTTATGCAGGAAGGAAGAGTTGTTTCATATGCCTCACGACAGCTTAAGCCTCATGAGTTAAATTATGCTACGCATGATTTGGAGTTAGCAGCCGTAGTGCATGCATTGAAAACCTGGAGACACTTTCTCATTGGAAACCATTGTGAGGTGTACACGGATCACAAGAGTTTGAAGTATATTTTCACACAGAAGGAGTTGAATCTCAAAAAAGAAGATGATTGGAGCTCATCAAGGATTATGATATGAGATTGCATTATCACCCTGGAAAGGCTAACGTAGTAGCTGACGCGTTGAGCCGTAAAAGCCATGTCAACACCGTAATGACGGGAGATTTACCGAAAGAGTTAGCCGAGAATCTTCTTGAGCTATGTTTGGAGATAGTCCCGGGAGGCTATGTAGCAGCATTGGAGATTCAATCTACTTTGATGGATAAGATCAGAGAAGCTCAGAAGACTGACAAGGAGATTGCCTCTATAAAGAAGAAAATGAGCAAAGGAAAAGCTAAGGGATTTCGTGAAGATGAGCATGATACCTTATGGTTTGAAGACCGTGTTTATGTGCCTAATGATTCGGAGATCAGGAAGTTAATTCTGCAAGAGGCCCATGATTCACCATATTCGATTCACCCAGGAAATACCAAGATGTATTTGGATTTGAAGGATACTTTCTGGTGGACCAGAATGAAGAAGGATATTGCGGAGTATGCAGCAGTTTGTGATGTATGTTAGAGAGTAAAAGCTGAGCATCAGAAGCCAGCAGGATTGCTACAGCCATTGCCGATACCCGAATGGAAGTGGGATAAGTTAGGCATGGATTTTATTATAGGTTTACCCAGAACTCGTTCAGGCTATGACTCCATATGGGTTGTAGTCGATCGTTTGACAAAGGTTGCTCATTTCATTCCAGTGAAGACTACTTATACCAGTGCAAAGTTGGCAAAGATATACATGACCAGAACCGTATGTCTGCATGGAGTTCCAAGGAGCATTGTATCAGACAGAGGAACCCAATTTACCTTAAAGTTCTGGAATCAGTTGCATGAAACTTTGGGTACCAGGCTAGAATTCAGTACAGCTTTCCATCCGCAGACAGATGGACAGACTGAGAGAGTCAATCAGATTTTGGAGGATATGCTGAGAGCTTGTGCGCTAGATTACGGATCTAGTTGGGACGAGAATTTGCCATATGCAGAGTTCTCTTACAACAACAACTATCAATCCAGTTTGAAGATAGCCCCTTTTGAAGCCTTGTACGGAAGAAGGTGCAGGACCCCATTGTCGTGGGATGAAGTTGGAGACCGCCAGTTGTTTGGACCGGATTTGATTAAGGAGTCTGAACAGAAAGTGAAATTGATTCGTGATAGGCTCAAGGTAGCTCAATCCAGGCAGAAGAGCTACGCAGATTCTAAATGCAAGGAGACAGTTTACAAAGTCGGAGACCGAGTTTATCTTCGAGTATCTCCACTTCGAGGAGTTAAGCGCTTTGGAGTTAAGGGAAAGTTAGTGCCACATTTTGTAGGCCCATACAAAATTTTGGAGTGTATGGGAGAAGTAGCCTACAAGTTGGAATTGCCCGAAGGATTGTCAGGAGTTCACGACGTGTTCCACGTTTCCCAGTTGAAGAAGTGCCATGCAGAGATGGCTGATATACCCCTGAGAGATACACTGCCGCTGGAAGCAATTCAGTTGGACAGTGATTTGATTTATGAAAAGAAACCAGTCAAGATTCTAGAATATGCCAGTCGAGTCACCCGCAGCAAGGTTATAAAGTTTTGCAAAGTTCAGTGAAGCCACCACACGGAGTATGAAGCCACCTGGGAGCGAGAGGAAGAATTGCTGAAGGACCACCCTCACCTATTTTCTAGCCAACCCGAATCTCGAGGGAGAGATTCATCTTAAGGGGGGTAGGTTTGTAACATCCCAAATTTTCAATTTAGAATGTTATACACTAGATCATCATTGCATATCATATTTTATTGCATTTTGGTTGATCCTAGAAAATTCTACGCAACTCAAGGACCCTCGGAGAGAGTTGGGGATTTCGCTATTTTTATATTTGAGTTTTCTCAAATTTTGAAAATAGGATCATTTGATTTATTTATTTTATCTTCAATTATTTCTATTATCAAAATATGAGAGAGGGAATAAAATAACTTTCCCAAAAATAAAGAAATACTGAGGATTTAATAAAAAAATCAAATAAATTTTTTTGGTTTTATTTGCTATTTTATTTGAATTTAGGAAAAATGCGCGTTTTTCAAAATTGCATTTAGGCCCCAAATAAATGTTCATCCTGTGCGACACGATTTTAGATGCCGGGGAAAATTTATTTCGGGATTTTTGGAGTCCATTTAGTATTCCTTTTGTTTTTTTCTGAGTGTAACTATTTAAAAAAAGCACAACCGACTTACCGGGCCGTGTCCGACCTGGACACTTGGCCTGGCCGACTTTATAAGCCGGGGAGGCCCAGCCGGACCCCCACCAAACCCTAGCCGCCAGCCCCGCCGCCCTAGCCGCACCGCCCGCCGGATCCGCCGCCGCCAGAGGTTGACCTCACCGCCACCGTTTTTTTCGAAAAACCGATCGGTTTTTCCGTCGGTTTCGCTCGGTTTTTTTAGTTCGTTTTTTTTGTAGATCGGTTTTTCCGGTTTATCTAATTAGCGAGCGTTCGCTCGTTCGTTCATTTTAACGAACGCAGTCTTCGACTAGATACAGTTAACGAACACCCGTTCGTTAACCTGTTCCTCGTTTTCTTTTTCTTTTTCTCGAATTAAATCCGCGATTTTTTTGATCGCGATTCCTGATCCGTTTTTCGTTTTAGTATAAATTTTCGCTCGTTTGTCGGAATCAGGCGATTCAAGCGCCTGGAGTTTCGTCTCGAAACCCTCTTTCCGTTTAACCAACTCAAACAAGTTTTTGCCACTGTAAAAATTGTCCTAGATCCAGAATAGTAAACGAAGCTTGTTTTTTTTGCCGTTTGTCTTTCGTTACTTCGTTCGATTTGATTCTTTTTGCCAACCGGAGTTCTTAAGTTGAACTTTCTGGTTAGATCTCTTATTCGAGTTTTGCATGTGCATTAGTTGAGTGCTTACTGTATGCTTGTTTGTTTGCGATAGAGTACCCGGAGTGCGCCACTTGCTACTTCGAATCGCTAGGTTTTGCAGATCATCAGCAAGGCAAGTAACACTTTGATCATATCTCCTACTACTCAGTTTTTATTGCATTAGATCAATCCTCACACATTGCATGATTAGGATCTAATTAAATTGTGGGTTTGGGAAGTAGTTGAGGTAGTACCTATTACATGTTTATTATCAAACCTTTGGGGGTTACTTCTACGTTTGCTTATTATGCCATGCTATGCTAGTAGACGTGGATTGGGTGAGTGAAATCCATGACATATGTGAGATTGTTAAAGTAAAGGTTTATCTAAGGTGGCAACTTAAATACACATCTGGGTGGATTGAGGCACCTGGGTATTCCAGCGATTGCCTGTTTTCTTTTGGACCGCCATCCAGGCTCAAAGGGATCATGAGATTATTCATGCTAGAAACTTCCATGTGCAGCCACAAGCTACTATGGGCTCTAGCATAATTGATTAAGTCGTGCGAACTCTTACAGTGGTAGACTAGAAGATGTAGGGGAAAGTAGGTGTAACGGTCTACCCGATCGTAAGGTGCAAGCACTTCTGAAAGACTATGTCTCGGTCATCCATTTCTCAAACACCATGTAGTGCGAGAAATCAAACAAAGGCGATCGAATCTTGTGGGGAAAAGTGCGCAAACCTCTGTAGAGTGTATAAACTAATCATGGTTAGCCGTGTCCCCGGTTATGGACATCTTGAGTATCTAGTACCTGGATTATCATGTGAATCTCATCATGTTACTCTAAAATAAATTTTGTTGGGTTTTCTTTAATGATGATGTTTAATTGGGATTGAGAATGCTGTCAATCATTCTCAATGCTTAACAACTACCATGATAGTTAAATAACATTTATTCCTTTGCAGTAGGGAAAAATTGGCTTTACGCAAAAATTGTAACCATAGAGCCTTTCCACCAGCCAAATATGCATGTAGTATAGACTTATTCTTCCATTACTCTCTATGTGTTACGTTGCCAGCATATTCCATGTGCTGACCCGTTTCGGGCTGCAACATTAATGTTGCAGACTTTTCAGACGACGATTAAGGTGCTTTTAGGTCGTGGTTCTATACTCAGTGATGTCGTTGGAGTTGATGGACTCACTTATCTTCCAAGCCTTCCGCTGTTATCGTTATTAGATGGCCTTAAGCCATATTTATTGTAATAAGTTCTCTTTTGAGACTCTCGATGTAATAAGTGTGTGATTGCTACTCTGTTATAAATCCTTCAAGTACTGTGTGGTGTCAGCATTACTGATCCAGGGATGACACCTGAGCACAGAGATTGGACCGTTTGAGGTCTGGTCGCTACAACCAACCAGCGGCCAAATTTTGGCGAGAATTCTATGAGCTTTTCTCTTCAGTTTTTTATGCTTTACCCATTATCTACGGCCACAGAGGCGCTCCTCCCCATTGTCCCTAGCTCGACGGGGCTTCTCCTTGTCATCCCTAGTTATGAGCAAAGTTGCACCATACACAGAGAAGTACCTACAGAGGAAAAGTTCAAGTACATGAAGAAAACATATAGGCCGCCAGCATTCATCGCTGATTCTGGTGAATCCTTGCATTTCAGACCATGCCATCGCGACACTAGGAGAAGGATGAGGGGAAGAACCCATTCAGACGAAGAGACGCCATGTCATGTCCCATGGAGGACAAATTTTTCCTACTTCGTCGCGTGCTTACGTCATGCACAACGAGCCTCTATAAAATAACTTTGTGAATCATCTATCCTAAGTCCAAGCTAACTCATGGATATCATGTGGTGGCGAGAAGTCGTCATTGGACGTGTGAAATGAAGAAGGAAGAAAAAGAACAGGAAAAAAGGGTTTCATGTGGGATCTGTTCGTTTGAGACTTGAAAATTTTAAGACAAGTTTCAGCTAGGAATATGCTAAAGAAAAAAGCTCCAGCATGGGGCGGAGTTTTTACATTAGTAGTATATTATAAAATAAAATAAAAAGGTCAGAGGCCCTCTCTTAGTCTCTTTTCAGTCTTAGACACATAGTTGAGAAGAGAGGAACGGATAAGCAAATGGGAGAATTCCCGTAGTTCATTTTGGGCTACTGCTCGGGTGAGCCACTGAGCCACCTCCACCTCTACTAGATCGGGATCGCGCCTTGGCGCGAGGGTGCCGGTCCAAATGTTTTGGTCAAGGAGGCAATGTTGTTGTTTGGCTCAGCACGGTGACCCAGCGACTAAAACCTCAATATAACAACGCGTTCGGAACATCCAAAGGAATTAAAATAACCTCGCAATAAATGTGTTCAGTATATATCACAAAAACTACAAAGATATATCAGGAGCAAGGTATAGTTGCGGCCCATGATGACTGAATTGAATATAGGGCATACAGATTAAATATATACCAAAAGCAAAGTGTAGTTGTTACCAAGAATAACCGCAATTTCACTATAGATAATAAAGAAAAAATTTGTACCAAAAGCAAGCCAAATGTTTGCCAAGGACAACTAATTTGTATCGAGTGGTACAAAACATAAAGACATAAATTATATAAAATAATACCAAGTAGTTCATATCAAGAACTGTAAGAATAAGTGTTACATGAGATGTTGTATCTGCTCATAAACACAATGAGATAACAGACAATTGGAAACGATGCTCTAGAAACATCGATATCTACGGTACGTTATAGCTGATCACTACTGATAACTCTACTTCCTCTTTCCACGTTCTGAGGCGAAGCCAGCGCAATTAGTAGTGGACAATACTTGACAGGTGTCATCATGATAATATGAAAGCTCTATAAATAATATTAGCATTAGCTCATGATATTAGGCACTACAAAATTCGGATAGATGGCATAATGAGATTGAAAATAAATCTGTAACATTGTGCCTGTAGAGTATAAATAGAAAATATGGCACTTCACAACCGAGAGATCCAAATAAATATTGCAGCTGAAAGAAGAAGGTGCCTGCAAGAAAAGATGATGTAGGTGAGAGCAACATATCACCCACTTGATACTTGAGCAGGAAAAGGATGGATACCTATGTACAACTGGAGTAACTTATCTCAGACGGTGATGCAACAACAGTATTAAGAGAGAACATTTTCACCATGAATGAAATTTCATAAAAGGAATAGAGAAAAGCGAGGATTGCAGCTCAAGCCCATTCTCGCTCACTGACTGAAGATAACTGCCATAGTATGAACATACATGATTCACCCGGTATTTCTGTTTATTTTTACGATTATCTCTCACATTGTCACTGTTGTAAGAGGTTTCATTGTCTGAGCAAGAAAATGCACATTGGAACTATTATCAGTTGGACATTTGCAGGTTGCTTTTTCAGGGCAGAAGTGAAATTCCTACCAAAAAGTTAGCACCAGACAAAAACCCCGCTAAACAGCACTTTGATTAACAGAACTGCAACCACAATAGGTGTACAACCTCCATTTACTTCCTAACAAACCATGTGAGCGATCCAATCCCTAAGATAAATGAATAAGCAAGGATTAACCAAACTAGACCAACAATGGCACCATCGGGAGACCAAATCCAACAAAAGAACCCAATAAACATCCTATCCTTTCCACACTATTTCACAAGCATCAGTCCAACACAAAAAAAATCCAACCCTCTGTTTATCATGTGTGAATGGACAAACAACTCTCTGTCTCTCGGCAAACAAACCTGAAAGTGCCAACCAAAAACAAAAGAATACATGGACACAGACTAATAGACTAATTCAAATGTACCAGAAAAAACAAGACTAAACTAAAGGGCACATGTCTTATTGCATCCACACCTTCCTGACAACACACTATGACGAGTATGTTCTATCAAACAATCCTCACAAACTGACGCCACTGGCATGACACAGGACATGCAGGACCAGCACACACATCAGTAGGCCATGCCGATTGAACTAAAAGAAAAAACCCACCAAGCACTTTCTACCTATGTGCAAAAGAACAGATACCCCATGATAAAGAACACAAACCATGTGTGCATCCACAATTTCAAATTAACCTCAATTGGGGACAATATCCAAAATAGTCGCAAATTCACTTGCAAACTACCATACACACACAATCCAGAACTGTTTCCCACAATTTCTAACACCTCAAAACACAAAAAAGGTAGAAGGAGATGAAAATGCAAGTGTTGAGATTGTATTCTGGCCATGTCCTCAGGATAGTCGCTGATGACATTCTTGGTTGAAAGATGTGCCTCTCACGAGGTGAAGAAAAATATACAGAATTCTAACCAGCTGATCCGCTGTGTCGACGTGATATAAATGTAAGTGAGCCATAATAACTTCTAGTATATATACCTGAACACACATGAAATGAATGAAACTTCAGAGAAACATATCAAATCTATTTGAAAGTAGCAATCATTGTTTAAACATCTCAAATAAATCATAACTAAAAAAAGATGTTCTCCTTATCACCATGTTCTAAGCATGAAGGAGTTTAACATCTCCACTCTATCATTCAGCCTAAAGATAAAAACAATCTGATGCAGGAAGGAACTAAAATAAAGATTCTGGGAACATGTTGGCAAAGAAGTGAAGCGTGCCTAAGTTGTGCTATCCATTGTAAAAAAAAAACACTGAGCTTTTGAAATAAAAATAGGACTACCCTGCATAATATCGCATCTCACAAGCCAATCTGGTCGAACCACAATATGTAATCAAGTCACAAAGCCAATCAAGCCACATAACTGTAGTGGTCAGACGGATCAGCTAAGGAACAATATGCATCAGCCAAATTGTTCATCAGCGTACAGATCAATACATCATATATTTAGATCAAGCAAACTAACACCAGAATAAAAATGCTCCCAAGTTCATTGCTCATATGCATTTACCAAAAAAATGTGACTGTGCACAACTTACATCCATGATCCAGAATGTTGAGGGTTGGAAGGGAGGAATGAGAGAAATATGACCTTCGCCCCAAGCATCATAGAGCCAGTCTTTGAATGATAATTTGCCTGATTAACATGCCCTGTTGCATGCACTGCCAGCCTCTGATCTCCCCGCAGGGCCCGGGATGTCTGAATAACACGGTATATAATATAGTGAGTAGATACCAACAAACATACCCACATATACACACATGAATGATTACACAGAAAGAAATATTGCATAGAAGGTCATGATTCACACGAACTATGTCTTTCATCCAAGATAGCCTGACTGTAATATTAGGACGATATGAAATATTAAGATGCCTGAAATAAAGCTTTCTCTATTCGTAATAATATTTCTCCCAGAAATATTACAGTCAGGCTATCTTGGAATAATTACATGGCAGGGGGCATCAACACATCATCATACCAAAATAAAGGAGAAAAAAAGAACAGGAAAAGTTTATGTTCGAGTAATTACTACTTGAAATATCATCATAGTAATTTCGGTTGTCCCTTGATGTTCAACTATTGCCATTCTACAATGGATGCATGACCAAAGATCCCTTGCCAACAAAACCGAGAGCAAACCTGAAAAATGACAAAAGCATTGGCAGTACTTCCAGCAACATAAATCACACTATTATTGCATACCCTATTATAACTTTCAGACTGCTCTCCCATACGTGACTAATTCAGTCAATTAGATGGGAACTTAAGTAAATAAAAAACATGACCTAGCAGACTGTAGAACCTGAATTAATATTACGACAAAACTAAATGCAAAATGACTGGCTACTTAGCATGGAAGAATGCTTTCACCAGGCAGAGCTAGCTAAAATTAGAAGAAAAAAATCAAGCAGACTTAACAACAGGAGCATACAGACCTTCGTCGATGTCATTGTCATCTTCGATTTAATAGAGAAATCAGAATAGTTTGAATACCATATCTTTTCTTAACCTGAATACACATATACAACGGATGTTTGTCAGTTCCAAAACCCAGCCAAAACTGAAGTTATGCGTGGCCATGATCCATTCAAAGTTGATTTTGTACAGGGGGCAATGGATTTCTAAGTTGATTTGCAAGGAAAATTGATGTAATTATGTGCCATTAGGATACATTCAGAGTGCTAGAAACCTATGGAGAGGAAAAGCAAGTACATATCTGTAGAGGTCAAGACTCAACTTGAATCTAGAATAGCAGATGTAGTTTCACCGTGATCAATTTAGACAATACTGAAATTGGCATGACTGTGATCTGCATACCAATATTAGGTCACTTCTTAGTCTGCTCACAAAATGTTGATCAAGAGTTCCCCATCGATCTTAAAGATACTAATCGCAATCACAATTCCCTCTCGAAGTTAACTGATTATCACGAACACGCGGGGAAGAAGGTCACAGCTAACTACAACATAGAGCTGGCATAAAAACAAGTAGGAGCTCATAATTTCCCATTACTCCTAAAAAAATTATAAAGCAAACCAAAATTAATGCTTTGTGACTGACCAACAAGAATTAGAAAACAAATTCTTATACCGAAGGTGCTCTGAACGCAAATCTTTTCTTCATAAACACGGAGAAACTCTCGTGACAGAGTAAGCTTGCGACGTATAAAAAGATATTATAAGAAAGAACACCAGATAGGAGCTAACAAAATTAAGTTTAGAATATACGCTAGCAAATCAATAACCGTACAAAAATATTGTGGTCCAAATAAGATTCATATAGGCCACTAACTAAACCGACAGGAACCAAACTTTTATATTTTGACCAATTGTTCCACATTAGTCTGGACTCTTGTTATTTCATTTATCCAAATTAAGACTGTCATTATCTAAATTGAATATGCTTAAAGCCTCTATCTGATTTAGCCAAAGCAGGAGAGCATCTAATATAACAAAATAGCAGGGCGAGGTGTTTTTATAATCATCATAGTGTTGGGGAACGTAGTAGAATTTTAAAATTTTCTACGCATCACCAAGATCAATCTATGGAGTCATCTAGCAACGAGGGAGAGAGGAGTGCATCTACATACCCTTGTAGATCACGAGCGGAAGCGTTCAAGAGAACGGGGTTGATGGAGTCGTACTCGACGTGATTCAAATCACCGATGACCAAGTGCCAAACGGACAGCACCTCCGCGTTCAACACACGTACGGTTGGGAAGACGTCTCCTCCAACTTGATCCAGCAAGGGGGAAGGAGAGGTTGATGAAGATCCAGCAGCACGACGGCGTGGTGGTGGAAGCAACGGTGATCTCGACAGGGCTTCGCCAAGCGCAAGGGAGATGGATGAGTGTCACGGGAGGGAGAGGGAGAGGCCAGGGACTTGGGTGCGCAGCCCTCCCTCCCCCCCACTATATATAGGGTGCCTAGGGGGGGCGGCCCTAGGAGATCCAATCTCCTAGGTGAGGCGGCGGCCAAAGGGGTGCCTTGCCCCCCAAGGCAAGGATGGCGCCCCCACCCCTAGGGTTTCTAACCCTAGGCGCAGGGGGAGGCCCATGGGGGGGAGCACCAACCCACTAGGGGCTGGTTCCCCTTCCACTTCAGCCCATGGGGCCCTCAGGGATAGGTGGCCCCACCCGGTGGACCCCCGGGACCCTTTCGGTGGTCCCGGTACAATACCGGTGACCCCCGAAACCTTCCCGATGGCCGAAACTGGACTTCCTATATATGAATCTTTACCTCCGGACCATTCCGGAACTCCTCGTGACGTCCGGGATCTCATCTGGGACTCCGAACAACTTTCGGGTTACCCTGTGCTAATATCTCTACAACCCTAGCGTCACCGAACCTTAAGTGTGTAGACCCTACGGGTTCGGGAGACATGCAGACATGACCGAGAAGCCTCTCTGGTCAATAACCAATAGCGGGATCTGGATACCCATGTTGGCTCCCACATGCTCCACGATGATCTCATCGGATGAACCACGATGTCGAGGATTCAATCAACCCGTATACAATTCCCCTTGTCAATCGGTACGTTACTTGCACGAGACTCGATCGTCGGTATCCCAATACCTTGTTCAGTCTCGTTACCGGCAAGTCACTTTACTTGTACCGTAATGCATGATCCCGTGATCAACCACTTGATCACATTGAGCTCATTATGATGATGCATTACCGAGTGGGCCCAGAGATACCTCTCCGTCATACGGAGTGACAAATCCCAGTCTCGATTCGTGCCAACCCAACACACACTTCCGGAGACACTTGTAATGTACCTTTATAGTCACCCAGTTATGTTGTGACGTTTGGCACACCCAAAGCACTCCTACGGTATCCGGGAGTTGCACAATCTCATGGTCTAAGGAAATGATACTTGACATTCAGAAAAGCTATAGCAAACGAACTACACGATCTTTGAGCTAAGCTTAGGATTGGGTCTTGTCCATCACATCATTCTCCTAATGATGTGATCCCGTTATCAATGACATCCCCATGTCCATAGCCAGGAAACCATGACTATCTTTTGATCAACGAGCTAGTCAACTAGAGGCTCACTAGGGACACATTGTGGTCTATGTATTCACACATGTATTACGATTTCCGGATAATACAATTATAGCATGAATAATAGACAATTATCATGAACAAGGAAATATAATAATCATTTTATTATTGCCTCTAGGGTATATTTCCAACACATAGGACTTAAAAGTATCAATGACATACAACCCAAAACACAAAATTAGATGGCAAAACATGCATGGACTGAACTCTTCAGCAAAATAATATATGTCTATTCAAAGCTATATGTTTCCAGATTGTTTAGGATTATTTTAACTGCTTTGACGTTCCCCCTCCTCAATTAGAGGTACAAGTGATAGGATTCGGTGTACTGAATTGATACTTTGCACATATATAGTACATCTTTGTATGTACTTTACAGAAGTACCTCGTGGGCCCCTATTACCAAGACCGGTAAGAAAATTGTGCAGCTATGAGATGGTTAATTTGATTATGTTGTAGACTAATTTTATACAGTGTACACGGAGTTCCCAGAACAAGAAAAATAGAGAAAGTAGCTAAGCTCAGGTGCACATGGACCCCCAAAACCATATCACCGTCTCAAATCAACTAGAGTAATAGACATCTACTTTGGATAAACTATAGCCAAGTTGCATTGGATACAGACGCTACATCATACTTCTTAATACAATGAACATTTGACAAGCAACTAAATTCTAACAACCAGTATGAATCAGTGACATGGTACAAATAACAGGTTGGTCCATATATACATACCTGAAATTGTACTGTTGTAGACGTAGGAGGTAGCGACATAAGCACAATCTGATTTGTGTTTCGTCCCTGAATTAGATGATTCACTCCAGCACTCGATTTTTTTCCTTGAACACAAAAGGAAGGAAAAAAGAGTATTAGAAACCAGCATATGTGGGCCTAAAAAGAGTATTAGAAATGGAAAAAAGAGTATTAGAATAATTTTCCTAAAAAAATTGCAGGTTGCATTGGAAGAGAGACACGGTATATCCCACGTTGCAATGAACAATTGAACAAGATTCAGGAAAAGGCCAAGACAAACCTGGAAGTAAATTTGATCCTAAGCAAGCATCCACATCTTGAAGCCATAATGGGGCGCCACCGCGCCAGCATATAATGTAGGCCAATATGAAAAGAAGATTCATCCTGAAGCCATAATGGGGCACCAGCATACAACAAGACACATGAAGTAAACCTAATTGTAAGAGCAAGCTTGCACAACCATCTGTCCAACAATCCCCTTCCTTAGAACCTACCTAGACCATATAACATGCCACAAGTGTGCACCTAATTTGGTACCACCCACCAACATTAACCTAAGGCTAAATAGTGGAGTCTGCAATTACACCAAACCTGAGATCTCTAAAATTATTTTATCCTTAATCTTGGACCAGATCCACCTAGTTTATCCAAAAAACAATTGGCAAGAGCCACACTAACCATCATAGCATAGACTCGAGATTCGTGTTTTACACTCTAGGATAGGAAAAAAGAAATACCAACCAAAGAACATAGGACAGAAATATATCCTTCCAAGGATGTAGCTAGATCCAAGCTCCTCCTGGACAGAAAGAAACAGAAGTTTGTCCCTTTCTTGACAGAGAAATAGAACCAGGAAGACAACAAAAAATTACTTTGGATGAATCGTGCTAGATCCAAGGCTAGGACTGAACCGACCTACTGCTACTACGCCTTGCAGCCATTCATCTACGTTCAAAACAAGTAACATGCAGCCAAGCATACATTAAACACTTTGACTGGAGGAAGTGCAAACTAACATAGGAAGTATATCAGAATATGAGAGCAGATGACAAATATTATCCCTTATGTTGATAGGATACAAAATCCAAAATAGGTAAACATATATTGTTTTCGCGATTTATGAAAATTAAAGCGCACACTGACCAAACAATTAACACCAGTGGCCATTGGCACATGAAACATAGAGCTGGAAGGCAATAAGCATTCAGGTATAACAATAAGAGAAGCACAAATGCCAAATAGATGTTTAGCCGATGTTCGAGCCCCGCTGCTTGGCACTTTTTGATAAATTGCAATCAAATTGGCTAGATAAGATAGATGTGCAGGGGTAGGAAGAGGGGGTGGAGCTCACCACGTTCAGGGGGAGTAGGAGGAGGGACGAGCCATGAGGGATCGTGCCTCGTCCACCTGCAGCAGTTGCTGCTCATCCAGATCGGAACCGACCTTGTCCACCAGAGGAGCAGGGACGCGTGCGTGCACCTGTGTGACCAAAAGCAGCAACATCGTGAGGGGGGGGGAGGGGATTAGGGTTGGAGCAGGGGGGAGGGTGGCATCCCGAGCAGGCCATTGCATGGGCCCGGAGCAGGCAGAGCACAAGCACTCAGAGGCCAAGGTCGGACGACATCGCCGGCGAATCTATGAGCACCTTGGCCGCTGCCTGCCCTGCTCACTCTCCCTCTTCTCTTCCCTTCCCTTCCCTTCTGATGACGAGAGGGGGAGGCTGCGGGCGGCGTGGTGCGATGGAGACGAGGAGAGAGGTCCACGCCAGCGAGGTCTGAGCGGCGTCGGCGGCGGCGAGGTCTGCGGGGCGTTGGTGGCGGCAAAGTGGGCGGGGTGGAGAGGTCTGGTGGAGGGAGAGTTCGGGGAGAGGGCTGGGGCTAGCGAGGCTGGGATGCGGGAGGACGGGGCCATGGCCGCCGCCGTGCTCAGAGCTCGGCCCCGACCACCGCCGCGCTCACCAACGCACCCACACGCCTAGGCTCGAGCTCGGCCATGGCCGCCATCGCGCCCGGATCCAGAGCGCCCTTCCACCCCTCGGCGCGCGCTGCTTGCCGCCGGGCCTCACGGGAATGGCCGCCGCCCGGCCGTCTTCGAATCCGGCCACCGCGGCCCGACCAACGGGCATGTGATTCGGGCGACGGGAGGGGAGGAGATGAGGCGGAGCACGGGGGATGAAGGGTGGCGGCAGCGGCGAGTGCGGGGATGGTGGGGGCGACTGGGAGGACGAAGAGGCGAGGCAGACGCCCTCCCTCGTCTCATCCATTGACGGGCCAACCAGGGATCAACGCGTCATGAGCCAACATGTGAAAAGACGAAAACGCCCTCGGCGGGGCACTGTAATAACGGCGGTGGCACAAGATATTTTAGCTGGGAAGCAAACTATTCATTGGAACAGTGTTTTCAGTTCAATCCAGCAGTTGGGGGTGACTGAGGGCTCGATCCGACGGTCCCAAACGCATCAAGCGAAACGATCCGACGACCGAGAGTTGCTAAACTCTGAGAGAGCCCGGGAGCGACTGGAATCCTTATTTCTCGATGTTACTATGTACCACCGACACATAACGGAGCAACAGCGAAACCAGGTGACAGCAACTTTTCAGCCATTTGGCAAATAAAATCGCTGTCGCCCATCAAACCGATTGATGATGACAAATATTTTTTCGGTTTTGCTAATTTTCATCCGGTTGAATTCAATTGGCTTTCATTAGTTTTGTGAGCCATGCGATCTCTGTGCCGAGATTCGTGTTATTTTTGCCCCAATGTTGCTTTTTCTTTCTTATCGGGCCCGCTAGGGCTCCTTTGATTCAAAGGAATTATTTAGGATTTTTGGAGGATTGAAATCCTTAAGAATTTTTTCTATATCGACCTTTGATTCATAGGATTGGATCCCATAGGAATTTATCCTATGAAATCTTCTGTACTACATTTTATAGGAAATCTAACATCCACTCCAACCTCTTTTTACAATTCCTTTGTTTTTTATGTGGCATCAAACACTTTTTGCTAATCCTATAGGATTCAAGTTGATATGCCACTGCAATCCTATACTTTTCCTATTCCTACATTTTCAAAATCCTGTGAATCAAAGAGGCATTTTCTGGAGACCCGGTACCCTTCCTTCGCTATCGCTCGCGTTGTTGTGGTTGCCCGTTCTCCTCCTCCTCGTTTCCCTACTCATTTCGAAGACACAACCGGAACAGAGTCGAGCGAGAGTGAGACAGCCATGGCGATTTGGAGCTCCCCTTGCCGCCCGATTCAGTAGGCTGGTGGTACGGCGTCCGGCTGCCCCGCCCCCTCCGTCTGCCGCACCGGAGGTCTGCAGCATCTCCCCACGCCACCTCCCTCCCCCACCGCGGGTACTATTTTTCCCCGTCGATTTGTGTCGTTCGTCAGATCTGTTTGTTAGTTGCGTGTAGAGTTTTCTCGGTCAGATCTTGTTGTTTGTGTTAGTTGCATGTATTACCCGCACATATTTTGTGTAGATGTATGTGGTTTGTGTTGCCCCTTGAGTAGATCACTGATATTCACATTAAATTTAGACTAGAAGTACACTGATCCCTTTGTCATCTGCTAGTTTGGTAGGTTGTCGTTCGTCTGGTATGTGTCTTATGTAGATGGCTGGGATACAAATGCTGACCCTCTTGGTGGGTTCAGTCTCGTGATGTGTATTTCGTGAACTGATTTTTTTCAGTTTAGTAGAAATTTTGGACTCTAATTTTTAGTGGTTTTGGTTAGTGATTTAGAGTGTAACTGTGAGTGAATTGGATAGTGACATGGCCTGAATTTTTTCAGTTAAGTAACAATGATTTGGACTGCAATTTTCAGTGTTTTGAGTAGTGATTTGGACTGTAACTTTGAGTGAATAGGATAGTGATGTAGATTGAATTTTTCAAGTCAAGTAACAATGCGTTGTACTGTAATTTTTACTGTTTTGGTGAGTGATTTGGACTGTAACTTTGAGTTAATTGGACAGTGATGTGGACTGAATATTTTCAGAAAAGTAACGGTGATTCGGACTGTAGTTTCACTCTTTTATTAGTCTGTCTTACACTGCAATTTTGAGTGTTTTGTTCCATTGGCTTGTAACTTCAGGAGTGTGTAAGTTACAGTGATCTACTCTGAATTTTCCCTTTTTTCCAACACACTACGTTAAACTGAATATCATTAGCAGATGACTAGTGTTGGTAGATTTTCCCTATTTTAGTTTTCTATGATTTTTTTGCAATGCAAACCTTGTACATCATTTGCGCCTGAAGTAGCTCGGTAAAAGCGTATGACCCACTCTGTTATTTGTCAAGAAACTAGTTAGAGAAAGCATGTTTTTAATAATGTTTTTTGTTTTCAGGATTTTTTTTCTGCTATTAGAAAGCCATATGTTAAGGAAATCAACCTCGTCATTGAGGTACATCGCATGTCCTTTGATGATGCATTTCATTGCATTTGGTCGATTGTAGGCATCTGCCTTCAGTAGTTTGAGTAAATTATCTATTAATGCAAACAAGTATTCAATTCTGAACTGTAAATAAATGCAGAGTAATTTTGTAATAGGTCCCAGTAATTTGATCTAACGGTCACAAATTTGTCCTTTTAGTTCTGAAATGTAAATATGTTATCAGTTCTATAGATTCTTTTTGTTTGTTGCTACTAGTGTGAGTGCCTTCTAGTGTGAATGTTTTTAGCCTGATTGTGTTTGTCCTTTTTCTGTTAATTTCATTTTTTAGTGCTTATGTTAATGCCTATCAATATTCAATGTAAGCAAGCATCAGATCATAGTAGTTTGCACTTCCAAAGTTACTTAAATTCAGTCCTTCAGTCACAGCTATTTAAGAACGGGTAGAAAGTGTCTAAAACCAGTAATCAAGGTTTCTTAACAGTGTTTAGGTTTTTAGTTTCCAAAGTTTGCGAAAATAGTCATATTTTCTCTCAACTCGGGCAATCTTCCCCCTTGTATGTTTTTAACTAGTTTTCCTAAAATGGAATTGCTAGCTTCGTGAGCTTGTTTTGATCCTTGTAGTGTGTTTATTTCTGCAAATTCAGAAATCTATGATCTGGGCATCTAGTTTTCAGTTTTCCTGTGATCATAGACTACAAATTCATGCAACCATATCCTAGTTGTTCCTAGAGTTTCTCCTGGTTCAAGCTTTTGTACGATTATGTTCTTATTTTCGATCTATGTAGATTTAGTGCTTAACTTAGCCTATGTAATATCCACTACAGGTATGTTCTTTCTTCCAGATCTGTTCAGGCAGGAGAGAGACGAGAGACGACAGGAGCTGATGAATGCATAGGAGGGGGTGTTTACCTGTGATTTTTTTGCTTCTCCAACCATGTTCGTGTCCTTGATCATGGAGGAATCGCCCTCTCTGGTGGTGCTTCTCTGGGGTTAAATTTAGTACTTTCTCAGTGGTATTACAGTGTAATTCTTCTGTGTGTTTTAAGTGGAATTTACAGTGTACTTTTAGTGGAATTAGAGTGCATTTTCAGTGGGTTTACACTGTAATTATTAGTGGAATTACAGTGGAATTTACACTGTAAATCTGTGGGTTTACAGTGTACTTTTAGTGGATTTTTGCCCTGTATTTGCAAGTGGCATTTTTAGTGGAATTATAGTGTATTTTTAGTGAAATTACTGTGCATTTTCCATGGTATTTACACTGTAATTATTAGTGGAATCTACACTGTAAGTCTTAGTGGATTTACAGTGTACTTTTAGTGGATTTTTGCTCTGTATTTTGCAAGTGGAATTACAGTGTATTTTTAGTGGAATTACTGTGCATTTTCCATGGTATTTACATTGTAATTATTAGTGGAATTTACATTGTAAGTCTTAGTGGATTTACAGTGTACTTTTAGTGGATTTTTGCTCTGTATTTTGCAAGTGGAATTACAGTCTATTTTTAGTGGAATTACTGTGCATTTTCCATGGTATTTACACTGTAATTATTAGTGGAATTTACATTGTAAGTCTTAGTGGATTTATAGTGTACTTTTAGGGATTTTTGCTCTGTATTTTGCAAGTGGAATTACAGTGTATTTTTAGTGGAATTACCGTGCATTTTCCATGGTTTTACACTGTAATTATTAGTGGTATTTTTGCCCTTTGTATAGTTGACTCAGTGCATCAGCAATTGCAATTTTTTAGTATTTTAGTGCTCAGAGTGTTATTCAGCTGTGTGGTTAGATGTCATTAGTTTTGGTCCTTCTCATCCTCCTGTAGTTAGCTTAGTTCACCTTTTGTTAGCTTTTAACACTTTTACCTGCTTTCTGTACGGGTTTCAATAGATTGGGGTGTGAATCCGTTTATAGTTTGGTATGTGGACCTGTTTAGAAGTGATTTGCTGGACAGAAAGAAGGGTTCGGATGCGGCTCTGTAGAGTCTGCACTTCATCAACTGATCCCACGCCCATCCCCTTATTGATCCATGATGCAAGCTGTAACGGAGGGCCGGAACAGAACGCATGTATAGCTGCCCACTTGGTACTATGGTGTTCCGTGATGTAAAACCACTCTCGCTGCCATTGGTTGGAAGTTTCGGTGAAAGAGCCTTTTGGCCAGAGAGTGTTGGTAAGCTTGCTTACTACAACACCGCCACACTTCGCCTATTCCCCGTCGACTACCTTCGGCTTCACACTAAAGGTCTTGAGCCATAGGCCGAAGTGTGGGGGGTTCGGAGGAAGGCCTCGCACGTGATGATAAACGCTGAGACGTGGAGGAGAGAATCCGGAGTTAGATCGTGAAAATCTAGTCCGTAATAAAACATTAGCCCCCGGACAAAGGGGTGGAGAGCGAACCCTAGCCCTCGGAGGAAGTGAGAGATGAATGCGACCCTCTTGCCGGATTTGGGGGTCGGAATAACCTGTCCTTGAGCAGGAAGCCTGTGGGGGATCTCCGCGGTCAGGTATCTGGCCGCCCGAAGCTTTGCGACATCCTCCTTTGTAATGGAGGAAGCCACCCATCGACCTTGAGGGATGGGCCCAGACATGATGGGGAAGCTTGGAGCAATGAAGTCGAACCTTGGGTGCTAGAACTTGAGGTTGGAAAGGCTGAGGAGAGGTTTGGCGTAAAAAGACGGCCCTTGGTTCCTTTATAAAGGCACCGGGTATTGAACGCCTCCTCCTGAGCCTGAAGACTTGCCTATTACTAAGGAATCTTTTCAACAGAACGGTTGGGTTACCCATGCTCGTATTGATGAGAATCCCGCAATAAGGGGACACGATCTCTGCTTCGACATGACGTGCCAATGACAACCACGCCTCGAAACATGGAACGGTGGGATAGGAAACGGTTTGAAATAAATAATCGGGCGAGCGTGATGTCATGTTATAAAAATTATCTGCAGATTGGTCTCGTAAAATACTATACTCTACGGTTGTGGTACTTGTGTTGCAGGTACGGACACTGTCGTTTCGCCTGAAGACTATCCTGAAGTATTCGGAAAGGGGAACCCGCCTTGCAATGTCGAAGACAATCTGCACGCCGGACACCTCGTCATTGAAGCCTGGTTCAGGGGCTATTAAGGGGGTCATGGACTAAGGGGTCCTCGGGCGTCCGGCCTGTTGGATATGTGCCGGACTAATGGGCTGTGAAGAAACAAGACCGAAGACTCTCTCCTGTGTCCGGATGGGACTCTCCTTGGCGTAGAAGGCAAACTTAGCGACCCAATATGAAGATTCCTTTCTCTGTAACCGACCTTGTACAACCCTAGTCCCCTCCCGTGTCTATATAAACCGGAGGGCTTAGTCCGGATAGGGGGACAATCATTACCATAGTCATACAGGCTAGGCTTTAGGGTTTAGCCGTCTCGATCTCGTGGTAGATCAACTCTTGTAATACCCATATTCATCAAGATCAATCAAGCAGGAAGTAGGGTATTACCTCCATAGAGAGGGCCTAAACCTGGGTAAACATCGTGTCCCCTGCCTCCTGTTACCATCGACCTTAGACGCACAGTTCGGGATCCCCTACCAGAGATCCGCCGGTTTTGACACCGACAACGCTATCTTCCTCCTCAAGGCTCCGAGGGCGCCAGATGTGGCGTTTTTTCAATGGAGCACTGGTAAATTTTGGAGGGCCCATTCGGACTGGGTCAGGGAGAGCGACATCCTCAATATAGAACCACTATGAGAGCCACTCTTTGGACGCCTTCTTCGGTGTGCCGGATAAGCATCCGGTCCCGGCTATGCGCCATATTTCGGCGCCGCCCACCTCAAATATAGATCCCTTTTGGGAGCGAGGGACGAGGCAGAACAGTTTCCTCCATAGCTCGAAATGAGCCTCGCGGCCCAGGAATAGCTCGCAAAGAGCGACGTAGCCCGCGATGTGCAGAATGGAACCCGGCGTGAGATTGTGCAGTTGGAGGCCGTAGTACTCTAGAAGACCTCGGAGGAAGGGGTGGATTGGAAACCCGACGCCTCTTATTAAGGATGTAAAGCACACTCGCTCCCCTCCTGGCTGGATTGGGAAAAATTTTCGCCAAGGCTTCACCAGTAAAAGAGGTTAATCCTGCTCGAACAGGGACTAGATCCGCGGGGGGGGGGGGGGGGGATTCCTGCGTTTGAAGCTTAGCCAACTGACCGTGGGATACAGAATATCTCTCCCAATCGCCTTTTTCGGAGCCATGAGGACGGGAGGAAGAACTGGGAACGCTAGCCATGCTAGAATGGTTTCTCCTAGCAAGCTCTAAGGATTTTCCGCTCGATGTGGAATAGGATCTGAGATCCAGTCCCTTTAAATAGACACCCTTCTTACATGGCCAGGGTGGTATGTGCAAAAATTACTATGACCTTTCGTGTTCGCTTGACACGTGGAAGCCGTAGCGGTGGAGGCGCAGAAGCCAATGGGTACGACAATAAATGGAAAGCCGAGTATGACTCTTCGGATCAAACGCTTTGAAGTGTTCGGAGGAAGAACCCACCTTGCAATGCCGAAGACTATCAGCACGCCGGACACATCGTCATTGAAGCATGGTTCGAGGGCTACTGATGGAGTCCTGGATTAAGGGGTCCTCAGGCGTCTGGCCTGTGTGACATGGGCCGGACTATTGGGCCATGAAGATACAAGATAGAAGACTTTCTCCCGTGTCCGGATGGGACTCTCCTTTGCGTGGGAGGCAAGCTAGGCGTCCGGATGTATTATGATCTTTCTCTGTAACCGACTTTGTATAACCCTAGGCCCCTCCGGTGTCTATATAAACCGGATGATTTAGTCAGTAGAGACAATCACAATCATACATGCTAGACTTCTAGGGTTTAGCCACAACGATCTCGTGGTAGATCAACTCTTGTAATCCTCATACTCATCAATATCAATCAAGCAGGACGTAGGATATTACCTCCATCAAGAGGGCCCGAATCTGGGTAAAACATCGTGTCCCCTGCCTCCTGTTACCATCGGCCTTAGACACACAGTTCGGGACCCCCTACCCAAGATCCGCCAGTTTTGACATCGACAGGGGCACCCTATAGACACACAAGTTGATTGTTTAGCCGTGTACGGTGCCCCTCTCCATAGATTTTCACCTCGGTCATATCATTGTAGTGCTTAGGCGAAGCCCTGCGTCGGTAACTTCATCATCACCGTCATCATGCAGTCGTGCTGACGAAACTCTTCCTCGACCTCTGCTGGATCTAGAGTTCGTAGGACGTCACCGAGCTGAACGTGTGCAGATCGCGGAGGTGCCGTACCTTCGGTGCTAAGATCGGTCGGATCGTGTAGACATACGACTACATCAACCGCGTTGTCATAACACTTCTGCTTACGGTCTACGAGGGTACGTGGACAACACCCTACCCTCTCGTTGCTATGCATCACCTAGATGAATCTTGCGTGTGCGTAGGATTTTTTTTTGAAATTACTGCGTTCCCCGACATTAACTCCTTAAACTTGAAAATTTAACAAAATGTTTGATGAGTTAACATTTAAGGGTTCGCTAAGAGATGTCCTAAGACAAGTTTCAGCTCGGAATATGCTAACCAAAAAAGCTCCGGCATGGGACCGAGTTTCTACATCAGTAGTACTTCCTTCGCTTCTAAATATTTGTCTTTCTAGAGATTTCAAGAAGTGACTGTATACGGAGCAAAATAAGTGAATCTACACTTTAAAATATGTCTATATACATCTGTATATGGTAGTCCATTCAAAATCTCTAGAAAAATAGATATTTAAAAACAAAAGAAGTATATTATAAATAAATAAAATAAAAAGGTCAGAGGCCCTCTCTTCTCTTTTCAGAGTTAGACACACAGTTGAGAATAGAGGAACGGATAAGCAGATGGGAGAATTCCCGTAGTCCATTTTGGCTACTGCTCGGGTGAGCTAGCTCTGTGTACCACCGACACATAACGGAGCAACAGCGAAACCGGGTGACAGCAATTTTTCAGCCATTTGCTAAAGAAAATCGTTGTCGCCCATCAAACCGATTGATGATGACAGGGTTGGCGCTATCGGTCCAGCCCGGGAAAAGGAACTATTCTTCAGCACGGCTTCAACGCAGAGTCGGTCCACATATGTGGGCACGGCCTTCGCTCAAAAAATAAAGAAGAAGAAAAAATGTGGGCACAGCCGAGATGGTGTGCAATATATGGGCCCTGTGCCCTACTGAAAATGGATGTACGCAGAAACGTCCACTCCACTCCTACTTTCGATGAACGCGACAGCTCTGAGCCTCTGAACGCCTGTGTGTTGAGCTCCAGGCCATGGCCTGCTTGGCGCACTGCACGAACCGTTAGCTGAACCATCGCCGAGAGTCTTGGGAGAAAGCAGGTTAAGTAAGTAGCTGCGGCTAATCAAGTGCCACAAGATTGTGTCGCTCCGTATGTTGCCGCTCGCCATGATTATGCATGATTAGTATGCCGTATGCGGTTCGAGGCGTCCAGCCGAAGACCTTTGTCCCAAAGACAAGTACGTACAACCAGAGCTAATTACTTACTGGCTAAAGTCCTAAAGATGCAAAATCCGCGACCCCAGCATGAACATAACCAAATACAGTACTAGCATCTCGTTCCATTCCTTACCTGCAGCACAACCAGTTGATGCTTGGTTGCCGGCCGTGATTGTCGGACAGTTACTCCTACAAGAGCCACAGTAAAATCGATGTGAACGGAATGCGACGAGATCAGGCCGCAGAAGCTACCTTGTCCCTTGCAACAATGTTTCTGATCGCTTTGCGCTCGGGAATTCCCCTGTGTGTCCGCATGAGACCTCGCCCGTTTTGTTTACTTCTCAAGGGGGAGAAAGAAGCGCTCTGCCGCCATTGTCACCTTTCCGTTCTTCTCTAAAGTACCGTAACCCCCACTGCATGCATACGGGCACTAATCAGTGGAACCGCCCTTTTTCTGAAGCTTCTAACAGCATGTAGACCCCTTGGGTTAGTAAGGGTTATGCTAATTAACGTTTGTGACGCAAGTTTTCGGCGTTAGTTAACAACCAACCCTCTGCGTTCTGGGACCGTACGCATGATATGAATCGAGACGGCGGATCATATCACTGATAATTGCGTGATCTGACATGATCTTGTTGTAAGTACAGTTTGCACGCACGTGGTCGAGTCGAACTGCATCGGACCGAGACGGCAGAACATATCATCTACTGATAATTTTGTGATCTGACATGATCTTGCTGTAGTACAGTTTGCACGCACGTGGTCGAACTGCACTGCATCGGATCGAGACGAACTCGTTGATTCCCCCTACACGCTTCTCACTGCTGCTGGTCTCCATGTTCTCGATCTATGCCTGTGCCTGGACTATCCTGCTCGGCTGTCACCTAATCCTGTGTGCTCCTTTAGTAATATCCAGCGATCGATCGAGCGGCTGACAATTGCATCTCGGGGCAGGACCGAGGGTACATAAAGCAGGAGCAGTGAAAGGTAACTTTCAGATAAAGCACATCCTATTATTTGTCCTTGGGAGAAAGGGAAGGAATCTGAGTAGTACATCTCGGCCACAACCCACAAAGGCGAGGATTGAGGAATGATGGAGCGTCAACAGTTCTGGGAGTGATGAGACAGGCGAACTTTTTTTTAAAGGGAATATGAGACAGAGGAACTTGGAATAACGTGTGCGAGGAGGATCTATATTCGGCGGCCTAACATTATTTCCCCCACCCGATACGTCCAGCTTATACCATTCCGTTTTGTTGGTGCCATATGCCATCACTTCCTCTTCGAGGCAAAATGGCAGCGAGCTGGTTGGTTTGGCAAGGCAAGAATCTGGAAACAACAGGATGGTTGTGATGTCATGAAAGGATATATGTAGTATCCCTCCGTAAAGAAATACAAGCGTATAGATCACTAAAATAAAGTAATGATCTAAATGTTCTTATGTATCATTAGAAACTTCAAATCGTATAATTTCTAATGGTGTAATATTTAGACTATATAAGTCATCTTATGTTTGTCAAAGTATAGATCTAGGAATATGCACAAGCCTTATAAACCGGAAAGGAGGTAGTATGTTGATATGTCCTTAATAATGGCATTTGCAGTAGGCAAGATTGTCGATGTGTCGGGCAACCCATTTAACATAATCCGAGATGAAAAAGATGATAACAACGCAACAATCCAAGCCCGAAATTTGGGTGGGAAGCCCAACCACTGGAGAATCTCTAAGATGTATCCCCACTTGACCGAGTCAAACGCCTTCTTAATATCAAGCTTGAAGAGGAGTGCGGGTGTTTTGCATTTGTGAAGACGTCGGGCGAAGTTTCGACCATACATGAAGTTGTTGTGAATACTTCTCCTTTCGATGAATGCACTCTGGGCGTTGGAGACAAGATCATCCATGTGAGGCGCAAGCCGAAGCGAGAGAATCTTGGCAATAATTTTAGCGATGGCGTGGATGAGATTAATGGGCCTATAGTCAGAGATGCCTTCCGCACCATCCTTCTTTGGCAACAAAATAACGTTGGCCGAATTTAGCCACTGGAGGTTGGAGGTGTGCAGAGAATCGAATCGTTGAATGACCCCCATGATCGAATGCTTGATGGTTCCCAAGCACTTCTTGAAGAACATCCCCGTGAATCCATCTGGACTCGGCGCCTTATCACTAGGCATCTACTTTATAGCCTTCCAAACCTCCTCCTCAGTGATGGCGGAGTCAGAGGTCTTGCAAGGCATGGTTCTCGATGTCCAATTCATCCCATTGAAATCATTCTTACTCGTGCTTGCCCACCCCATGACCTCGGAGAAGTGGTCGTGGATGATCTTCTCTTTTTACTTATGCTCAGTCACCCAACCTTGAGCATGCTTTAACCAGTGAATGTGGTTTTTTCGCCTACGGGCATTGATGCGACGGTGGAAGAATTTGGTGTTGGCATCACCCTCCCTCAGATTTGCCAACCTAGCACATTGGTTCTTTCGAGCCCACTCCAGAACCGTCAAGCTAACCATGCGATGCTTGAGCCTAGCATGTAGGCATCGCTCCGTGATACGTCTCCATCGTATCTATAATTTTTGATTGTTCCATGCCAATATTCTACAATTTTTATATATTTTTAGCAACTTTATATACTATTTTTGGGACTAACATATTGATCTAGTGCCCAGTGCCAGTTTCTGTTTGTTGCTTGTTTTTTGTTTCGCAGAAAATCCATATCAAACGGTGTCCAAACGGGATAAAAACAGACGGAGATTTTTTTGGAATATATGTGAATTTTGGGAAGAAGAATGAACGCGAGACGATACCCGAGGGGGCCACAAGGCAGGGGGGCGCGCCCCAGGGGGTCAGGCGCTCCCTGGGCCCTCGTGGCCACCCCGTAAGGCAGTTGATGCCCTTCTTTCCCGGAAGAAATTTAATATCCGGATAGAGATCGTGTTAAAATTTGAGCCCAATCGGAGTTACGGATCTCCAGGAATTTAAGAAACGGTGAAAGGGCAGAATCAAAGAACGCAGAAACAGAGAGACAGATCCAATCTCAGAGGGGCTCTTAACCCTCCCACGCAATGGAGGCCAAGGACCAGAGGGGAAACCCTTCTCCCATCTAGGGAGAAGGTCAAGGAGGAAGAAGAAGGAGGGGGGCTCTCTCCCCATCGCTTCTGGTGGCACCGGAGTGCCGTCGGGGCCATCATCATCACCGCAATCTACACCAACAACTTCACCGCCCTCATCACCAACTCTTCCCCCCTCTATGCAGTGCTGTAACCCCTCTTTTACCCGTTGTAATCTCTACTTAAACATGGTGCTCAACGCTATATATTATTTCTCAATGTGTATGGCTATCCTATTGTGACGCCCGGATAATCAAGCTACAGTAAAACTCTGCTGATGGTGCCATGTCACCTCGGTTACTGTTGATAAACTCGAGTTAGTTCGAAACCGATTCAAATTCAAATTCAAAATCAAGCAAACAATAAAAGTTTTCAAATATTAAATCTAAAGTGCTCGAAATGTAGCAAATAAATCCTAGATGATTATGGTGGTGAAACCACATTTTTATAAATTATTTTAATACACTACAATAAATAAAACAACATCTTAAACAATTAAATAAATGCCTTTTATTTTTAGTAAAATACTAAACTATTTTATTTGGGTGCCATAGTTAAATATGGCAGTAGTATATTTAGTTATCTAAATCAGGAACTACTTTTATCTTTTTAGAATAGTAAATAAATTAGAGACTAAAAGAAAACATAATAGGAAAATCAGTAAAAGGAAAAAAAATAACAAGCTCCTGTGCTGGTGGGCTCTATGTAGCTATAGTGTTTTGGCCCAGCCCACAAAGGCTTTTCTCCCACCTCTGTACAGCGCAGAGGAGGCCATGGTGCTGTGCACGCACGCACACCGTCCACGCCGCCGATTGTCGCCGTGTCAATCATCTGGAGTACCCTGCAGATGGATAAGAAGACCCCCAACCCCATAGACAAACCCTAATCGTCACTTATCCTCTCGTGCTCTCTCTCTTTCGTTTGTTTGTCGCCTGAAGCTCATGGTCGTCGTTGTTGCGTCGATCCCGCGGCCATCGGCATCCCCGTCACCCGAGAGCATGCCCTGGAGCTTCAGCGCCTCCGCCTCCACCGACTACGTGCATCGGTTCGAGCTCGGACGCACCGGAAGCTCGCCATCGCCCGTCTTCTTCGCCACGGCCACCGATGTTCGTCGTCAGATGCGCCGCCTCCCGAGCGCCCCGACCTCCTGACCACGTCCACGAGCTCCGTGGTGATCACCTCCACCGATTCCCCCCTTTTTTCATGTCGAATCCGTCGTCGTAGAACTTGTACGCCGCCGCGCCGGAGCTCGCGCTCACCACTGTCGCTCACCACTGTGTGGTCGCGCTCACGGCGTCCTGGCCGCCCCAGGGGCACTCCCTGGCCGTGTCCCGCGTCCGCTAGCCGTGGTCGTTCGCGTCGCTCGCCGGCCGTGCCCCGCAGCTGCCTCAGTCCCCTCATCGACCCTGCTCACCCCCACTACTACGCCCCGTTGCGCTGCTGTGTTCTGCTGTGGCTCGCTGGCTCGAGCCGCTGCTGCTGGCCCCGCCGCGACTAGTCGCACCCGTCTCCGGCCGTCGCTACCGCGTTGCTCTGTTGCGCCGGACCGCCCGCTCGTGCCCCACTTCCCCCGGCGCTGCTGCTCCTCTCCTGCGCCGCCACTCGCCCTCGTCGGCTCCGTCCGCCACTCACCCCGACTAGCTGACCGCGCGCTGGCCTCGCCGGCCTCGCCCATCTCGTTCGCCCCTGCACTGCGCCTCCTCGTCATGCGTCGTCGCCGTCGGCGTCTCTCTGGGAGCGCATGTGTGCGTTCCCAGCCACCCAACCGTGGCCCGAGCCACTTCACATGGGGCCGGCCTATTAAAAAGAAGAAGAAAAGAATTAAGGAATTAGAATAAAATAAAAATAGATAAGCAATAGATAAGGCACTGACATGTGGGTCCCACCAGACCCATTGACTATTCAACCATGGACCAGTCAACTGCTGACTGGGCAGTTGACTGGCCCCATCGTCAACCCCTGTTGCACTCTGGGTGCACTGCACCGGGTGCACTGCACCGGGTGCACTTAGAATTTTCGCTATTTGATTTTCATATTAATAATAGATTAGTAATTCTAGAAATTGATTTAAACTTCGAAAAATCATATAAAATAAATCGTAACTCGGATGAAAAAACTTTATACATGAAAGTTGCTCAGAACGATGAGACGTATCCGAATACGCAACCCGTTCGTCCGCCACACATTCCTAGCATAGCGAACACACAACTTTCCCCCTCCGGTTTATTTGCCCGAAAACGTGAAACACTGGGGATACTTTCTCGGATGTTTCCCCCCTTCGCCGGTATCCCCTCCTACTGTGTTAGGTCACCTCTAGTACCGCGCATTGCCTTGTTATGCTTTGTAATGCTTTGATTGCTCTATTATTTATTGTATTCCCCCTCCGTTACTTCTTTCCGGTAGAATCCGAGACCGCTGCTGATGTCCGTGTGTTCGACTACATCGAAGACAACCCCTACTTGCCAGAGCAACCAGGCAAGCCCCCCTTGATCACCAGATATCGCCTATTCTTCTCTATTGCTTGCATTGGAGTAGTGTAGCATGTTACTGCTTTCGGTTAATCCTATTCTACTGCATAGCCTGTCATTGTTGCTACAGTTGTTACCCTTACCTGCTATCCTACTGCTTAGTATAGGATGCTAGTGTTCCATCAATGGCCCTACACTCTTGTCCGTCTGCCATGCTATACTACTGGGCCGTGATCACTTCGGGAGGTGATCACGGGCATATGCTATATACTTTATACTGTTACATTACTTATGATACTGTTCGGAGTTGGGGGCTGAAGGGGCAGGTGGCTCCATCCCGGTAGAGGTGGGCCTGGGTTTCCGACGGCCCCCGATTGTTACTTTGTGGCAGAGCGACAGGGCAGGTTGAGACCACCTAGGAGAGAGGTGGGCTTGGCCCTGGTCGGAGTTCGCGGATACTTAACACGCTTAACGAGATCTTGGTATTTGATTTGAGTCTGGCTACTGGCCTATACGCACTAACCATCTACGCGGGGACAGTTATGGGCACTCGACGTCGTGGTATCAGTCGAAGCCTTCATGACGTCAGCGACTGAGCGGCGCGCCGGATTGGAACGTAAGCCTGCTCTTGTATTAAGGGGGCTAGTTCTGCTTCCGGCCACCCTCGCAACGTGCAGGTATGCAATGGGTGATGGGCCCAGACCCCTACGCCATAGGATTTAGACCGGCGTGCTGACCTCTCTATTGTGCCTAGGTAGGGCTGCGACGTGTTGATCTTCCGAGGCCGGGCATGACCCAGGAAAGTGTGCCCGGCCAAATGGGATCGAGCGTGTTGGGTTATGTGGTGCACCCATGCAGGGAAGTTAATCTATTCGAATAGCCGTGATCTTCGGTAACAGGGCGACTTGGAGTTGTACCTTGACCTTATGACAACTAGAACCGGATACTTAATAAAACACACCCTTCCAAGTGCCAGATACAACCCGGTGATCGCTCTCTAACAGGGCGATGAGGGGAGGATCGCCGGTTAGGTTTATGCTATGCGATGCTACTTGGAGGACTTCAGTCTACTCTCTTCTACATGCTGCAAGACGGAGGCTGCCAGAAGCGTAGTCTTCGATAGGACTAGCTTTCCCCCCTCTTATTCTGGCATTCTGCAGTTCAGTCCACCGATATGGCCCTTTACACATATACCCATGCATATGTAGTGTAGCTCCTTACTTGCGAGTACTTTGGATGAGTACTCACGGTTGCTTTCTCCCCCCTTTTCCCCCTTTTCTTTCTTTCTGGTTGTCGCAACCAGATGCTGGAGTCCAGGATCCAGATGCCACCGTTGACGACGACTCCTACTACACCGGAGGTTCCTACTACTACATGCAGCCCGCTGACTACGACCAGGAGTAGTTTATGAGGATCCCAGGCAGGAGGCCTGCACCTCTTTCGATCTGTATCCCAGTTTGTGCTAGCCTTCTTAAGGCAAACTTGTTTAACTTATGTCTATACTCAGATGTTGTTGCTTCCGCTGACTCGTCTATGATCGAGCTCTTGTATTCGATCCTTCGAGGCCCCTGGCTTGTAATATGATGCTTGTATGACTTATTTTATTTGTAGAGTTGTGTTGTGATATCTTCCCGTGAGTCCCTGATCTTGATCGTACACGTTTGCGTGTATGATTAGTGTACGATTAAATCAGGGGCGTCACAAGTTGGTATCAGAGCCGACTACCTGTAGGAATCCCCCTTCCACACTCCTTGGCCGAAGTCGAGTCTAGACATTACTAAACTTTTTACTAACATGGCTGTGTGCCTTACGAGCCCACGTCACCATCTGGGTGGTATTAGTATCTTTTACTCCTTGTCTATACTCTGGGACTCTGATCTCTCTTCTATTCGGGTTAAATGAATTTGCTAAACTCTAACATTAGGTTCTCATAACAACTTTCTCTCGGAGAGCCCCTTGTTACAGATGATCGTCTGCTACACAAGAAGATTTCGAAGATACTCTCCAATATTTTCTCGAGACCTTGTGCCCGTTGCTTTTACAATTCCCTACCACTGAAATATCCCTATGGATAAATGCTTACACCTGTCGTTCTTACTTCTATTCCCAATTGATCTTGTTATTACAAGATACCCCGAAATTCTCTCTATTGCTACGAGATAACTCTGTGCCTATTGCGTTGTAGTTTCTGCTCGCCTGAATACACCTACAAATTATTCCTCACACATACCGAGGATTTGTTTCTCCCCAGTTGTTCATCTGTTTCACAAAAATCTTCGAAATACTATTCGATCTTTCGAAAATCCTCAACAGCATGTTGTTCTAGAAATTCTTACTTGCTTGCATTATGGTTAACCCCATAAGTCTAGTAATCTTATTGGCATCCCTTGCCACTATCATTTTGAGCCCATTGATTCAATGAGTGCGAATGTTCGCAATCCTCAACTAGATCCTAGAATTCATCCTTCCGGCTCAGACGCCATTTTAAACATGAGTCGGTTCTCGACCAATCAAATTGCCGATGATTGTACCTCTAAGACTATTCAACTTATCCATCCCTATTCAGAGCATTGCTTCTGATCCCTTATCTTGGAATCATAATTCCTGTGCAATTGAGCTTTGAGTTAGTCAGTTGTTTCTATCATCTGATCCCCTTGTATTCTTTCTTCTTCTGGTAGAGTACCGATACTCACATCAGCTCCGTTGTGGATCGTCAGATCCATTGTTGGATTTCATTTGACATCGTCCTTAATATTCAATAACCTTGTGAGCCTTTCCACAGGTATATAATGCCTTTGGTAAATTGTATCCTCTCCCTTGACAACCATGCTCTACTTTCGAGCTTGTGTTATTTACTCCTGAAGTTTGTGATATATGTTCCTAAGATGCCCGATGGTTTGAACTAATGCCTTCCCTAATCTGTGCAAACCCGGAAGATTTCACGGGTCATACTTATCTGGTATTGCACCAGGTAAAACTTTCAACAACTAATGTCATTTTCAAAATACGAGAGGTGAATGAAAGGTTATGCGTTGAACAAGTGGGACTCGACCTGAACCCTGTGTTCATGCCCATGGAAATGATGTATACCTTATCATGGAAGCTTCTCTTAAAATAATTATCCCCTTGTTATAAGTTCATCTTGTATCTGTGGACATGGTTCCGACCATGTTTCTCCTTGATTCCATTTTGCATGCAAGTTTAAGCGCTTGTCTTATGTAGAGCAATACCCCAGTCCAACCTCTACTTTGATCTATCGTCGAGTATTACCCCCTCTGGTATCTCGAGATTATCACGGAACTGCATAACTTATTATGAGTTCTTATTCAAGTATTATTTGACTTTCGCTGCATCATCATTTGACTTGATGTCATCGCCGACCGATTACATCTTCATGAAATCTCTCGACAAATGTGTCGTGGTCATCAGCAACATCCTGAGCTCTTCCAAGATATATATTGAATTCTTGATGAGAAATACCATCCTCGCCCCTCAATGGTTTGTGTTATCACTGACCACTTTATCGCCTTCCTTTCAACACAAACTTATTCGTGTTTTGTGTTATACCTTGAGATCCTTGCTATCCAACATTTGTTCTTCTTTACCTTGGAATGTTACCACCTTCTATGTCAAGGATGTCGTGGTAATTTTACCACCTCTTGAGAATTCTTGATATAGTAATATCTCTCGCCTTTTGCGTTCATTTCTTGGTCTCTGTGTTGTTTCTAACCGGAATACCGACAAATGGTCTGTGATGTGTAAATTCTAAACTTCTAGCAACCCTATTGCTTTGAAGTTATTGGTCTACAGTTTCATTCTAAGTCTATTGCTTATTGAATCATCATTCGGACATTGATCGTGCTACTTAGTCCAGATTTCCGGGTGCACCTTTCTATCATTGTTCAATTGTGTATGTTGTCATCTGACATACATCATTATATCATTTGATCTGACTAATGTTATCTCCTTGTTCACATAATTGTGGAAATCATCTTTGGTTAATCTTGATGAATTGTCGCTGAGTCCATCAGCCACCCCCTCGTCACCCCTTGGATTAATGATGAACTCTTGTTTCAGAACTCGCTTCCATAGTTCATTTCCCGAGGATCTTACAATGTCATCTCGTCAATTTGTGTCGCACCTTTTTCTTCTCAGGCATCCTGAGTCTGACCTTTGCTTGAAGACCTTGTCAATGCTATCTCGAAGCATGTCGGTGGTACTCCGATTTTCAACAAGAACATTTGAAGCCCAGATGCTAAATGTTTCCTGCTCAAATATCCAAACACCGCTGTATGGGTAAAGTCATGAAATTTCGCTCACCTTACCTAAAGAGTTTTCTACATTATATCCTGACATGGATATCATGCTCTGCTTGTCCTTGGGAAGGATATACCCCTGCAATATGTGTTTAAACACATTTTCCGTTCCATTGTTCTGTTTAATCTGATAATCATATTTTCCTTTCCATTGTTCTGTTTAGCCTTCTTGAGGTCTGTATGATCTAAGCAGTAATATCCTCCTGCTTATGTAAACACCCAGGTGTACAATTCTGCCAGCAAGACCCTGCTACTATTGTTGATGACATCCCGGTAGCCACCGATGGACGGGAACTTTGCCTATTGGTCCGCCTCGTTTCAACGAGCAGGAAAATGGTTCTCTTCGTCCCTCGCCCTTGGTATCGATGTTGTTGCCGACATAGCTGACAGGTTATCCTCTGACATGCCTTTCTTACATCATCGTGCAAATCGTCACCGCCTTCCTACTTTTAACCCACACGGTGGGCCCATAACCCACAGTTCCACAGGATCGAAACCTGACTCTCCCGTACAACCCTGTTTCTAAAGTTATTCGTCACGCTTGGCTTCGTATGTAATTCACGAGCCACCTTCCGTGTGATCATCAATTCTGGTATTAAACACAATACCTATACCCGTTGCCTTGTTTCAGGCAACGATGATTGTCTATCCGCTTCAAACTTCTTATGGTACCTTCTTACTTTGCTCTCGATGTGTTTCACTTGTTCAACTCGAGAGATACTCTTATGATCATTCTTGGGATACCCCCGCCCAGATGATTTTCCTTTATAACATTCAATTGTTGTAAAGCTGCCCCTTACCTATTCGTAAGTACGATGGAGTTCCCGAAGAAAGGATGCCAACTTCATCATGATGACCTGAAACAGCGAAATGAAGACATCAATGTAATGGATCAACCTCTTCGAGAAGAACGACCAAAAGGACGACAACTTCATCATGATGACCTGAAACAGCGAAATGAAGACATCAATGTAATGGATCAACCTCTTCAAGAAGAACAACCAAGACCAAGAACACTCCCTGGAATTTCGTAACCCGAACCTTCCCCCTTTACTTCCCTCTTAAATCTCGGGACGAGATTTCTTGTAGTGGAGGAGAATTGTGACGCCCGGATAATCAAGGTACAGTAAAACTCTGCTAATGGTGCCACGTCACCTCGATTACTGTTGATAAACTCGAGTTAGTTCGAAACCGATTCAAATTCAAATTCAAAATCAAGCAAACAATAAAAGTTTTCAAATATTAAATCTAAAGTGTTCGAAATGTAGCAAATAAATCCTAGATGATTATGGTGGTGAAACCACATTTTCATAAATTATTTTAATACACTACAATAAATAAAACAACATCTTAAACAATTAAATAAATGCCTTTTATATTTAGTAAAATACTAAACTATTTTATCTGGGTGCCATAGTTAAATATGGCAGTAGTATATTTAGTTAAACTAAATCAGGAACTACTTTTATCTTTTTAGAATAGTAAATAAATTAGAGACTAAAAGAAAACATAATAGGAAAATCAGTAAAAGGAAAAAAACAAAAAAAAAACCAACAAGCTCCTGTGCTGGTGGGCTCTATGTAGCTATTGTGTTTTGGCCCAGCCCACAAAGGCTTTTCCTCCCACCTCTGTACAGTGCAGAGGAGGCCATGGTGCTGTGCACGCACGCACACCGTCCACGCCGCCGATTGTCACCGTGTCGATCATCTGGAGTACCCTGGAGATGGATAAGAAGACCCCCAACCCCATAGACAAACCTTAATCGTCACTTATCCCCTCGTGCTCTCTCTCTTTCGTTTGTTCGTCGCCTGAAGCTCATGGTCGTCGTTGTCGCATCGATCCCGCGGCCATCGACATCCCCGTCACCCGAGAGCATGCCCTGGAGCTTCAGCGCCTCCGCCTCCACCGACTACGTGCATCGGTTCGAGCTCAGACGCACCGGAAGCTCGCCATCGCCCGTCTTCTTCGCCACGGCCACCGATGTTCGTCATCAGATGCGCCGCCTCCCGAGCGCCCCCGACCTCCTGACCACGTCCACGAGCTTCGTGGTGATCACCTCCACCGATTCCCCCCTTTTTTCATGTCGAATCCGTCGTCGTAGAACTTGTACGCCGCCGCGCCGGAGCTCGCGCTCACCACTGTCGCTCACCACTGTGTGGTCGCGCTCACGGCGTCCTGGCCACCCCAGGGGCACTCCCTGGCCGTGTCCCGCGTTCGCTAGCCGTGGTCGTTCGCGTCGCTCGCCGGCCGTGCCCCGCAGCTGCCTCAGTCCCCTCATCGACCCTGCTCGCCCCCACTACTACGCCCCGCTGCACTGCTGTGTTCTGCTGTGGCTCGCTGGCTCGAGCCGCTGCTGCTGGCCCCGCCGCGACTAGTCGCACCCGTCTCTGGCCGTCACTACCGCGTTGCTCTGCTGCGCCGGACCGCCCGCTCGCGCCCCACTTCCCCCGGCGCCGCTGCTCCTCTCCTGCGTCTCCACTCGCCCTCGCCGGCTTCGTCCGCCACTCGCCCCGACTAGCTGACCGCGCGCCCGCGCGTTGGCCTCGCCGGCCTCACCCATCTCGTTCGCCCCTGCGCTGCGGCTCCTCGTCATGCGTCGTCGCCGCCGACGTCTCTCTGGGAGCGCCTGTGTGCGTTCCCAGCCACCCAACCATGGCCTGAGCCACTGCACGTGGGGACGGCCTATTAAAAAGAAGTAGAAAAGAATCAAGGAATTAGAATAAAATAAAAATAGATAAGCAATAGATAAGGCACTGACATGTGGGTCCCACCATACCCATTGACTATTCAACCGTGGACCAGTCAACTGCTGACTGGACAGTTGACTGGCCCCATTGTCAACCCCTGGTGCACTCTGGGTGCACTGCACCGGGTGCACTTAGAATTTTTGCTATTTGATTTTCATATTAATAATAGATTAGTAATTCTAGAAATTGATTTAAACTTCAAAAAATCATATAAAATAAATTGTAACTCGGATGAAAAAACTTTGTACATGAAAGTTGCTCAGAACGACGAGAAGAATGCGAATACGCAGCCCGTTCATCCTCCACACATTCCTAGCATAGCGAACACATAACTTTCCCCCTCCGGTTCATTTGCCCGGAAACGTGAAACACCGGGGATACTTTCCCGGATGTTCCCCCCCTTCGCCGGTATCCCCTCCTACTGCGTTAGGTCACCTCTAGTACCGCGCATTGCCTTGTTATGCTTTGTAATGCTTTGATTACTCTATTATTTATTGTATTCCCCCTCCGTTACTTCTTTCCGGTAGACTCCGAGACCGCTGCCGATGTCCGTGTGTTCGACTACATCGAAGACGACCCCTACTTGCGAGAGCAACCAGGCAAGCCCCCCCTTGATCACCAGATATCGCCTATTCTTCTCTACTGCTTGCATTAGAGTAGTGTAGCATGTTACTGCTTTCGGTTAATCCTATTCTACTGCATAGCCTGTCATTGTTGCTACAGTTGTTACCCTTACCTGCTATCCTACTGCTTAGTATAGGATGCTAGTGTTCCATCAATGGCCCTACACTCTTGTCCGTTTGCCATGCTATACTACTGGGCCGTGATCACTTCGGGAGGTGATCACGGGCATATGCTATATACTTTATATTGTTACATCCCTTATGATACTATTCGGAGTTGGGGGCTGAAGGGGTAGGTGGCTCCATCCCGGTAGAGGTGGGCATGGGTTCCCGACGGCCCCCGACTGTTACTTTGTGGCGGAGCGATAGGGCAGGTTGAGACCACCTAGGAGAGAGGTGGGCCTGGCCCTGGTCGGCGTTCGCGGATACTTAACACGCTTAACGAGATCTTGGTATTTGATTTGAGTCTGGCTACTGGCATATACGCACTAACCATCTACGCGGGGACAGTTATGGGCACTCGACGTCGTGGTATCAGCCGAAGCCTTCGTGACGTCAGCGACTGAGCGGCGCGCGCCGGATTGGAACGTAAGCCTGCTCTTGTATTAAGGGGGCTAGTTCTGCTTCAGGCCACCCTCGCAACATGCAGGTGTGCAATGGGCGATGGGCCCAGACCCCTACGCCATAGGATTTAGACCGGCGTGCTGACCTCTCTATTGTGCCTAGGTAGGGCTACGACGTGTTGATCTTCCGAGGCCGGGCATGACCCAGGAAAGTGTGCCCGGCCAACAGGGCGACTTGGAGTTGTACCTTGACCTTATGACAACTAGAACCGGATACTTAATAAAACACACCCTTCCAAGTGCTAGATACAACCCGGTGATCGCTCTCTAACTGGGCGACGAGGGGAGGATCACCGGTTAGGTTTATGCTATGCGATGCTACTTGGAGGACTTCAGTCTACTCTCTTCTACATGCTGCAAGATGGAGGCTGCCAGAAGCGTAGTCTTCGATAGGACTAGCTTTCCCCCCTCTTATTCTGGCATTCTGCAGTTCAGTCCACCGATATGGCCCTTTACACATATACCCATGCATATGTAGTGTAGCTCCTTGCTTGCGAGTACTTTGGATGAGTACTCACGGTTGCTTTCTCCCCCTTTTCCCCCCTTTTCTTTCTTTCTGGTTGTCGCAACCAGATGCTGGAGTCCAGGATCCAGACGCCACCGTTGACGAGGACTCCTACTACACCGGAGGTGCCTACTACTACGTGCAGCCCGCCGACGACGACCAGGAGTAGTTTAGGAGGATCCCAGGCAGGAGGCCTGCACCTCTTTCGATCTGTATCCCAGTTTGTGCTAGCCTTCTTAAGGCAAACTTGTTTAACTTATGTCTGTACTCAGATATTGTTACTTCCGCTGACTCGTCTATGATCGAGCTCTTGTATTCGAGCCTTCAAGGCCCCTGGCTTGTAATATGATGCTTGTATGACTTATTTTATTTGTAGAGTTGTGTTGTGATATCTTCCCGTGAGTCCCTGATCTTGATCGTACACGTTTGCATGTATGAGTAGTGTACGATTAAATCGGGGGTGTCACACCTATGATGTTTGAGTAGATCCATTTTGTCCTATGGGTTCATTGATGATCTTGATTGGTTTGAGTTGCATGTTTTATTATTGGTGCTGTCCTATGGTGCTCTCCGTGTCGCACAAGCGTGAGGGATCCCCGCTGTAGGGTTTGCAATATATTCATGATTTGCTTATGGTGGGTGGCGTGAGTGACGGAAGCACATACCCGAGTAAGTAGGTTGTTTGCGTATGGGAATAAAGAGGACTTGATACTTGAATGCTATGGTTGGGTTTTACCTTAATGATCTTTAGTAGTTGCGGACGCTTGCTAGAGTTCCAATCATAAGTGCATATGATCCAAGTAGAGAAAGTATGTTAGCTTATGCCTCTGCCTCAAATAAAATTGCAATAATGATTACTGGTCTAGTTATTGATTGCCTAGGGACAAATAATGTTCTCGTGACAAAAAGCTCTTTACTAAAATTAATTTAGTTGTGTCTTTATCTAAACAGCCCCTACCTTTTATTTACGCGCTCTTTATTATCTTGCAAACCTATCCAACAACACCTACAAAGTACTTCTAGTTTCATACTTGTTCTAGGTAAAGCGAACGTCAAGCGTGCGTAGAGTTGTATCGATAGTCGATAGAACTTGAGGGAATATTTGTTCTACCTTTAACTCCTTGCTGGGTTCAACACTCTTACTTATCTAAAGAGGCTACAATTGATCCCATATACTTGTGGGTTATCACTCCGCAGGGGAGAGGGCCCTTCCTTCTTGCGTAGTATCCAAATGGAGGATCACCAGGCGAGCCGCATAGAGTTGGATCTTGGCCTTGGAGAAAAACTTCTTGCTCCACTCAGTAAGCCGGGTCGCGGTTTTCTTGAGCCTATGATGAAGGATTTGGAAAGGCTCGGTGTGGTTGACCCACTCATCCCACGCCTTCTGAACCACGGAGAGACGAACTTGGAATAACGTGTGGGAGGAGGATTATATTTGGCAGCCTAACATAATTTCCCCACCCGATACGTCCAGTTTATGCCATTCCGTTTTGTTGGTGCCATCTGCCATCCTTTTCCTCTTCGAGTCAAAATGGCAGTGAGATGGTTGGTTTGGCAAGGTAAGAATCTGGAAACAATGGAAGGATATAGTAAGTAGTACTCCCTCCATAAAAAATACAAGCGTTTAGATCACTAAAATAAAGTAATGATCTAAACACTCTTATATATCATTAGAAACTTCAAATCGTATAATTTCTAGTGATGTAATATTTAGACTATATAACTCATCTTATGTTTGTCAAAGTATAGATCTATTTGCATCGCCTTCTTCAAGATTGGAAATTCTTGCACATTGCCTCTTACGCGATCTTTCGAGCACGGCCAAGGCAATGACCCTTCTCTTGAGCCTAGCCCGGAGCTCAAGTTCCTCGGCGGAGAGGAGTCTATTCTCCTGAGCGATGTCAAGGCGAAGGATCACCAAAAGCGCAGCCTGGTAGTGAATTTTAGCCTTGGAGAAAAGGCCCCTACTCCATTCGGAGAGTCGAAGTGCAGTCTTTTTGAGTTTGTGGTAAAGCGCTTGGTATGGCTCGGTGTGGTCAATCCTCTCGTTCCACGCCTTTTGTACCACCTCCTCAAACCTGGGCATGGATGCCCAAAAGTTTTCAAACTTAAAGACCCGATGTATTCTTGGCCCCTTGTCATCGGCAAGCAGAAGCGAACAGTGATCGGAGAGGGAGGAAGAAAGTGCATTAAGAACATGGGTGTTGAAGGTTGTGTCCCAATCAACGTTGCAAAAAAAGGAGTCTAGCTTGCACAAGGTTGGGTTCGTCCTATCATTACTCCAAGTGAAACACCAGTTTTGGAGGTGGATTTCTTTAAGCTCATAGCTCTGGAGTGTTGCCCTGAAACGGTTTATCCTGCTTCTGTTGACATTTCTCTTATTTTTATCTCGCGCTCGGTAGATTTGGTTGAAATCACCAGTGGCAAGCCAGGCCATCCCTAACGGTGGCGTCTCTGCTAGCAACTCAGAAAAGAAAGCATCTTTGCAAGAGTAGTCCGTGGGGCCATAGACGGTCGTGATTTTGAAAAGCACGTCGGTCCCTCACACCCGGACCATGGCGGAGAGGCAATACGTCGTGAAGCTAATGCAAGAAACATCCACAAGGAGATCATCCCAGAGCATCAAGATGCCACCCCTAGTGCTCGAAGCAGGTCTTTGCGCGAAGCTATGCAGCCTGTGCCCGCCCAAAAAAGCTGTTGTGAATTGGTCGACGTTGCCGAGCTTAGTCTCTTGCAAGCACACAATATGGCACAACGAGGAGGCAATCGTTGCATTCACCGTAGATCGTCGGTCCGGGCAGTTGAGACCCCTTATACCTCCGTACTCAAGGGGCCAGCAAACATACTCCCAATTCACCTTGCATTTGGCCCCCATTGTCTTGTCCGAACCGGACCAAAGGAAAGCTCGTTGACGCTGTGAAGGATGGTTGGTGGGATGACGAATGGGGTGGCGGGGTAGATCAGTTGGGAAGTGATCACGGACTTGACAAGGGTCATACGTCCAATGGTGGTGATGTTCTGGCCATCATACATTGATAACTTGCTTGCAACTTTGTCCACGAGAAATTGGAGATCCACCAACTTTAGCTTCCAAACGGAGAGGGGGAGCCCCAAGTATCGTAGTGGGAAAGAGGTCCGTGCAGCCGGCAAACTTTGAGTTAAGCGACCCAAATCAAGGTGGTTGCAACGAATGGGCACCACCGAGCTCTTCTGGAAATTGGTGCAAAGGCCTGTGACCTCCCCGAACCCCTTCAAAATGCTTGCAAGGTTGTCAACATCCTTTTTAATCGGAGCCAAGAAGATGGCCGCATCGTCCGCATAGAGGGAGGCCTCAACATGGCTCTCCGCCCCCGGATTCTATGGAGGAGACCCCTCTGTGTTGCCACATCTAATTTTTTTGTAGCGGATCGATGGCGATGACGAAGAGGAGCGGGGATACGGGGTCTCCCTGCCGAAGGCCCTGTCCATGCTTGATGGGGCTGCCGGCAATGCCATTGAGGATGATCCTCAAGGAAGAGGTGCTAAGGAGGGCTGTGATCCAATCCCTGAATTTGCTCGGAAATCCTCGCCTTTGGAGCAGATCAAGCAAGTATTCCCACTTAACAGAGTCGAAGGCCTTTCGAATATCAAGCTTGAAAAGGAGGGATGGGGTCTTCCTCGCATGGAGGCGTCGAGCAAGATTGCAAACATACAAAAGTTGTCGTGGATGCTTCTTGTTTTGATGAAGGCGCTTTGGGCGTTGGAGACGAGATTTTTCATATGAGGGCCAAGTCTCAAGGAGAGCACTTCCGCAATAATCTTCGCGATCGCATGGATGAGGCTAATGGGTCTATAGTCGGTGATTCCCTCCACCCCATCCTTTTTAGGCAAAAGGACCACATTTGCAGAGTTGAGCCAGTGGAGGTTTGACGTGTGCAAGGAGTCAAAATGCGAAATGACCCTCATGAGGTCGGTTTTGATAATGCCCTGACATTTCTTGAAGAAGAGGCCCGTGAAACCATCCGGCCCCGGTGCCTTGTCGCTAGGCATGTCGTTGATCGCTTCAAGAACCTCACACTCGGCCATTGGAGCGCCAAGGCCATGCAAATCAAGTGGTTCCAAATTAAGCTCCTCCCAATTGAAATCTTTGCGACTTCGGGGGCCTCTCTTCATGACCTTGGAGAAGTGCTCGTGGATTAGCTTTTCTTTGGCGTCGTGCTCGGTGACCCACCCATGCTCATTCTTGATCCTACGAGGGCTCTCTGTTTGCGATGGCCGTGGTACGAATGGAAGGAGCCCACCAAAATGTGGGTGGGAACGGGAAACCCATGTAATGAGGAGGACCTCAATTTTTTCTATGCTTCCACCACCATCACCGTTGGTAACGGTGCGAGGACCCCCTTTTGGGACTCTTCTTGGCTCCTTGGGAGAATGCCTAAAGACATTGCCCCGCTCATCTATGAAGCCTCCAAGAGAAAGAATTGGAAGGTGAGGGAGGCCATGAAGCACCACGCTTGGATTCTCAAGATCAACCCCCTCCCACCAACGTCTCTATTGAGCACATCACGTAATTCTTCGCTCTATGGATGATACTAAATGAGGTCCATCTTGACGAGCTCAACGAAGATGATATTCTTTGAAAACACACTACCTGTGGGCAATACTCGGCGGCCTTCGCGTATAGGGCGCAGTTCCTAGGGATGGTCCTTTCTCCCTTGGACAAAATGGTCAGCACGGTGCAAGAATGTGGACCTCACCTCTTCTACAAGTGCCGCTACACCCGACGTCTTTGGTCTTTGGTCATTGAGAAATTCCTCATGCACGGGCTTGACACTTCCGCTTGGCCCCTGTTCGACTCGGTGGACAAGTGGTGGGCAAGCACCTGCGCCAATGGTACACCGAACCGCCAAGCCAAGGCCTCCCTCACTATGCTCGTCTCATGGACGATTTGGAACGAGCGTAACACAAGAGTGTTTAAGTATAAGAGTGCTCCACCGCCAATCTTGCTCTCCTCCATCTCTACCGAGGCCAACCTTTGGGTCATCACCGACGCAAAGAAGCTAGGATTCTTTATTTCACGCGAGTAATCCGCATGCCGTGTTTGTTGGGTGTCTTGTAACAAACTCTTTTCTATCTTAATTAATGGATGAGGCAAAGCTTTTGCCTCCGTTTAAAAAAAGTATAGATCTAGGGATACACGCAAGCTTTATAAACCGGAAAAAGGAGGTAGTATGTTGATATATCCCTAATAATGGCATTTGCAGTAGGCTTATTAATGGCATTTGCATTAGGCCAAAACTAACGTTAATACTTAAGACAACACTCCTAGTTAGATATTGCAACCAAAACGTAGAGTAGCGTTATTTTCCATTTCTTCCCCAAACTATCCTCTCATACGGTCATTCCTGTACACTTGTACGTGATCAAGTAAACCTCCTTCATTTAGTCAGGTAAATGCCTCCACTCAAAGTCCAGACGACCGGTATTTTACATGAGGAAACAGACAGCACAAAGGCACACTGAATTCAAAGTTTCAGACATGCCCCAACACCTCCATCCAGCAGTACTAGAAAAAAAAAACCAGTAGCAGTAGCAGCACACAGCGATGGCGCTCCAATTCAAGATCCCTTTCGGACTGCCTGCACTCATCAGAAGGTTTGATCATTTACACCACTAGTAAGCATGCACGTGCAACGCACGTCTGAAACAAAATAAATTCACATGGTACAATATTAAAATACTATTTATCCAAAATTTTAGATCGCTACAAAATGTTGTCAAGTCACTCAAATTGTATTTCTAAAAGTGTGACATATTTGTGATCGAAGGCACATATCATAATCTATAATAAAAAACATATATTCTGAATCTAATTTTCATTTTACCAATGTCTATATTGTCACGATGACTATCTCGTGCATACTGGCACATCAACTAAGACAAGAATAAGAAAACATTGGTGATATGAGGCAAAATGTAATATGTGATTATAGTAACTTATACAAAAGTTTAGATCCATATAGTAAGATGGAATGTCTCTGAATAGCTGGACTTCGTGGCGCGCTAGTATCCCTACACACATATTAAATCAGTCAACATCCATGTATTCATCATTGTCTCGTATGTTTTTTTACTTGTCTCAAATTTAAACTAATAGGATAAAGATTAGACCTTTTCACCCATTCACTAATGTAAAATCAGAACTCTCTCAGTTATAATGACATCAGAGTAGTAATTTATTGGAATTCAAAATTAACTAAAAAAAATATGTCTCACTCTAGTAGAGCGACATCATCAACCATACTGATAAAAAAGCAAATTTCATCCAATAAGTCATCATTTGTTGGATTGAGAGACGTTGAAAGGGTAAATGATTGCGAGATGAGCTCAACTTCTGATGATGTATTTGATGTTTTGAGGTTCTCAGAGGGTCTATCCAAGAATCATACAATCCATGTGATTTGTGGCACCCTGAACGTCATCTTCCATGTCTCGATTTCTTATATCATCATCATCATCATCATCATTCAATTCCGAGTCCGCTAAAATGACAACTGATTTTGTTCTAAAATCTGTCATATAATCCTATTAAAATAATACTGTATTAGAGTTAAATAGTGATACAACATAGAATAAATATAATGATACACATCGAAAAATACTTGTGGAGTGTCAGACAAAATATCTCTTGTGAAGTACTTCATAAAATATACCATCCACATACCACAAGATGACCTGCATGATTACTAAACTTAAATCTACTTAATATTTTTTATCAATTCTATTGATATTTGTATTAAAATACTTTTAAAATCATCAAATGATCATGACTGTAACAAGCTGTGATGGAAAAAAAATCTCACCCACGCAGGTGAATTGGACATGCCCTATAATAAATAATCGATGATAATTCTTTTTTGTATGGACAATGACGCACCCACTCACAATCCCTCACTGGTCACTGCCTAATAGAAGTATTATTAGTAAGAAGTAGTACTCCCCCCTTCCATCTATATATGGCCTAATGCGTTTTTCGAGGCTAATTTTGACCAAATATTAGGGCAATAATATATGACATGCAACTTACACAAAGCACACCATTAAATTCGTGTGTGAAAGGAGCTTTCAATGATATAATTTTTACATGATGCATGTCATGTACTCCCTCTGTAAACTAATGTAAGAGCATTTAGATCACTAAAATAGTGATCTAAATGCTCTTATATTAGTTTACGGAGGGAGTACTATTAATCTTGTCAATAGTTAAAGACGGTCTTAAAAAATGCATTATGCCCTATATATATGGAAGGAGGAGTAGTATTAAAAAAAATCAGTCAGCTAAAAAACTCAGTCAACCTTCCTCAGCTCCCTCACATTTCTTATCTTCCCCATTCTTCACTTCCTACCTCCTCCTCTGTTGCCACACGCTAGATCCCCCATCCACAGCCGGCACTCTCTGGTGGCCGCCCCTCCCATTCGTCACCATTGTCGGCGGACACGTAGGCCCATGCTCTTCCCCGCCCCGCCCCTTCTTCATATCCGATCCCCGAAGTGCTCGAGGAGGCGCTCGAGCTCGGCATGCTCGCCGGCGACACCGGGGCCCTCCCTCCTCCTGATGCACTCTTCGTCGCCGCTATGAGCGTCTCCACCTTATCCCGCGCGCCATGAATCCTCCCTCCCCCCTGCTCGAGACGCCATCAAGGTCCGGTTCCAACTCTTCTTCTCCCCTCGATCCGGATGCTCTGCTCTCCGACACCATCTTTATTTGCTTGTTCGATTCAGTCTGGAGCAGGAGCAGCTGCTGCTCGCGACCTCCAGTTCCTTCTTTCCATGGATGTGCTGCTGCTCGGGGCCCTCCCTATGCTTCTCCTCGCTCGTACGGGTCCAGGTTAGTCTCTCCGACCCCGCCGCCTACTCGTCCCCGTCAAATCGGTGCGTAGCCTCACTGTGTGCAATGTTCATCGCCTAGGGTTAGCTGCTCAGGAGCCATGGTGTGTTCCGTGTGGCGCTGCCTTCGCGGCCGCAGCCGTTGTTGTGTCTCGTGTGTCGCGGCAGCCAATGGGGTCGGGAAGGTCTGAGACTGGAGGTCCCTGCTCGCCAACTCACAGACGGTTGTTCTCCGACCAGTTAAAAATGAGTAAGCTTTTTTCCAAGCCTATGATTTTCCTTTCATCCTCTTAGTTGGTGCCTTTGTTGATGATGCAGCCCTGAATGGTTCAGATTTTCTGAAGGAGAAGGAGGTGCCGAAAGGGGATGGGAGCAACAAGAGTCTGAATCTAAGAGTATGTTTTGATTCTGAGATGCATTGTACAATATTTTTATTGTTCTAAGAAATCCATGTAGTTGTCTATGGAGCATTTCCTTGAAGTGATGGTTGGGTATATTTGTTTACTAATTCAAACTTCCAGATTACCCTAGTCGGCAACTCCAAATATTTCTTAGATGTCTTACCGCAAGCATTGTACTGCAAAAATATATATACTAAACCTGTTCATGATAGATCAACCAAATCTCGTTGATGCTCTCACCTATTAGGATATGTACATGAAAAGAAGGATATGCTAAATCTGCTTAGTCCCAACAAACAATCATTCAAATGCACCATTTTACGCTCTGGAAGCAGGAAGTGCAACTTCTTTAGTCTTTAGAATTAGAATGGATAAGGTGTACTCCAGATGTTTTCAGTTTTAAATAATTATGCACACAAGAGTGCATTGCGAAATAGCAATAAAAAGTTGGATTTTGACTGGTACCGAAAAGGATTAGACCTCCGTAGAAACAATTCGCTGCTGCTGACTCAGACAGAGTTGTGCTGCACCACGTTGATCTCGCCGTCATTGAGATGGACATGCCCATATCTTGCCGCCTGCATGGCATGTGTAGTGACCATATGGACATGAAGCTGATCCTATTGCTCAAAGGATACATATTATCTTTATGTGTTTCCTGAACTGGTCGGATTAGCAGTGATGTTTGCATCTCCTCCCTCTTCCTACTCGACCACCACTTTCTTCTAGGAACTGATAGCATGTCCTGCCATGAGGAATTTGAAGCGGTCAGAAGACATAAGAGCCGGGTCCTAATCTATGTTAAGGCCATGTTGATGTGTAAGAGTTTGCGGGTGACATCCTCCATGGCAATCATATTCCCTCCAACATCCTTCAGGCCATGGCGACCAGGTAATGCTAACAGCTCAGTTGGATAAAGGTTCCTTATGTTTTGCGATTTAGTCGAGTTGGGTTACTCTATTGTGTGGCTCACGTCGGGGTTGAGTAGAGTTAATCTTGCCTATGCTAGTGCTAGCCTGCTGGATTTGGGTGATATCCAAAGATACATTTAAACTTACACTAAATTATAACTTGCAAACAAATTTCCTTAGAGGGGAATTATAACATGCAAGCACTATAAGTTCAGTGTATTATTATTAGTACTGCATAGCAAATTAGCAATCCAGTTCATTCATAAATAAGATTTCAACACACCATTGGTATAAAATATCGTACATAGTTCCGAGGTCTACATGCCTCGCCTGATCCTGAATTTGACCCATAAATATATTTCAGAGACACAACTGTAAATATATTAAGTAAGAGCAATTACCAGAGGTGACTGTTGCTGCTGTTTTGCCGGCAAGAGGGCATGCATCTGTGCATACAGCAGCCACGGACTAAGCATTCCTTCACCAGCAGTAAGGTGTTCTTACCCTTGCATTCTTTGTCCCCAAATAAGAAATAAGAGGACTCTGTCTCCTGCCGCCATAGGGGGTCATCTGCCCATGTGATTCTCCACCGCATTATGGTCTTATCAAACGATGGTGCAGTCGGACTAATAACTAACCATAGCGGTGAGGTCTTTGCGGTGCATTCCTGGGCCTAGCGAGTCGAGCACCTGGATACACTGCACCTTGGTATTTTTAACTGCTAGGTACCAATAAAGTCTTCAATGTTTATTCATGCAACAGCTAGAACGAATATCTGAAAATAGGCATTTTTTTAGTTTAGGTCCCATCTATACAAACATCCGTCCCCGATTGAATTAATAGTAATATGTACGGAACTGAGGCTCACCATATCATGTTCCAAATAAGTTGTAGCTCTCTTTAATACCCATCTTGGTGGGTCATCCTGTATAGAGCTAAATTCCTTATCTTAGAGATGCATGCATTCTCTAAGAACAAAATTCATGTATTCATCAGTATTTGCTATGGGAGTATTGCGTCCAAGTTGGTACGATTCAAAAGCTACATCTTGATGCGTCATCATGTATGGATCATTTGTCTGGTCATTGCCCAGGATAGAAAATCATAAGATTAGTAGAGCATAACAATGTAGGTATTGTAGTAGACGTAGGATCGACAAAAATAATTTGCAGATTTTTAGTGTTTTGAGTAACAGGTTCAACAGAGCCTCTCTTATCATTATCCGGCGTATTTTTCAAGTTGATTTGAGCCAGTAAAAGGCTGCATACCTGAACAAAGGAAAGAGAACCCGAATGTACGGTCAAATAAACATTGTCGACACAGTTGCAACATAATTAAGGCCCTGTCCGGTACCACTCCGCTCCACAACTCCAGGAGCGGAGTTGGCGGAGCTGCAGTTCAAAACGACCGAGCTGCACTTCCCCTGCTCCGCAGATTCCGGGAGCGGGCGACTACCGAACAGGGCCTAAATCGACGAACTAACCATCTTCAATTGTGCAATATGGGTCACGTATTCTGCTGAGTTGGGGTACCTTAACCCCTGAAATTTGGACGTTAGGCCCTGCATTCATCATTTTTCAACATAGAAAACCATTAATGAGATGTAAAACGAACGGCTTATAGCATTCTGCTGTGCAACTATTTATTTTTTCGAACTCTGTTGTCAAAATTCTAATCCTGACTAATGTTGCAACAGGTCAAAGAAGTCGAACCTGAAGAAGTGCAGGGAAGAATTATAGTTGCGTGTGGCTGGCTGGTTCAGGGGAATTTCAGGGCGGGCGCGGCGGCGCGGGTGCCGGAGCAGGCTCCTAGGCACTGGCGATCTGTCGGACGGATATTAGAAACGAAGGTGAGGTTGTATCTTGTTAGGTGGGTCTTCATTGGCCGTCGAAATCATACCTGGCCAATCTGATGGGCTGCCGTCGAATCATACCTGGCCAATCTGATGGGGCTGCCTACTGCTCCAGAACTCATGCAGATGATGCATAATAATCTTGTTGTAGCCTGGCCGATCCGTGAATATTTGATTGTAGGTGAAGGAGGAGCGGCCGCCCACTCGACGGTGCGGTGTAGGGCGGCGAGGGAGGCCGGCAGGGAGGCCTCAATGCGGTGCAGGACGGCGAGGGAACCGTCCAGCGAGGCGACGATGCGATGCAGGGATCCAGGCCGCCGTGCAGGGAGGCGACAGGACTGCTGAGCTTCGTCTCGGGCGGTGGCGAGGAAAGGCAGGGAGTGGGGCCAGGGACACGATTAGGTTCGGTTTCCTTTTTTGCGAGTTGGTTAGATGGTTAGATTAGCGTGATTTGAGGGGCTGCGGATGCGGGACGGAGAGTTTCATATTTTCCTCTTGTGGAGTACGGTCAGTCTATTGAAACTGCTAAGCGCATACCAGATCTTGAATAAATTAATGATGACTGTTGGATTGGGTCGTGTGGGCTTCATCCTATGGTGCTGATGTGTCTGTATACGTTTTGCGGGGTGCATGTAGGAAAGTTCTTGTTTGATTGTTTAATAGTAGTGGAGATGCACCGGTTTGAATCACGGAATTCCCATTTTGTTCAAGAATCTACTCCTTTTATAAAGAAATATAAGAGCGTTTAGATCATTGCTTCAGTTATCTAAGGGCATGTACAATGGTGCTATCTTAGAAGTACTATGTAGGATAAATGATGAGGTGAAAGAGAAATACTCCCTCCATCCGAAAATACTTGTCCTCGAAATGGTTGTATCTAGACTTATTTTAGTTATAGATACATTCATTTTATCCATTTTGAGGACAAGTATTTCCGGACGGAGGGAGTAATTCATAAGAAAAGACTTGTCTTCTTTTATTTAAGATAAGACAAGAGATGATATCTTAGCATAATATCTGTCACCACGTTTTTAGGAATAACTAGTTATGAAGATAAGGCTAAGAAATAACCCATTGTAGACATCTTTTTTTTGTCATCTCTTAATTACATGCAAAACCTAAGAGAAAACTATCTTATCAATTATTGTATATATGTCCTGAACGCTTCTATATTTCTTTGAGTATCAATGAATACGTTTTCATATATTAGTAGCACATCCAGGCCATTAGTGGTCCATTGACCCATCCATGCAAAAACGACGGCACCTACCATAAAAACGAAGCGTATCTGCCAGCCAGCGCTGCCCGGATGCCTTCCGCTTCCACCTACATATACCCGCCCTCTCCTTCACGCTTCCCACTCCTCCGCCGTCACAAGAACCTCCCCGGCGCGCCCAGCCCAATCCCCGCCCCCATTGCTCCTCCTCGGCCGGAGGAGCGACATGAAGCGGCGCACGGTGATCGCCGCGGCCATCGTGGCCCTGCTCCTGGCGGCCTGCACCGCGGCGGCGGCGGCGGCCGCGCTGACCATCTCCCGGAAGAACCAGCACCGGCCGGCGTCGGAGTCCTCCGGCGGCGCGTGCGACATGTTCGCCGGGGCCTGGGTGGCGGACGACTCGTACCCGCTCTACGACTCGGCCAGCTGCCCCTTCGTCCGCGGCGAGTTCGACTGCGCCCGGTTCGGCCGCCCCGATAAGCAGTACCTCAAGTACCGCTGGCTGCCCAGCCCGCCCTGCTCCCCGCCCAGGTTTGCAACTGCAATGCCGTCCGGCCGGCGGCGCCGTAGCCCGATTGCCGTGAGGTCGAATTGCGGCGGTGAGATGATGATGGTGCTTGTGCGCAGGTTCGACGGGCTGGCGCTGCTGCGGATGTGGGGCGGCAAGAAGGTGATGTTCGTGGGCGACTCGCTGGCGCTGAACCAGTACGAGTCGCTGCTGTGCATGATCTACGCCGCGGCGCCCAATGCCCGGGCCACCGTCTCGCCGCGCTCCGGCAGGATCGACCCGGCGACCACCGTCACGTTCGATGTACGTGCCGATCGACGCCTTCCTTCCTAGTTCCTTCCCTGCGCTCCTCGTTGGTTTCCTTTCTTCCAAGTAAGATTAAGATTGTCCGGTAAAAAGTCGGCGGGTGGGGCTGGGGCCTAGCTCGGCGGTGCCGGCATGATGAGGTGATCTGATCAGCCCGGCGGTTGCTGCGGCGTCGTCGGGAGGGAAGATCTACGGCGCGGTGGTACGGCTGGACCGCACGCCACCGCATCCATTTCATGTGCTGCGCTGCATGGCCAGCGTGGCCGATGTCGACGAAGCCTTCTTTTGCTCTCGCGCCACACAAGTCAACAGGCCAGCGCCGAACGGAATACGGGTCGCCGTGAGGTCGTCTCGTTTGGACTTTGTTGGTGTCGTGCCGAATGTCTGCACTTTCTGACGGCTGCTTGACGCATGTGCGTTTCTTTCGTTGGTTCCTCTCTGTTTTTCACCCTCCAGGCCAGATTATATGCTCTGTTTTTTCTCTTGCTTCTTTTTCGTCTGTCCATTTCTTTTTCTTAGGCAATCTGAAAAAAGAAAAGGAGTAAGAATCTAAAACGAGCCGGGCATGGCAAGTGCCCCAAGTGAGCTGGCCCGAATGGGCTATCTGCTCACTGCCGTGCGCTTGCCGGTGCTGGTGTTGCCGGGATGGTGCGATCTATGACTAACCCTATTTAGTTCAGATCTAGGGTGACATGCTCGTGGTGGGTGTGGTGCTCCCCCCATTTCCGTGATTCTATATTGCATCTACTGCTGCTGCTGCTGCTGACTCTGTTCACTCGAGTCCAGTCGTTCCGTCAGCTGTTCTTGTTGCTTGCCCTGTTGCTTGCTGCTACGCGTTTTTCAGTGTTTGTGTCAGACCGTCAGGACCAGAAAATTTGATCTCCCAGTGTACCTCGTTGGCCTTTTGCTGGTGGCCGGCTTCGACCAGTACAACGTGATCTGTGGCCTTCGTTGGCGTCATTGAGCGCCGACGCACACTACGAGTTAAGGACACACACGTGCAGTTCGGTGGTGATCGTGCTGCTGTTTTTATAGATTGTTATAAAACTGTAGGTGATTGATTGCCTCCTTCAACGCCGAGCTGGCTGTGTCCTGCAAGGCCAAATGGGGCCATGAAAAGTCCTGTGTAGTTGTGTACTGCACTTGCTAGCACGGTGTTTGGGATTGATGGCTGGCTGAACTGACTGCTGAAGCTGACGATCTGCTGCCTGCACGCAGGAGTACAATGTGACGCTGGTGTACTACCTGTCGCACTACCTGGTGGACATCGTGAGCGAGAAGGCCGGCCGCGTACTCAAGCTCGACAAGATCGACGAAGGCCGCAACTGGCTCGGCGCCGACGTGCTCGTCTTCGACTCCTGGCACTGGTGGCCGCGCTCCGGCAAGGACCAACCGTAAGACCAGCGTTTGTGTTGCCTTTGTTTTGGTCCAAGTTTTTCAGGCAGGTTATTATGACTGAACTCTGAACTCGCGCGATGTGCGTGTGTGTGTGTGTGTGGTTGCTGCAGCTGGGACTATATCCAGGAGGGCAGCCAAGTGGCCAAGGACATGGACCGGACGGTGGCCTTCACCAAGGCGCTCAACACCTGGGCCGGATGGGTGGACGCCAACCTCGTCCAGACCAGCGCCAAGGTCTTCTTCCAGGGCATCTCCCCCTCTCACTACAGGTGACCTAATCCGCCTTGCCACTCCACAACTCCAATGATTTCCCCAAGTAAATCCTTCAAAGCAAATACGCGCACTATGTGGCCGACATCCCATGGATCCACACAGAAAAGAGAGAGACGAGTGTGCTGTTGGGAACCGGGCCCGTGCCTTGGCCCTCGACCGCTACCACTGAACCACCGAACCACAGCCACACCAACTTGTCCTGAATTTTTCATATGCTCGTCCACATCTGCAATGGTGCAGGGGGCAGGAATGGGGCTCGTCGCCGAGGAGGTCGTGCGCGGGGGAGACGGAGCCGCTGAACAGCACGGGGCCGTACCCCGCCGGGCCGATCCCGCAGCAGGCGGTCATCAGGAGCGCCCTTGCCCGCATGGCCAAGCCGGTGTACCTGCTGGACTTCACCTTCCTGTCGCAGCTGAGGAAGGACGCGCACCCGGGCAAGTACGGCGGCATGTTCGGCCAGGACTGCACCCACTGGTGCATCGCCGGCCTGACCGACACCTGGAACATCCTCTTCTACGCCGCGCTCACCGGCCAAGATGGCTGAATTCAGTCGGATGTTTGTAGAATATATATAGGTCAATAATCAAGCGATATTTGAAGATAGCACATTGGTTTATAGGGCTGGGAGGATACTTTCTTTTTACTGCAAAACAAAGAGATAGAGGGTTATCACAGTCAAAACAAAAATAGATATAGCATGGTATCAGTATTCAAGGTGGGTATGATTGCTCCCTCAAAAAAGGAGGGTATGATTGCTAAGTGATTTGTACTTATAAAAATGTAGATTGCTTTGACAAATCCCATATTTGCAGAATTTTCGGGACAAGGGACATTGTTCTTCTTTTCAGATATATAGCAGTTACGACAAGTTATCTAATGTCCCTTATAATTAAATAGTTAAATGTGTGTCTTGTTAGATTTAAACTCATATCTAGTACTCCCTCCATCCCACAATGTAAGACATTTTCACAAAAAAAAATGCAAGACATTTTCACAAGCTATTTAGATAAAAGATTATAGCAACACAATAAATAAGGCACTTGGGGAGCTTGGAACCTCACACATGTCACTACATCTAACATAAACTAATCAGTCATCGCACTCGTGTTTTGAAAGGGAAAGTATTTTATAAGTAAACGGAAGTACACACTAACAAAAGTACATGGCAGTATGCCTTTTATCCCGTGACGAATCAACCCGTCGATCTCGAAACAGGCTCTTGTCCCGCTTTATAGATTATGCATAAATGGATATACATACCGAAAGATACAAGATAGTGAGGAAGGCCTCTTACAATGTAGATTTTGGGATAACCGGACAACCTAAATGACCGTGAGTACGTTATCAAAAGATAGCACATGTAGGCTTGAAAACAACACTACGAGTCACAACTGCTGAGTCCGAGACAAACAAAGGTCTTAACCCGGAACCTTAGCATAGAGAGAAGTGAAGGAAATATGCCCTAGAGGCAACAATAAAGTTGTTATCTATATTTCCTTATATCATGATAAATGCTTATTATTCACGCTAGAATTGTATTAACCGGAAACTTGATACATGTGTGGATACATAGACAAAACACAGTGTCCCTAGTAAGCCTCTACTAGACTAGATCGTTAATCAAAGATGGTTAAGTTTCCTAACCATAGACATGTGTTGTCATTTGATGAACATGATCACATCATTAGGAGAATAATGTAATGGACAAGACCCATCCGTTAGCTTAGCATAATGAACATTAAGTTTTATTGCTATTGCTTTCTTCATGACTTATACATGTTCCTCTGACTATGAGATTATGCAACTCCCGAATATCGGAGGAATACCTTGTGTGCTATCAAACGTCACAACGTAACTGGGTGATTATAAAGATGCTCTACAGGTGTATCCGATGGTGTTTGTTGAGTTGGCATAGATCGAGATTAGGATTTGTCACTCCGTGTATCGGAGAGGTATCTCTGGGCCCTCTCGGTAATGCACATCACTATAAGCCTTGCAAGCAATGTGACTAATGAGTTAGTTACAGGATGATGCATTACGGAATGAGTAAAGAGACTTTGCCAGTAACGAGATTGCACTAGGTATGATGATACCGACGATCGAATCTCGGGCAAATAACATACCGATGACAAAGGGAACAACGTATGTTGTTATGCGGTTTGACCGATAAAGATCTTCGTAGAATATGTAGGAGCCAATATGAGCATCCAGGTTCCGCTATTGGTTATTGACCGGAGAGGTGTCTCGGTCATGTCTACATAGTTCTCGAACCCGTAGGGTCAGCACGCTTAATGTTCGATGACGATTTGTATTATGAGTTATGTGATTTGATGAACCGAAGTTTGTTCGAAGTCCCGGATGAGATCACGGACATGACGAGGAGTCTCGAAATGGTCAAGAGGTAAAGATTTATATATTGGAAGGTTGCATTTGTGTTGAAAATATGCCCTAGAGGCAATAATAAAATGGTTATTATTATATTTCCTTGTCCATGATAATTGTCTATTGTTCATGCTATAATCGTGTTATCCGGAAATCGTAATACATGTGTGAATATATAGACCACAACATGTCCCTAGTAAGCCTCTAGTTGACTAGCTCGTTGATCAATAGATGGTTACGGTTTCCTGACCATGGACATTGGATGTCATTGATAATGGGATCACATCACCCAATCCTAAGCATATCACAAGATCGTGTAGTTCGTTTGCTAGAGCTTTTCTAAGTGTCAAGTATCATTTCCTTAGACCATAAGATTGTGCAACTCCCGGATACCGTAGGAGTGCTTTGGGTGTGCCAAACGTCACAACATAACTGGGTGGCTATAAAGGTACACTACAGGTATCTCCGAAAGTGTTTGTTGGGTTGGCATGAATCGAGACTGGGATTTGTCACTCCGTATGACGGAGAGGTATCTCTGGGCCCACTCGGTAATGCATCATCATAATGAGCTCAGTGTGACTAAATAGTTGGTCACGGGATGATGTGTTACGGAACGAGTAAAGTGACTTGCCGGTAACGAGATTGAACAAGGTATTGGGATACCGACGATCAAATCTCGGGCAAGTAACGTACCGAATGACAAAGGGAATTGGATACGGGATTGATTGAATCCTTGACATCGTGGTTCATCCGATGAGATCATCGTGGAACATGTGGGAGCCAACATGGGTATCCAGATCCCGCTGTTGGTTATTGACCGGAGAGTCGTCTCGGTCATGTCTGCATGTCTCCCAAACCCGTAGGGTCTACACACTTAAGGTTCGGTGATGCTAGGGTTGTAGAGATATTAGTATGCGGTAACCCGAAAGTTGTTCGGAGTCCCGGATGAGATCCCGGACGTCACGAGGAGTTCCGGAATGGTCCGGAGGTGAAGATTTATATATAGGAAGTCCAGTTTCGGCCATCGGGAAGGTTTCGGGGGTAATCGGTATTGTACCGGGACCACCGGAAGGGTCCCGGGGGTCCACCGGGTGGGGCCACCTATCCCGGAGGGCCCCATGGGCTGAAGTGGGAGGGGAACCAGCACCTGGTGGGCTTGTGCGCCCCCCATGGGCCTTCCCCTGCGCCTAGGGTTGGAAACCCTAGGGGTGGGGGCACCCCACTTGGCTTGGGGGGCAAGTCCCCCTTGGCCGCCGCCCCCTTGGAGATCCCATCTCCTAGGGCCGGCGCCCCCCTAGGGGCCCTATATATAGTGGGGGGGGGGAGGGAGGGCAGCCGCACCAAGTCCCTGGCCCCTCCCTCTCCCCTCGTAACACCTCTCTCTCTATCAGAGCTTGGCGAAGCCCTGCCGAGATCACCGCTGCTTCCACCACCACGCCGTCGTGCTGCTGGATCTCCATCAACCTCTCCTTCGCCTTGATGGATCAATAAGGAGGAGACGTCTTCCCAACCGTACGTGTGTTGAACGCGGAGGTGCCGTCCGTTCGGCACTTGGTCATCGGTGATTTGGATCATGACGAGTACGACTCCATCAACCCCGTTCTCTTGAACGCTTCCGCTCGCGATCTACAAGGGTATGTAGATGCACTCCCCTTTCCCTCGTTGCTAGATGACTCCATAGATTGATCTTGGTGATGCGTAGAAAACTTTAAAATTTTGCTACGTTCCCCAACAATTTGGTCATCGTAATGGTTCCAAGTGGTTCAGGCATTTTTCCGGAGTACCGGGAGGTTATCGGAACCCCCCGGGAGAAGTTATGGGCCTTATGGGCCATAAGAGGGAAGAACACCACCCCACAAGGGAATGATGCGCCCCCCTTTGGGTAGGAGGCCGATTAGGACTAGGAGAAGGGCCCCCCCTTTCCTTCTCCTTCTCCCTTCCCCCTTCCCCCTTTCCTACTTCGTATGGGAGGTGGAATCCTACTAGGACTAGGGAGTCCTAGTAGGACTCCACACCTTGGCACGCGCCCCTAGGGTTGGCTGCCTCTCCCTCTCCCTCCTTTATATACAGGGGCAGGGGGCACCCTAGAATAGACAAGTTATTCTTTTAGCCGTGTGCGGTGCCCCCTCCACAGTTTCACACCTCGGTCATATCGTCGTAGTGCTTAGGCGAAGCCCTGCGCCGGTAACTTCATCATCACCATCACCACGCTGTCATGCTGACGGAATTCTCCCTCGGCCTCAACTGGATCAAGAGTTTGAGGGACGTCACCGAGCTGAACGTGTGCAGATCACGGAGGTGCCGTGCGTTCGGTACTTGATCGGTTGTATCGCAAAGACGTTCGACTACATCAACCGCGTTACTAAACGCTTCCGGTCTACGAGGGTACGTGACACACTCTCCCCTCTCGTTGCTATGCATCTCCTAGATAGATCTTGCGTGATCGTAGGTAAATTTTTTGAAATACTGCGTTCCCCAACAATGGCATCCGAGCCAGGTCTATGCATAGATGTTATATGCACGAGTAGAACACAGAGAGTTGTGGGCGATAATAGTCATACTGCTTACCAGCAACGTCTTACTTTGATTCGGCGGTATTGCTAGATGGAGCGGCCCGGACCGACATTAGATGACTGTGTTCATGAGACTGGTTCTACCGATGTGCTTCGCACACAGGTGCCTGGCGGGTGTCTGTTTCTCCAACTTTAGTAGAATCGAGTTTGACTACGCCCGATCCTTGTTGAAGGTTAAAACAGCACACTTGACGGAAAATTGTTGTGGTTTTGATGCGTAGGTAAGAACAGTTCTTGCTAGAAGCCCGTAGCAGCCACGTAAAACTTGCAACAACAAAGTAGAGGACGTCTAACTTGTTTATGCATGGCATGTTGTGATGTGATATGGTCAAGACATGATGAAGATGATATATAAATTGTTGTATGAGGATGATCATGTTTTGTAACAGTTATCAGCAACTGGCAGGAGCCATCTGGTTGTCGCTTTATTGTATGAAATGCAGTCGCCATGTAATTGCTTTACTTTATCTCTAAGCGGTAGCGACAGTTGTAGAAGCAATAGTTGGCGAGACGACAAAGATGCTACAATGGAGATCAAGGTGTCAAGCCGGTAACGATGGTGATCATGACGGTGCTTTTGAAATGGAGATCAAAGGCACAAGATGATGATGGCCATATCATATCACTTATTTTGATTGCATGTGATGTTTATCTTTTATGCATCTTATTTTGCTTAGTACGGCGGTAGCATTATAAGATGACCCCTCACTAAATTTCAAGGTACAAGTGTTCTCCCTGAGTATGCACCATTGCTATAGTTCGTCGTGTCGAGACACCACGTGATGATCGGGTGTGATAAGCTCTACGTTCACATACAACGGGTGCAAGCCAGTTTTGCACACGCAGAATACTCGGGTTAAACTTGACGAGCCTAGCATATGCAGATATGGCCTCGGAACACTAAGACCGAAAGGTCGAATGTGAATCATATAGTAGATATGATCAACATAGTGATGTTCACCATTGAAAACTACTCCATCTCATTGTTGGGTAACGTAGTAATTTCAAAATTTTCCTACGCACACGCAAGATCATGGTGATGCATAGCAACAAGAGGGGAGAGTGTTCTCCACGTACCCTCGTAGACCGAAAGCGGAAGCGTTAGCACAACACGGTTGATGTAGTCGTACGTCTTCACGATCCGACCGATCAAGTACCGAACGCACAACACCTCCGAGTTCAGCACACGTTCAGCCCGATGACGTCCCTCGAACTCCGATCCAACCGAGTGTTGAGGGAGAGTTTCGCCAGCACGACGGCGTGGTGACGATGATGATGTTCTACCGACGCAGGGCTTCGCCTAAGCACCGCTACAGTATTATCGAGGTGGACTATGGTGGAGGGGGGCACCGCACACGGCTAAAAGATCAACTGATCAATTGTTGTGTCTCTAGGGTGCCCCCTGCCCCCGTATATAAAGGAGCAAGGGGGTGCGGCCGGCCAGGAGAGAGGGCTCGCCAGGAGGAGTCCTACTCCCACCGAGAGTAGGACTCCCCCCCTTTCCTAGTTGGATTAGGACTTGGGAGGGGGAAAGAGGAGGGAGAGAGGAAGGAAGGGGGGCGCCGCCCCCCTCTCCTTGTCCTATTCGGACTAGGGGGGGAGGGGCGCGTGGCCCAGCCCTGGCTGCCTCTCCTCTTCTCCGTAAAGGCCCATTAACCTCCCGGGGGGTTCCGGTAACCTCCCGGTACTCCGGTAAAATCCCGATTTCACCTGGAACACTTCTGATATCAAACATAGGCTTCAAATATATCAATCTTCATGTCTCGACCATTTCGAGACTCCTCGTCATGTCCGTGATCACATCCGGGACTCCGAACAACCTTCGGTACATCAAAACATATAAACTCATAATATAACTGTCATCGAAACGTTAAGCGTGCGGACCCTACGGGTTTTAGAACTATGTAGACATGACTGAGACACGTCTCCGGTCAATAACCAATAGCGGAACCTGGATGCTCATATTGGCTCCCACATATTCTACGAAGATCTTTATCGGTCAGACCGCATAACAACATATGTTGTTCCCTTTGTCATCGGTATGTTACTTGCCCGAGATTCGATCGTCGGTATCTCAATACCTAGTTTCAATCTCGTTACCGGCAAGTCTCTTACTCGTTTCTTAATACATCATCCTGCAACTAACTCATTAGTTTCAATGTTTGCAAGGCTTAAGTGATGTGCATTATCGAGAGGGCCCAGAGATACCTCTCCGACAATCGGAGTGACAAATCCTAATCTTGAAATACGCCAACCCAACAAGTACCTTCGGAGACACCTGTAGAGCACCTTTATAATCACCCAGTTACGTTGTGATGTTTGGTAGCACACAAAGTGTTCCTCCGGTAAACGGGATTTGCATAATCTCATAGTCATAGGAACATGTATAAGTCATGAAGAAAGCAATAGCAACATACTAAACGATTGGGTGCTAAGCTAACAGAATGGGCCAGGTCAATCACATCATTCTCCTAATGATGTGATCCCGTTAATCAAATGACAACTCATGTCAATGGCTAGGAAACTTAACCATCTTTGATCAATGAGCTAGTCAAGTAGAGGCATACTAGTGACACTCTGTTTGTCTATGTATTCACACATGTATTATGTTTCTGGTTAATACAATTCTAGCATGAATAATAAACATTTATCATGATATAAGGAAATAAATAATAACTTTATTATTGCCTTTAGGGCATATTTCCTTCAGTCTCCCACTTGCACAAGAGTCAATAATCTAGATTGCACAGTAATGATTCTAACACCCATGGAGCCTTGGTGCTGATCATGTTTTGCTCGTGGAAGAGGCTTAGTCAATGGGTCTGCAACGTTCAGATCTGTATGTATCTTGCAAATTTCTATGTCTCCCACCTGGACTAAATCTCGGATGGAATTGAAGCGTCTCTTGATGTGCTTGGTTCTCTTGTGAAATCTGGATTCCTTTGCCAAGGCAATTGCACCAGTATTGTCACAAAAGATTTTCATTGGACCCGATGCACTAGGTATGACACCTAGATCGGATATGAACTCCTTCATCCAGACTCCTTCATTTGCTGCTTTCGAAGCAGCTATGTACTCCGCTTCACAGGTAGATCCCGCCAAGACGCTTTGTTTAGAACTGCACCAACTGACAACTCCACCGTTCAATGTAAACACGTATCCGGTTTGCGATTTAGAATCGTCTGGATCAGTCTCAAAGATTGCATCAACATAACCATTTACGATGAGCTCTTTGTCACCTCCATAAACAAGAAACATATACTTAGTCCTTTTCAGGTATTTCAGGATGTTCTTGACCGCTGTCCAGTGATCCACTCCTGGATTACTTTGGTACCTCCCTGCTAGACTTATAGCAAGGCACACATCAGGTCTGGTACACAGCATTGCATACATGATAGAGCCTATGGCTGAAGCATAGGGAACATCTTTCATTTTCTCTCTATCTTCTGCAGTGGTCGGGCATTGAGTCTTACACAACTTCACACCTTGTAACAGAGGCAAGAACCCTTTCTTTGCTTGATCCATTTTGAACTTCTTCAAAACTTTGTCAAGGTATGTGCTTTGTGAAAGTCCAATTAAGCGTCTTGATCTATCTCTATAGATCTTGATGCCCAATATATAAGCAGCTTCACCAAGGTCTTTCATTGAAGAACTCTTATTCAAGTATCCCTTTATGCTATCCAGAAATTCTATATCATTTCCAATCAACAATATGTCATCCACATATAATATTAGAAATGCTACAGAGCTCCCACTCACTTTCTTGTAAATACAGGCTTCTCCAAAAGTCTGTACAAAACCAAATGCTTTGATCACACTATCAAAGCGTTTATTCCAACTCCAAGAGGCTTGCACCAGTCCATAAATGGATCGCTGGAGCTTGCACACTTTGTTAGCTCCCTTTGGATCGACAAAACCTTCCGTTTGCATCATATACAACTCTTCTTCCAGAAATCCATTCAGGAATGCAGTTTTGACATCCATTTGCCAAATTTAATAATCATAAAATGCGGCAATTGCTAACATGATTCTGACAGACTTAAGCATCGCTACGGGTGAGAAGGTCTCATCATAGTCAATCCCTTGAACTTGTCGAAAACCTTTTGCAACAAGTCGAGCTTTATAGACAGTAACATTACCGTCAGCGTTAGTCTTCTTCTTGAAGATCCATTTATTCTCAATTGCTTGCCGATCACCGGGCAAGTCAACCAAAGTCCACACTTTGTTCTCATGCATGGATTGTTGGAAATATGCCCTAGAGGCAATAATAAAAGTATTATTGTATTTCATTGTTCATGATAATTGTCTTTTATTCATGCTATAACTGTATTATCCGGAAATCATAATACACGTGTGAATACATAGACCTCAATATGTCCCTAGTGAGCCTCTAGTTGACTAGCTCGTTGTGATCAACAGATAGTCATGGTATCCTGGCTATGGACATTGGATGTCGTTGATAACAGGATCACATCATTAGAAGAATGATGTGATGGACAAGACCCAATCCTAAGCATAGCACAAAGATCGTGTAGTTCATTTGCTAGAGCTTTGCCAATGTCAAGTATCTCTTCCTTCGACCATGAGATCGTGTAACTCCTGGATACCGTAGGAGTGCTTTGGGTGTATCAAACGTCACAACGTAACTGGGTGACTATAAAGGTGCACTACAGGTATCTCCGAAAGTGTCTATTGGGTTGACACGGATCGAGACTGGGATTTGTCACTCCGTATGACGGAGAGGTATCTCTGGGCCCACTCGGTAATGCATCATCATAATGAGCTCAAGGTGACCAAGGTGTTGGCCACGGGATCATGCATTACGGTACGAGTAAAGTGACTTGCCGGTAACGAGACTGAACAAGGTATTGGGATACCGACGATCGAGTCTCGGGCAAGTAACGTACCGATTGACAAAGGGAATTGCATACGGGATTTGATCGAATCCTCGACATCGTGGTTCAACCGATAAAATCATCAAGGAGCATGTGGGAGCCATCATGGGTATCCCGCTGTTGGTTATTGCTCGAGAGTCGTCTCGGTCATGTCTGCGTGTCTCCCGAACCCGTAGGGTCTACACACTTAAGGTTCGGTGACGCTAGGGTTGTATGAATATGAGTATGCAGCATACCGAATGTTGTTCGGAGTCCCGGATGAGATCCCGGACGTCACGAGGAGTTTCGGAATGGTCCGGAGGTAAAGAATAATATATAGGAAGTGGTATTTCGGCCATCGGGAAAGTTTTGGGGTCTCCCGGTAATGTACCGGGACCACCAGAAGGGTCCCGGGGGTCCACCGGGTGGGGCCACCCATCCCGGAGGGCCCCATGGGCTGACGTGGGAGGGGAGCCAGCCCATAGTGGGCTGGTGCGCCCCCCTAGGCCCACCCCCTGCGCCTAGGGTTGAAACCCTAGGGGGGGGCGCACCACATGCCTTGGGGGGCACTCCTCCCCCCTTGGCCGCCGCCCCCTTGGGAGATTCAATCTCCTAGGGCCGGCGCCCCCCCTGGGGGCCTATATAAAGGAGGGCAAAGGGGAGGGCAGCCGCACCCTTGTGCTTGGCGCCTCCCTCCCCCCTGCTACACCTCGTCCTCCTCCCGTAGTCGCTTGGCGAAGCCCTGCTAGAGTTCTGCTGCATCCACCACCACGCCGTCGTGCTGCTGGATCATCGTCAACCTCTGCTTACCCCTTGCTGGATCAAGAAGGAGGAGACGTCTCCCGTCCCGTACGTGTGTTGAACGCGGAGGTGCTATCCGTTCAACACTTGGATATCGGTGATCTAAATCACGTCGAGTATGACTCCATCATCACCATCCCCTTGCAATCTTCCGCACGCGATCTACAAGTGGTATGTAGATGCAAACTCACTCCCTTGACTCGTTGCTTAGATGAACTCATAGATGGATCTTGGTGAAACCGTAGGAAAAATTTTAATTTTCTGCAACGTTCCCCAATAGTGGCATCATGAGCTAGGTCTATGCGTAGTTCTCTAATGCACGAGTAGAACACAATTTTGTTGTGGGCGTGGATCTTGTCAACTTGCTTGCCACTACTAGTCTTTTCTTGCTTCAGCGGTATTGTGGGATGAAGCGGCCCGGACCAACCTTACACGTACGCTTACGTGAGACCGGTTCCACCGATTGACATGCACTAGTTGCATAAGGTGGCTGGCGGGTGTGTGTCTCTCCCACTTTAGTTGAAGCGGATTCGATGAAAAGGGTCCTTATGAAGGGTAAATAGAAGTTGACAAAATCATGTTGTGGTTATTCGTAGGTAAGAAAACATTCTTGCTAGAACCCAATTGCATCCACGTAAATGATGCAACAACAATTAGAGGACGTCTAACTTGTTTTTGCAGCGATTGTTCATGTGATGTGATATGGCCAGAAGTTGTGATGAATGATGAATTGTGATGTATGAGATCATGTTCTTGTAATAGGATTCACGACTTGCATGTCGATGAGTATGACAACCGGCAGGAGCCATAGGAGTTGTCTTTATTTTTGTATGACCTGCGTGTCATTGAAGAACGCCATGTAAACTACTTTACTTTATTGCTAAACGCGTTAGCCATAGAAGTAGAAGTAGTCGTTGGCGTGACAACTTCATGAAGACACGATGATGGAGATCATGATGATGGAGATCATGGTGTCAAGCCGGTGACAAGATGATCATGGAGCCCCGAAGATGGAGATCAATGGAGCTATATGATATTGGCCATATCATGTCACAACTATATAATTGCATGTGATGTTTATTATGTTTATGCATCTTGTTTACTTAGGACGACGGTAGTAAATAAGATGATCCCTTAAAAATTTCAAGAAGTGTTCTCCCCTAACTGTGCACCGTTGCTACGGTTCGTCGTTTCGAAGCACCACGTGATGATCGGGTGTGATAGATCCTTACGTTCACATACAACAGGTGTAAGACAGTTTTACACAGCAAAACACTTAGGGTTAACTTGACGAGCCTAGCATGTACAGACATGGCCTCGGAACACGTAGACCGAAAGGTCGAACACGAGTCGTATGGAAGATACGATCAACATGAAGATGTTCACGGACGATGACTAGTCCGTCTCACGTGATGATCGGACACGGCCTAGTCGACTCGGATCGTGTAACACTTAGATGACCAGAGGGATGTCTAATCTGAGTGGGAGTTCATAATTTGATTAGATGAACTTAATTATCATGAACTTAGTCTAAAACCTTTGCAAATATGTCTTGTAGATCAAATGGCCAACGCTCATGTCAACATGAACTTCAACGTGTTCCTAGAGAAAACCAAGCTGAAAGATGATGGCAGCAACTATACGGACTGGGTCCGAAACCTGAGGATCATCCTCATAGCTGCCAGGAAACAATATGTCCTAGAAGGACCGCTAGGTGATGCACCCGTCCCACAAAACCAAGACATTATGAATGCTTGGCAGTCTCGTGCTGATGATTACTCCCTCGTTCAGTGCGGCATGCTTTACAGCTTAGAACCGGGGCTCCAAAAGCGTTTTGAGGATCACGGAGCATATGAGATGTTCGAAGAGCTGAAACTAGTTTTTCAAGCTCATGCCCGGGTCGAGAGATATGATGTCTCCGACAAGTTCTACAGTTGTAAGATGGAGGAAAACAATTCTGTCAGTGAACACATCCTAAAGATGTCTGGGTTGCACAACCGTATGACCCAGCTGAACATTAACCTCCCAAATGAGGCGGTCATTGACAGAATCCTCCAGTCGCTCCCACCAAGCTACAAGAGCTTTGTGATGAACTACAACATGCAGGGGATGGTGAAGACCATTCCTGAAGTGTTCTCGATGCTGAAGTCAGCAGAGGCTGAAATCAAGAAAGAACATCAAGTGTTGATGGTCAATAAGACCACTAAGTTCAAGAAGGGCAAGGGCAAGAAGAACTTCAAGAAGGACGGCAAGGATGTTGCCACGCCCGGTAAGCCAGTTACCGGGAAGAAGTCAAAGAATGGACCCAAGCCTGAGACTGAGTGCTTTTATTGCAAGGGGAAGGGTCACTCGAAGCGGAACTGCCCCAAATACTTAGCGAATAAGAAGGCCGGCAACACCAAAGGTATATTTGATATACATGTAATTGATGTGTACCTTACCAGTACTCGTAGTAACTCCTGGGTATTTGATACCGGTGCCGTTGCTCATATTTGTAACTCACAGCAGGAGCTGCGGAATAAACGGAGACTGGCGAAGGACGAGGTGACGATGCGCGTCGGGAATGGTTCCAGAGTCGATGTGATCGCCGTCGGCACACTGCCTCTACATTTACCCACTGGATTAGTTTTGAACCTTAATAATTGTTATTTAGTGCCAAGTTTGAGCATGAACATTGTATCTGGATCTTGTTTAATACGAGATGGCTACTCATTTAAGTCTGAGAATAATGGTTGTTCGATTTATATGAGAGATATGTTTTATGGTCATGCTCCGATGGTCAATGGTTTATTCTTAATGAATCTCGAGCGTAATATTACACATGTTCATAGTGTGGATGCCAAAAGATGTAAAGTTGATAATGATAGTCCCACATACTTGTGGCACTGCCGCCTTGGTCACATTGGTGTCAAGCGCATGAAGAAGCTCCATGCTGATGGACTTTTAGAGTCTCTTGATTATGAATCGTTTGACACATGCGAACCATGCCTCATGGGCAAAATGACCAAGACTCCGTTCTCCGGAACAATGGAGCGAGCAACCAACTTGTTGGAAATCATACATACCGATGTGTGCGGTCCAATGAGCGTTGAGGCTCACGGAGGATATCGTTATGTTCTCACTCTCACTGATGACTTGAGTAGATATGGGTATGTCTACTTAATGAAACACAAGTCTGAGACCTTCGAAATGTTCAAGGAATTTCAGAATGAGGTAGAGAATCAACGTGACCGAAAGATAAAGTTCCTACGATCAGATCGTGGAGGAGAATACTTTAGTCACGAATTTGGTACACACTTAAAGAAATGTGGAATCGTTTCACAACTCACGCCGCCTGGAACATCTCAGCGAAATGGTGTGTCCGAACGTCGTAATCGCACTCTATTGGATATGGTGCGGTCTATGATGTCTCTTACCGATTTACCGCTATCATTTTGGGGATACGCTCTAGAGACAGCTACATTCACTTTAAATAGGGCACCGTCTAAATCCGTTGAGATGACACCGTATGAATTATGGTTTGAGAAGAAACCTAAGCTGTCGTTTCTAAAAGTTTGGGGATGCGATGCTTATGTCAAGAAACTTCAACCTGAAAAGCTCGAACCCAAGTCGGAAAAATGCGTCTTCATAGGATACCCTAAGGAAACTGTCGGGTATACCTTCTACTTAAGATCCGAGGGCAAGATCTTTGTTGTCAAGAACGGATGCTTTCTGGAAAAAGAGTTTCTCTCGAAAGAAGTAAGTGGGAGGAAAGTAGAACTCGATGAAGTACTACCTCTCGAACGGGAAAGTGGTGCAGCTCAGGAAAATGTTCCTGTAATGCCCACACCAACCGAAGAGGAAAACAATGATGATGATCAAGGTACTTCGGATCAAGTTGCTACTGAACTTCATAGGTCCACAAGGACACGTTCCGCACCAGAGTGGTACGGCAACCCTGTCCTGGAAGTCATGTTGTTAGACAATGGTGAACCTTCGAACTATGAAGAAGCGATGGCGGGCCCAGATTCCAACAAATGGCTTGAAGCCATGAAATCCAAGATAGAATCCATGTATGAAAACAAAGTATGGACTTTGACAGACTTGCCCGATGATCGGCGAGCGATAGAAAACAAATGGATTTTTAAGAAGAAGACGGACGCGGATGGTAATGTTACCATCTATAAAGCTCGACTTGTCGCTAAGGGTTATCGACAAGTTCAAGGGATTGACTACGACGAGACATTCTCTCCCGTAGCGAAGCTGAAGTCCGTCCGAATCATGTTAGCAATTGCCGCATACTATGATTATGATATATGGCAGATGGACGTCAAAACGGCATTCCTTAACGGACATCTTAAGGAAGAGCTGTATATGATGCAGCCGGAAGGTTTTGTCGATCCTAAGAACGCTAACAAAGTATGCAAGCTCCAGCGATCCATTTATGGGCTGGTGCAAGCATCTCGGAGTTGGAACATTCGCTTTGATGAGATGATCAAAGCGTTTGGGTTTATGCAGACTTATGGAGAAGCCTGCGTTTACAAGAAAGTGAGTGGGAGCTCTGTAGCATTTCTCATATTATATGTAGATGACATACTCCTGATGGGAAATGATATAGAACTTCTGGATAGCATTAAGGCCTACTTGAATAAGTATTTTTCAATGAAGGACCTTGGAGAAGCTGCTTATATATTAGGCATCAAGATCTATAGAGATAGATGAAGACGCCTCATAGGTCTTTCACAAAGCACATACCTTGATAAGATTTTGAAAAGGTTCAAAATGGATCAGTCCAAGAAAGGGTTCTTGCCTATGTTGCAAGGTGTGAGATTGAGCTCGGCTCAGTCATCGACCACGGCAAAAGATAAAGAAGAGATGAGTGTCATCCCCTATGCTTCAGCCATAGGATCTATTATGTATGCCATGCTGTGTACCAGACCTGATGTAAACCTTGCCGTAAGTTTGGTAGCAAGATACCAAAGTAATCCCGGCAAGGAACACTGGACAGCGGTCAAGAATATCCTGAAGTACCTGAAAAGGACAAAGGACATGTTTCTCGTTTATGGAGGAGATGAAGAGCTCGTCGTAAAGGGTTACGATGATGCTAGCTTCGACTCAGATCTGGATGACTCTAAGTCACAAACCGAATACGTGTATATGTTGAATGGTGGAGCAGTAAGCTGGTGCAGCTGCAAGCAGAGCGTCGTGGCGGGATCTACATGTGAAGCGGAGTACATGGCAGCCTCGGAGGCAGCGCATGAAGCGATTTGGGTGAAGGAGTTCATCACCGACCTAGGAGTCATACCCAATGCGTCGGGGCCAATCAAACTCTTCTGTGACAACACTGGAGCTATTGCCCTTGCCAAGGAGCCCAGGTTTCACAAGAAGACCAGGCACATCAAGCGTCGTTTCAACTCCATCCGTGAAAATGTTCAAGATGGAGACATAGAAATTTGCAAAGTACATACGGATCTGAATGTCGCAGATCCGTCGACTAAACCTCTCTCGCAAGCAAAACATGATCAACACCAGAACTCTATGGGTGTTCGATTCATCACAATGTAACTAGATTGGTGACTCTAGTGCAAGTGGGAGACTGTTGGAAATATGCCCTAGAGGCAATAATAAAAGTATTATTGTATTTCATTGTTCATGATAATTGTCTTTTATTCATGCTATAACTGTATTATCCGAAAATCATAATACACGTGTGAATACATAGACCTCAATATGTCCCTAGTGAGCCTCTAGTTGACTAGCTCGTTGTGATCAACAGATAGTCATGGTTTCCTGGCTATGGACATTGGATGTCGTTGATAACGGGATCACATCATTAGGAGAATGATGTGATGGACAAGACCCAATCCTAAGCATAGCACAAAGATCGTGTAGTTCGTTTGCTAGAGCTTTGCCAATGTCAAGTATCTCTTCCTTCGACCATGAGATCGTGTAACTCCTGGATACCGTAGGAGTGCTTTGGGTGTATCAAACGTCACAACGTAACTGGGTGACTATAAAGGTGCACTACAGGTATCTCCGAAAGTGTCTATTGGGTTGACACGGATCGAGACTGGGATTTGTCACTCCGTATGACGGAGAGGTATCTCTGGGCCCACTCGGTAATGCATCATCATAATGAGCTCAAGGTGACCAAGGTGTTGGCCACGGGATCATGCATTACGGTACGAGTAAAGTGACTTGCCGGTAACGAGACTGAACAGACGATCGAGTCTCGGGCAAGTAACGTACCGATTGACAAAGGGAATTGCATACGGGATTTGATCGAATCCTCGACATCGTGGTTCAACCGATGAAATCATCGAGGAGCATGTGGGAGCCATCATGGGTATCCAGATCCCGCTGTTGGTTATTGCCCTAGAGTCGTCTCGGTCATGTCTGCGTGTCTCCTGAACCTGTAGGGTCTACACACTTAAGGTTCGGTGACGCTAGGGTTGTATGAATATGAGTATGCAGCATACCGAATGTTGTTCGGAGTCCCGGATGAGATCCCGGACGTCACGAGGAGTTTCGGAATGGTCCGGAGGTAAAGAATAATATATAGGAAGTGGTATTTCGGCCATCGGGAAAGTTTTGGGGTCTCCCGGTAATGTACCGGGACCACCGGAAGGGTCCCTGGGGTCCACCGGGTGGGGCCACCCATCCCGGAGGGCCCCATGGGCTGACGTGAGAGGGGAGCCAGCCCATAGTGGGCTGGTGCGCCCCCCTAGGCCCACCCCCTGCGCCTAGGGTTGAAACCCTAGGGTGGGGGGGGGGGGCGCACCACATGCCTTGGGGGCACTCCTTCCCCCTTGGCCGCCGCCCCCTTGGTAGATTCAATCTCCCAGGGCCGGCGCCCCCCCTGGGGGCCTATATAAAGGAGGGAAAAGGGGAGGGCAGCCGCACCCTTGTGCTTGGCGCCTCCCTCCCCCTGCTACACCTCGTCCTCCTCCCGTAGTCGCTTGGCGAAGCCCTGCTGGTGTTCTGCTGCATCCACCACCATGCCGTCGTGCTGCTGGATCATCATCAACCTCTCCTTCCCCCTTGCTGGATCAAGAAGGAGGAGACGTCTCCCGTCCCGTACGTGTGTTGAACGTGGAGGTGCTGTCTGTTCAGCACTTGGATATCGGTGATCTAAATCACGTCGAGTACGACTCCATCATCACCATCCCCTTGCAATCTTCCGCACGAGATCTACAAGTGGTATGTAGATGCAAACTCACTCCCTTGACTCGTTGCTTAGATGAACTCATAGATGGATCTTGGTGAAACCGTAGGAAAAATTTTAATTTTCTGCAACGTTCCCCAACATGGATCCCATCTCAGATTTCATGGCCTCAAGCCATTTTGCGGAATCTGGGCTCACCATCGCTTCTTCATAGTTCGTAGGTTCATCATGGTCTAGTAACATAACTTCCAGAACAGGATTACCGTACCACTCTGGTGCGGATCTTACTCTGGTTGACCTTTGAGGTTCAGTAACAACTTGATCTAAAGTTTCATGATCATCATCATTAACTTCCTCACTAATTGGTGTAGGTGTCGCAGAAACCGGTTTCTGTGATGAACTACTTTCCAATAAGGGAGCAGGTATAGTTACCTCATCAAGTTCTACTTTCCTCCCACTCACTTCTTTCGAGAGAAACTCCTTCTCTAGAAAAACTCTGAATTTAGCAACAAAAGTCTTGCCTTCGGATCTGTGATAGAAGGTGTACCCAACAGTCTCCTTTGGGTATCCTATGAAGACACATTTCTCCGATTTGGGTTCGAGCTTATCAGGTTGAAGCTTTTTCACATAAGCATCGCATCCCCAAACTTTCAGAAATGACAACTTTGGTTTCTTACCAAACCACAGTTCATAAGGCGTCATCTCAATGGATTTTGATGGTGCCCTATTTAACGTGAATGCGGCCATCTCTAAAGCATAACCCCAAAACGATAATGGTAAATCAGTAAGAGACATCATATATCGCACCATATCTAGTAAAGTACGATTACGACGTTCGGACACACCATTACGCTGTGGTGTTCCGGGTGGCGTGAGTTGTGAAACTATTCCGCATTGTTTCAAATGAAGACCAAACTCATAACTCAAATATTCTCCTCCACGATCAGATCGTAGAAACTTTATTTTCTTGTCACGATGATTTTCAACTTCACTCTGAAATTCTTTGAACTTTTAAAACAAATCAGACATATGTTTCATTAAGTAGATATACCCATATCTTCTTAAATCATCTGTGGAGGTGAGAAAATAACGATATCCGCCACGAGCCTCAACATTCATCGGACCACATACATCTGTATGTATGATCTCCAACAAATCTGTTGCTCTCTCCATAGTACCGGAGAACGACGTTTTAGTCATCTTGCCCATGAGGCACGGTTCACAAGTACCAAGTGATTCATAATCAAGTGGTTCCAAAAGTCCATCAGTATGGAGTTTCTTCATGCGCTTTATACCGATATGACCTAAATGGCAGTGCCACAAATAAGTTGCACTATCATTATCAACTCTGCTTCTTTTGGCCTCAATATTATGAATATGTGTATCACTACTATCGAGATTCAACAAAAATAGACCACTCTTCAAGGGTGCATGACCATAAAAGATATTACTCATATAAATAGAACAACCATTATTCTCTGATTTAAATGAATAACCGTCTCACATCAAACAAGATCCAGATATAATGTTCATGCTCAACGCTGGCACCAAATAACAATTATTTAGGTCTAATACTAATCCCGAAGGTAGATGTAGAGGTAGCGTGCCGACTGCGATCACATCGACTTTGGAACCATTTCCCACGCGCATCGTCACCTCATCCTTAGCCAATCTTCGCTTAATCCGTAGCCCCTGTTTCGAGTTGCAAATATTAGCAACAGAACCAGTATCAAATACCCAGGTGCTACTGCGAGCATTAGTAAGGTACACATCAATAACATGTATATCACATATACCTTTGTTCACCTTGCCATCCTTCTTATCCGCCAAATACTTGTGGCAGTTCAGCTTCCAGTGACCAGTCTGCTTGCAGTAGAAGCACTCAGTCTCAGGCTTAGGTCTAGACTTGGGTTTCTTCTCCTGAGAAGCAACTTGCTTGCTGTTCTTCTTAAAGTTCCCCTTCTTCTTCCCTTTGCCCTTTTTCTTGAAACTGGTGGTCTTATTGACCATCAACACTTGATGCTCCTTCTTGATTTCTACCTCCGCAGCCTTTAGCATTGCGAAGAGCTCGGGAATCGTCTTATCCATCCCTTGCATGTTATAGTTCATCACGAAGCTCTTGTAGCTTGGTGGCAGTGATTGAAGAATTCTGTGAATGACGCTATCATCCGGAAGATTAACTCCCAGTTGAATCAAGTGATTGCAGGTCCCAGACATCTTGAGTATATGCTCACTGACAGAACTATTCTCCTCCATCTTGCAGCTGTAGAACTTATTGGAGACTTCATATCTCTCAATCCGGGCATTTTCTTGAAATATTAACTTCAACTCTTGGAACATCTCATATGCTCCATGACGTTCAAAACGTCGTTGAAGTCCCGGTTCTAAGCCATAAAACATGGCACATTGAACTATTGAGTAGTCATCAGCTTTGCTCTGCCAGACGTTCTTAACATCGTCAGTTGCATCAGCAGCAGGCCTGGCACTCAGCGGTGCTTCCAGGACGTAATTTTTCTGAGCAGCAATGAGGATAATCCTCAAGTTACGGACCCAGTCCGTGTAATTGCTACCATCATCTTTCAACTTTGCTTTCTCAAGGAACGCATTAAAATTCAAGGGAACAACAGCACGGGCCATCTATCTACAATCAACATAGACAAGCAAGATACTATCAGGTACTAAGTTCATGATAAATTTAAGTTCAATTAATCATATTACTTAAGAACTCCCACTTAGATAGACATCCCTCTAATCCTCTAAGTGATCACGTGATCCATATCAACTAAACCATGTCCGATCATCACGTGAGATGGAGTAGTTTCAACGGTGAACATCACTATGTTGATCATATCTACTATATGATTCACGCTCGACCTTTCGGTCTCCGTGTTCCGAGGCCATATCTGTTATATGCTAGGCTCGTCAAGTTTAACCTGAGTATTCCGCGTGTGCAACTATTTTGCACCCGTTGTATTTGAACGTAGAGCCTATCACACCCGATCATCACGTGGCGTCTTAGCACGAAGAACTTTTGCAATGGTGCATACTCAGGGAGAACACTTTATACTTTGATAACTTAGTGAGGGATCATCTTATAATGCTACCGTCAATCAAAGCAAGATAAGATGCATAAAAGATAAACATCACATGCAATCAATATAAGTGATATGATATGGCCATCATAATCTTGTGCTTGTGATCTCCATCTCCGAAGCACCGTCATGATCACCATCGTCACCGGCGCGACACCTTGATCTTCATCGTAGCATTGTTGCCGTCTCACCAATCTTATGCTTCTACGACTATCGCTACCGCTTAGTGATAAAGTAAAGCATTACAGGGCGATTGCATTGCATACAATAAAGCGACAACCATATGGCTCCTGCCAGTTGCCGATAACTCGGTTACAAAACATGATCATCTCATACAATAAAATTTAGCATCATGTCTTGACCATATCACATCACAACATGCCCTGTAAAAACAAGTTAGACGTCCTCTACTTTGTTGTTGCAAATTTTATGTCGCTGCTACGGGCTTTAGCAAGAACCGTTCTTACCTACGCATCAAAACCACAACGATAGTTTGTCAAGTTGGTGTTGTTTTAACCTTCGCAAGGACCGGGCGTAGCCACACTTGGTTCAACTAAAGTTGGAGAAACTGACACCCGCCAGCCACCTGTGTGCAAAGCACGTCGGTAGAACCAGTCTCGCGTAAGCGTACGCGTAATGTCGGCCCAGGCCTCTTCGTCCAACAATACCGCCGAACCAAAGTATGACATGCTGGTAAGCAGTATGACTTATATCGCCCACAACTCACTTGTGTTCTACTCGTGCATATGACATCTACGCATAAAACCTGGCTCTGATAACACTGTTGGGTAACGTAGTAATTTCAAAATTTTCCTACGCACACGCAAGATCATGGTGATGCATAGCAACGAGAGGGGAGAGTGTTGTCCACGTACCCTCATAGACCGAAAGCGGAAGCGTTAGCACAACGTGGTTGATGTAGTCGTACGTATTCACGATCCGACCGATCAAGTACCGAACGCACGGCACCTCTGAGTTCAGCACATGTTCAGCCCGATGACGTCCCTCGAACTCCGATCCAGCCGAGTGTTGAGGGAGAGTTTCGTCAGCACGACGGCGTGGTGACGATGGTGATGTTCTACCGACGCAGGGCTTCGCCTAAGCACCGCTACAGTATTATCGAGGTGGACTATGGTGGAGGGGGGCACCGCACACGGCGAAAAGATCAACTGATCAATTGTTGTGTCTCTAGGGTGCCCCTGCCCCCGTATATAAAGGAGCAAGGGGGTGCGGCCGGCCAGGAGAGAGGGCGCGCCAGGAGGAGTCCTACTCCCACCGGGAGTAGGACTCCCCCCCTTTCCTAGTTGGATTAGGACTTGGGAGGGGGGAAGAGGAGGGAGAGAGGAAGGAAGGGAGGGGGGGGGCGCCGCCCCCTCTCCTTGTCCTAATCGGACTAGGGGAGGGGCGCGCGGCCCAGCCCTGGCCACCTCTCCTCTTCTCCGTAAAGGCCCACTAAGGCCCATTAACCTCCCGGGGGCTTCCGGTAACCTCCCGGTACTCCGGTAAAATCCCGATTTCACCTGGAACACTTCCGATATCCAAACATAAGCTTCCAATATATCAATCTTCATGTCTCGACCATTTCGAGACTCCTCGTCATGTCCGTGATCACATCCGGGACTCTGAACAACCTTCGGTACATCAAAACATATAAACTCATAATATAACTGTCATCGAAACGTTAAGCGTGCGGACCCTACGGGTTCGAGAACTATGTAGACATGACCGAGACACTTCTCCGCTCAATAACCAATAGCGGAAACTGGATGCTCATATTGGCTCCCACATATTCTACGAAGATCTTTATCGGTCAGACCACATAACAACATACGTTGTTCCCTTTGTCATCGGTATGTTACTTGCCCGAGATTCGATCATCGGTATCTCAATACCTAGTTTCAATCTCGTTACCGGCAAGTCTCTTTACTCGTTCCGTAATACATCATCCTGCAACTAACTCATTAATTGCAATGCTTGCAAGGCTTAAGTGATGTGCATTACCGAGAGGGCCCAGAGATACCTCTCCGACAATCGGAGTGACAAATCCTAATCTCGAAATACGCCAACCCAACAAGTACCTTCGGAGACACCTGTAGAGCACCTTTATAATCACCCAGTTACATTGTGACGTTTGGTAGCACACAAAGTGTTCCTTTGGTAAACGGGAGTTGCATAATCTCATAGTCATAGGAACATGTATATGTCATGAAGAAAGCAATAGCAACATACTAAACGATCGGGTGCTATGCTAACGGAATGGGTCAGGTCAATCACATCATTCTCCTAATGATGTGATCCCGTTAATCAAATGACAACTCATGTAAATGGCTAGGAAACTTAACCATCTTTGATCAATGAGCTAGTCAAGTAGAGGCATACTAGTGACACTCTGTATGTCTATGTATTCACACATGTATTATGTTTCCGGTTAGTATAATTCTAGCATGAATAATAAACATTTATTATTGCCTCTAGGGCATATTTCCTTCACTCATGTGATGATCGGACATGGTTTAGTTGATATGGATCACGTGAACATTTATATGACTAGAGGGATGTATATCTAAGTGGGAGTTCTTAAGTAATATGATTAATTAAACTTTAATTTATCATGAACTTAGTCCTAATAGTTTTTGCATATGTATGTTGTAGATCAATAGCTCGCGTATAGCTCCCTAGTTTTATTTTGATATGTTCCTAGAGAAAAATAAGGTGAAAGATGATAGTAGCAATGATGCATACTGGGTCCGTGATCTGAGGATTATCCTCATTGCTGCACAGAAGAATTATGTCCTTGATGCACCGCTAGGTGACAGACCTATTGTAGGAGCAGATGCAGACGTTATGAACGTTTGGCAAGCTCGGTATGATGACTACTTGATAGTTTAGTGCGCCATGCTTTACAGTTTAGAACCGGGACTTCAAAAAAATTTTGAATGCCAAGGAGCATATAAGATGTTCCAAGAGCTGAAATTGGTATCTCAGACTCATGCCTGAGTCGAGAGGTATGAGACCTCTGACAAGTACTTTGCCTACAAGATGGAGGAGAATAGCTTAGCTAGTGAGCATATGCTCAGAGTGTCTGAGTACTACAATTGCTTGAATCAAGTGGGAGTTAATCTTCCAGATAAGATAGTGATTGACAGAGTTCTCTAGTCACTATCACCAAGTTAGTAGAACTTCATGATGAACTATAATATGTAAGGGATACCAGAAATGATTTCCAAGCTCTTCGCAATGCTGAAATCGGTGAAGGTAGAAATCAAGAAAAAACATCAAGTGTTGATGGTTGACAAGGCCACTAGTTTTAAGTAAAAGGGCAAGGGAAAGAAAATGAACTTCAAGAAGAATGGCAAGCAAGTTGCCACTCCCGTGAAGAAGCCCAAAGCTAGACCTAAGCCTGAAACTGGGTGCTTCTACTTCAAAGGGAATGGTCACTGGAAGCGGAACTACCCCAAATACTTGGCGGATAAGAAGGATGGCAAAGTGAGCAAAAGTATATATGATATACATGTTATGGATGTGTACTTTACTAGTGTTCATAGTACCCCTAGGTACTTGATACTGGTTCAGTTGCTATGATTAGTAACTTGAAATAGGAGTTACAAAATGAACAGAGACTAGAACTACTAGGAAAAGGCATGCTAGTAGCGCACCTGTTTTGGCTACTAATGGCGCACTACATGTGCGCCACTAGCATCACACCATTAGATGTTTTTTACTAATGGCGCACCACAGGTGCGCCATTAGTATCTGGTATACTAATGGCGCACCATGCAGTGCGCCCTTAGTATATCCCACGGTGCGCCATTAGTATGACTCCCAGGGGGCCATATTTACCCATGTGCTCTGGCTTACTAATGGCGCACTAGTTGATGATGCGCCACTAGTGTGATTTTTGCAGTGCGCCACTAAAGTGCTGAGTGGTGCGCCACTAGTATGAATATTAGGGATTATATTTTTCTTTTCTGATATTTGCACAAGTTAAAAAATATATTACTGGACAAAATATAGACAACACCACACATCAACAGCAGATTCATCGAATACAATAGAAGATTAGTCTCCAAATACAATTCATCATATTAGTCTCCGAATTCAAAAGACCGAACAAAGATAGAACGTTACAAGTCTCGAGACCGCGAGTAGCGAGTTTGTCTTCACATTGCAAGTCGATATCGATCATCTAAACTACCATCACATAGAAGAGAGTTGCGGTCATCACGATGAGCATCATCGCGATGAAACTGGTCTTCATCCGGTTCCTCCTCCGCTCCCTCCTCTCTCCCGCTAGATAGCGCGCGTATCTAGATTCCGCCTCCGCCCTAGTGGTCTACCCTTTGTAACTGTTGCCGCTGCAATGGTGAATCTGTCTCCAACACTCCTCCCAGTCGTCGTAGACTCCGGGAACCTTACCCTTGTACACGACATATGACGGCATCTCTATGCACTAGCCAAACAAAACGTTAGTAGCAATTCATAGACAATACATAAGTAATATATAAGTATGCAACAAAAGGATCGGAAGAGAAAAGCAAGACATTAATAGCACGATTCATGGTCCTACTAATAAATAGCATCGATTACATCTAAGTTGAACGACTGTCCAAACCAAAGAGACATACAAGTTCATTAAAGTTTAATTACAACATGAGCTAATCGATATTTCAGAACTACACATAGCATCACTACTTTCGACTCGACTTAGGGACCGAAGCATGGATGAAGCTGCCTCTATCGTGATGGTCATGAAATCACGGGCGTTGTCAGCCTGCATTTGTAGCGTTGTGTCTATATCACTCTTGGACGGTTGATATCTGAGGTAGAACTGCCCCGAGGTACGAAGGACATCTTGATGGATGATTTACGCAAACTCCGACTGGATGTAAAAGAATTCTTGTCTGATGTCCGTGTCCTAGATTGCCGACAAGCTTGTAGCCCAATCTTTGAGATTATTTGGTAGCAGAAGGTGATTATGGTCTCATACGATCGCCCGCATGTGATGGAGGGCGTAGTAGGCATCCTTCTGTCTGCCAGGCGGCTGCTTGACACAGGGGAACATCGTATTGTGGGCGAACACGTGCTTGCCATACCTACGAATTGGCCTGGTGAAGGTGCCTCCAGATCTGGCGTAGCCGGGGAGAACATCATCAAGAACTTTCTTGATATTTGTGTAGTCTTTCTTAGACTGATGGTCCGAGTCGAAATACGTGGCCATGGAATATTTCGGGCTTAAGAGGATGAGTGTGCAATGTGTGTCACTGCACAAAACACGAAATGTTAGAAAAAAATAATGATCGAAATCTAAGAAATCATATGTTCCGGGGCGGTGAGGGGATGACTTACTCGGGAAAGTAAGGCACGAGGAAGTTATCCTTATCTGGGTTTGCCAGAATGACGCCTTCGAGGTATGAACTCGCGACTTTCCGGTCCCCAGCACTACCCAAGATCTTGGCACGCATGTAGAAGGGGTCGACTATCACGATGTCCGGGGTCTTGTCTCTAATGATCCGCATCTCCATACTCAACAAAATTAGCCGAACAAAGGTGTAGTGCAGCGGATGAAGGTTAAACATAGCGAAGATGTCATCAAACCGCAGGACGACCGTACCCCCGATGGCGTTATCCACAAAGCCCTTGCCCTCTGGCACCTTGGCCACGAAAACCGGGTATGCCACATCATTCTCGGAGAGACGCCGCTTCTCCAAAGAAAGAACCCTGTCATGCAGACTCCGCATAGCACCATTTGCATCATTGAGCAGATTAGTCGGTAGCATCGGCCTACCCGCCACATGCACCCTCCTCGAGATATCCTTAGGTGAAGGTGGACCGTCCTGAGCACGGATTGTACTCGGTGCCGGCTGGCTCGCACCCTTGTTACTCTTTCTTTTCCGTCCCTTCTTCTTCTGCTGTAATGGGATCGAGTTCTGCTCACAGACCACCTTCTTGAGTGTGTTGGGGCTGATAATATTTCGCACCTCGGCTATCTGAGGCTCGGTGAAGGCGGCAGCTGGAGGCGTCTCCTGAGAACTGAACGCCAGACGACGCCTGTTGCAATTGGGTTTCTCCGCGGTACCAGCTAGATCGCGGTCGTCTTTTTCAGGGTTGGGTTCTTGAGAAGGAGGCCCGAAGAATTGGTCACCGTACCCATGTTCGGCAAAGTACTTATCGACGTTGGTAAATGTACCATCGTCGTGGTCATCATCGTCTAGATCCTCTGCCATATGCATGTTCGGATCCTATGCCATAGGGATGTCCGGCATATCCGGTATCGTTGCGGCGGTCTTGCCATGGCTTGGCGCCGTCACGACTGGCGGTGTCGTCTGTGGGGTGGTGTCCCCCGCCCCCAAACGAATCTGGCTCTTCGGCCAAAGCAGGGGCCAGCTTACGCAGGCGCTGAGGGTCATCACATCATCTTCATCGGCCCCAGCGGGTCGAATCGGAGGTAACAACTCGTCGCAGCCTGGCAGCACCCGAACTAGTTCAACCCTATACATGGTGGGTGGCATCGGATTACCGTGGAACACGGGGTTGCCCGGTCGAACGATTCTTCCCTTGGCGACATCGATCAACTCGCTGCCCACGAAGTGCATGAGAGTGCATGGAACATCGGCGGCGCCCTGCGAAAACGTGTAGGGCGTTAGGGATGCCCAGTCAAAGGCAAGGAGATGAAGTCATCGGCCGAGAGGCTTAGTTACCGTGATGGCGTCGAGCTCGGCTAATGTCGAGGCCCCACCAACGGCGGGCGTGCAACTGACAGAGGGGCCGCTTGCTGCTGAGGTGCCGGCCGGTGTACACCCGGGTGCATTAAGTTCCAATGCCCATGCCGGCATCGAAGACACCAATACCGCCTCCGCCGGAGACACCAATGGCACCACCTGCATGTTGTGCGAGTTGCTGGCCGTGAAGCTGGGAACCGGGGGCGGCCCCTGTTGGCCGCCCGCAATCCACGCCTGCAGCCCCTCAATCAAGGTAGGCACAATGGCGGTGAGCGTCGTTCCCAGTTATTGTTGCACTTGCTCTTGGATAATCTCCGGAATCCGCGCCACTTGTGCCTTGAGTTCTTGAACCTCGCGCGACTGGCTTTCCAAGCTGGTCTTTCTCTCCTTTCGCCCACCAGCATTATAGTATGATGACCATTTTGTGGACAAGCCTTTGACGGCCACACGACCAGCTGACGATGGCTTACTGAGCTTATCCTTGTTTTTCATTACGTTCAACGCCCTATTTAGAGTGCTGTCCCAAGGGGAGCTCTGAGACGACCCCGCGCTACTGCTTTCAGTCTCCTACGGAAGGAATGTGAACCGTTTAGAAATTTGGCTTCATTAATTAGAATGCAACCATATGGAGCTAATTACGCGGGGGTGTATTCCTTACCAGAACACGCTCAAGCGCCCTGGTCTTTGGATCCGTGGTAAGCTCCTTTGTTACCGAGTCCTCCTTGTACCGGGCCCTGACATAGTTCCTGGTCTGCTTGTCATGGTATTTCTCAAAGCGGGGCGGTAGGCCTTGCTCGGCATGCTCCGTGTCCTCCTTGTCCCATATAGGCTCCGCCACTCTGTAACCGTCGGGACCGAGTTGGTGGACCCCTAAGTTCAACTCCCGCATTTCTTTCCCCCACTAACTTGATTCCATGGTTGTGCTGCTCTCGCACTTGATCTTGAACTCCTTGTAGTCATCTTCGCTGATCGAAGGATTTTTCGCCTTGATCTTCTCATAACTATCACCTTTGTCAATCATTCTCTTCACCACGCTTCTCCAAGTAGACAGGGCGGCACTGTTAACTTTATTCCCCGAGAGGCGTGTGTTTGCAAAGTCAGCGGGGAACTTGTATCGTTCGTGCGGCTTCGTGAAGAGGAGGCTGCGCAAATTCCCTCGGTCCTTATGCCTTAGGTTCTTGGTGTTGATCGAGACGGTGCTCCGGAGAATGCACCCGAGCTAAACCGAGTACCCCTTGACTAATTCTTTGGGTGCCGTTGGATGCCCGTCGGAGTTCACTTCAGTAAATTCCTCCTTGACGGTGCCGAGCATGTTCGGGCACCGGTCCTTCCGTTGCCTCTTCGGTTGGCTGCCATATGTGCGTGCGCTGCCATCATCAGTGGTGGCATCCTCGGCGGCACCATCAGTGGTGTCATCCCCGACGCCACAAGGGGTTGTGTAGTCAGGATCGGTGTCTTCTGCGGCGTCCTCATAGCGGTGAGGTTCTTCCTCCATCTCCTGGGACAACTCCTAGAATTGCTTGCCCGAACCACCGGCCTCATTGTTGTGGGCCATGTTTCGCTCTAAATAGGAAAAGTTTGGTCAAAAAGTTGGTTATTGTCAAGGAACAAGATCATGGTCTCATCATTTAGGGTTTGTCGACACCGAGGCATCCTAAAAGCTAAGCTTTTATCATTTAGGGTTTGTCGACGCCGAGGCACCCTAAAAGCCTAAGCTTTCATCATTTAGGTTTTTATCGACACCGAGGCACCCTAAAAGCCAAGGTTTTATAATTTATGGTTTGTCGACACCGAGGCATCCTAAAAGCTAAGCTGGGAAGGAGAATTCTAAGTTGGGCCTAATCACTTGGCTCTATTGCCACCTATGGTTTAATGCAACAAGAATAAAGGGGCAGTTGATCCTACTTAATTAAGTACTAAGATACCCCGACCCATGCATTAGTCGCAAGTACCCCATATGTCCTATTTTTAGCAAAGTCATGCTAAAATTCACGGAAAATTTGAGCATGACCTTTGCTGAAAATAGGACATATGGAGTACCCGAATTTGCCGGAACGGAAGTTAATCGACATTCCAGCAAACTCAAGGTACTCTCGGGGTACCTGCAAAATCATCACGACACGATGGTCGGAGACATGACCTTTGCCTAACAGTTTTGAACTCCTGCCAAAACTGAACACAACATATACCAAGGAAAATCAACACTTCTAGATTCATATCAGACTAACAACCAACACTGCATAACAGTTCCGAACTTCTGCCAAAGCATCTTGCCAGCTAGTAGACCATCATTTGTCAGGCCAAATTGAGGCCAAACAAAAAACCAATGTGGCCATGGCACAAAGTCCATGACCCACAACACGAGACATCTGAAACTATACAAGTATACAAGCCTACACTAGATGCATACTGCTCCCTTATAAGTAAGTGGATGATGAACCCCACCTGTTCTGGTCTCTATCACTAAATCATTCTGTAACAGCTGGTGATGAACCCCACAGGACTGTACTCAAGTTCTGCAAGAATCCCCTATAGACGGATTACACAAAGTAAGTAACAGCAGACAAAAAATATGTACAGACTTGTATGTATGAACATGAGTCTATATGTACTTGCCACTAAAATCTAGTCTAGAAATAAAAACAAGGGAAGTCAATTTCACTTCAATTCTCTACAGATAAAAAACTAAAGAGGCGGCTACACCCAAAGAGTCCTAGAGATTCAAACTTGCAGTTTCATAATGCAAATCCGATTGGGCCTTCATCAGAGCAGCTCAATTCCAAAGTATATATTGCTTTGAACAATATGGCAGGGAGCAACCTTCTAGTATTACCACAATATATATATTGCTGTGAACAATCAGGCCAAACCACATCCAAAGCACAATATGCATGACAGATAGGCCATCAATATTTCCTCTATGCAAATACAATGGTAGCATCCAGAGGGCAACAACCTTGTACTACTACTTGACACAATCAGCACATCCATATCAAAATTAGTTCTAGCATATATAAGCAGCACCACATAACAAATTCATAGGAAAAACATCATACATTAGCAGTAGTTCATAGCAAAACTAGATGAATGTTTGGCGTCTTGATAAAAAACCATACATCAGCAGCATCACATACATCATACATGATACATCAACAGTTCATCAGCAGCAGTTCATAAAATCATCCATGAGCAACACCACATGGCAAATCTGAGAACAAAATCGAAGGAGCTGCTCACCTTGCCGGCCGAGCTAATAGCCACGGACTGAGGAGGGGAGGGGGGACGAACGGGTCTCCTTCATGCCGTACTAGGTCGTGGACGGAGTGGGCCATTGACCGCCGGAGTGGGATGCCGACGGGACCAGCATAAGCTCCTATTGGCCACCATCGAGGGACAGCTCCGACGAGGCAGCCGCCGCCGGGAGCGATAGAGAGATTTGGGGGCGGCGGTGGTCTGGTGGGGGTCGGGGGCGTCGGGGGCGGTGGGGCGACGAGCAGCGAGGCGCCAGGACGTTGGGGGCGATGGTGGTCGGCGGGGGCAACGAGCACGGCCAGGGACGGCGAGCACATGGGCGCGTGGGTGGCTGCGGCGCAGTGGGTCGGGGCAGCGGTGGCGGCGGCGCAGTGGGTCGGCGCAGTGGGTGGGGGGTTGAGAGAGATGTGATCGATTGGGGGACGAAAGGGGATTGGGGATTTTAGTGGGGGGGGGGGAGGCTTAGCAATGGCGCACCCCCTAGCGGTGCGCCATTAGTAATCTTTTTTGGATAGCAATGGCACACCCCCAAGCGGTGCGCCATTAGTATTTTTTTAGGATTTTTTGTTTCCTAGCGGAGGGCCGGCAGCGGCGTCTTGAATAGGTCTCGCTCGGGGGGGGGGGGGGGGGGAGGGGTGGGTGGTCCGCTCGGCCGATTCCGTTCGAGGGAACCGAGCGAGGAGACAGGGGAGGGTGCGGGGGGTCGTCTGTGGCAGTGGAGTGGGGGAGGGTGCGGGGGCTCGTCGGCGGCGGTGGAGCGGGGGAGGGTGCGGGGGGTCGTCGTCGTCGGTGGAGCGGGGGAGGGTGCGGGGGGTGCTCGGCGGTGAGGGGGATCTGGCGAGGGGGGATAGCGATCGAGATGGAGGGGGTCGAGATCGAGTGTCCTCATGAATATTCAATATTTTTTCATATTGAATATGAAAAAATATCATCAAATTTGAAAAAATATTCATGAATTCAAAAAGTTCCCATGAAATTTAAAAATATTCATGAGTTCAAAAAATATTAACAAATTCAATACTTTTTGTGAATTAGAAATTCAATACCATAATAAACATAAATAAATATTCATGAGGACACTAGAACAGAAGAAATATCATTTCAATATGTCGAAATACAATCGAGAAATGAAGGCTACAACTTAAATACAATCAATCTTAGCTAGCTATTTGTTCACAATCTTCTTGCCCTTATTTTTCGTAAATGGAGTTCTTCTCTTGAACGGACGTCGTTTAGGTAGGGTGGTCCTGCTTCTTCTTGTGCTGTATGCCGCTACTTCATCGTCGTCGTCATGTTCCATCTTCTGGTCGCCGTACTTGTCGAAGTCTTGCTCATTGGCGACTCCAACCATTCCGATGATCTTCCTTTTGCCTCTCCTCACGACAACACGACTGGCCTTTGACGGGTCGATAATGAAGAAGCATTGGTCCCCTTGGGAAGCCAGTACCCATGGCTCATTTTTCGCGGTGACATTTGCGCCCGCGGTCTTGGATTTGGCTTCGGGTATAACCATGGTGGTGAAATACTGGTCTTCTTATGACGCTCTTGTCCCATGTGACACGGAACATCGGGACCTTCTCTCCAGCGTAGCTCAGCTCCCAGATCTCCTCGATCCTTCTGTAGTATCTGTCCTTGTCGTTACCGGTGTAGGATTCCATCGTTACCCCGGAGTTCTGATAACCATCGCTCTTCATGTCCTTTCCCTCGGTGTAGAATGTGTAGCCGTTGATATCATACGCCTCATACGTCATCAGGTTGTGCTCGGCGCCCTGTGACAAGGCGAATATGAGTTGTTCTTCCGCGGAAGAATCCTCATGTAAAGGGTACGACAGAAGCTTCTGCTTGAACCAATGCGTGAAACATGAGTTGTGCTCTTTGATTATATCTCCGTCCGTCCTCTGTTGGCCTCGGTCATTGTATGTCTTCTCAATAAAGGTTTTGTGCTCTACCACCCAAGGATCGACCACGTCTATGTGTTGTAGCGCAACTAGGTTTGCTCTTTCAAGGTCGGCGAGTCGAGCCTCGAAGTCGACATGCATTTCACGGCGACCCCATCCAGCGAGCCTGCCGAGGTGCCTGTTGACGGGCAGACCAACGGGGTCCTCGATGCCTAGATAATTCGTGCAGTAGGAGATGCACTCTTCGGTCAGAAAGCCCCTGGCTATGCTTCCCTCTGGACATGACATGTTGCGAACGTATCCTTTGATGACACCATTCATCCTTGTGAACGACATCATGCTGTGCAGGAACGTCGGCCCGAGTTGGATGATATCCTCCACGATATGGACCAGCAGATGCACCATAACGTTGAAGAATGCGGGCGGGAAGTACATCTCAAGCTCGCATAGTATCACCACGATCTCTTCCTGTAGCCTTCTGAGTTGCCTCACGCCAACCGACTTCCGAGAGATGACATCGAAAAAGTTGCATAGGCCAAATAGCATTTCACGGACGTGCGCGTCCATGATCCCACGGATGGCAACTGGAAATATCTCCGTCATCAGCACGTGACAGTCATGAGACTTCATCCCGCTGAACTTTTGCTTCGCCGAGTCTAGGTATCTTCTTATCTTCCCCGTGTAACCGTAAGGAAGTTTTACTCCTATGAGGCAGGTGAAAAACTGATCGATCTCCTCCTGACTTAGAGTGAAGCACGCGGGAGGGAAGTCATTCCCGGTCTTCTTGGCCTTTTTGCCTTTGCGACGACTTTCCATGTCCTGCTTCGCCTCATCATCATCATCATTTGCGTGAAGCTCCTCCCTGATGCCCATTGATTTCAAGTCTGCCCTTGCTTTCGGCCCATCTTTGGTCCTCTTTGGCATGTTGAGCAGGGTACCAACCAGACTCTCGCACACGTTCTTCGTGATATGCATGACATCAAGGCTGTGAGGCACACAGTGGATCTTCCAGTACAGCAAGTCCCAGAAAACAGACCTTGTTTTCCATACCTTCAGCAGCGGCTCTGGCGCCTTTCGCTTCTTTCCTGGCTCCGGCGCCTTTTGCTTCTTTCCCGGCAGTGGGCAATCTTTCCATTTTTTCAACATCTCGTGTATTTCCTCGCCGCTCCTCGTACGCGGGCATCTTCGGGGTTCGGTTTCACCATCGAACATATCCTTGCGTTTTCTCCATGGGTGATTGTTGCAAAGCCACCTTCGATGTCCCATGAACACGGTTTTCAAAGACCCGGGATCTCTATCTAGCTGGCGATATGTTGTGTCATCCATGCACCTGACGCATCCAGAAAATCCATGGACCACCTGCCCCGCGACATATCTGTAACCGAGATAGTCCTGCACCGTCGTGAGCGGTGCGGCTCTCATAGGGAAATATTCTTTCTCTGCAGCGTCCCACGTATTGGCTGGCGTTTTCCACAGCGTGTCTAGCTCCTCTTTCAGCAGCCCCAGATACAGATTAATGTCGTTCCCTGGTTGTTTCGGCCCTTCAATTAGCACACTCATGTGAATGTAGTTCCTCTTCATGCACAACCAAGGGGGAAGGTTGTACATCCACACAAACACAGGCCAGGTGCTATGTGTGCTTCTCTGGCTGCCAAACGGATTGACTCCTTCGTGCTCGCGCCCAGCATGATGTTCCTTGGATCGTTCCCAAATTCTGGGTGTTCGAAGTTCAACGCTTGCCACTGGCTCCCGTCTTTAGGGTGACTCAGCATCTTCTCTTTTTTATTTATCTCCGGATCATTTGCGTCATCTTCTCGCTTCTTCTCCTCCCTATCCGCGTGCCAACACAGGAGCTTTGCTACCTTAGGGTCCGCGAAATACCGCTGTAGACGAGGAGTGATCGGAAAGTACCACACCACTTTTTGAGGAGCTTTCTTCCTCTTCTTGTATCGAGTGACTCCGCACACCGGACATATGGTAGACTCCGCGTGCTCGTCCCGATAAATGATGCAATTGTTCATGCACACATTGTATTTCACGTGCGGTAAATCCAGAGGACACACGATTTTCTTCGCCTCCTTGAAACTGGTCGGGCACTTGTTCCCCTTGGGAAGACGTTCGTCCCAGAATGACATGTTCTCGTCGAAGCATGCGTCGGTCATTTTGTGTTTTACCTTCATCTCCAGAGCCATGAGCGTTACTTTCAGGCGGGTATCCTCGGGCCTGCATCCTTCATACAATGGAGTAACCACGTCTATCTCCAGTTGATCCAGCTTGGCTTTCTCTCGGGCGGCAGCTCTTGCATTATCCCTCTGCTTGAGAAGCAGCTCTTGAATATGAGGGCCCTACACCCAGCCCATAGATGGTCCATCGTCGTCTGCTCCGGCATCTTCATCTTCATGATCATGCCCTTTGCCTTGATCTTCCTCATCATCATGTCCGGCATCTTCTAGATGATGAATGTGTACAGCATCACCGTCGTGATCATGTCCTGGAGATTCTTCGTCTTCTCACCCTCCCTCGCCGTGGTGGTTGTCTTGCTGCCCTTCCTCATTTCTTGCCCGGCCCCCATGGAAGACTTCATAGTCATCTTCATCACCTTGCCACCGATAGCCATCCATGAAAGCATGCAAGAGCAGGTGGTCCCGCACCTGCCCGGAATCCGGGCCCGCAATAAGGCTCTTCAGCTTGCATCTTCGACACGGACATCTTATCTCCGTCTCGTTCTTTTGAAGCATCTCGGCCTTCGTGGAGCTCAAAAACCTATTCACGATGCCTTCGGTCATCGTGCAAACCATGGTTGCCTGCGGGGTAGAGCAAAACGATATTTTAGAACCAAGAAAAAATTTGGCATGACTTTCCCTAAAAATAGGACCAAAAAGAATGCATAGTGCCAAAATTCTCGCCGAAACGGAAATGAATCAACATTCCTGCAAAATATTGGAAACTATCGCATTTCAAATACCGGTACCTGCAAACACAAACATATATGCAACACCACAAACATATGCAACACCACAAACATACATAGATATAGCTAGGCCATAAAAAGTGCATGTGCACGTTGTTGGAGGGAGAAAAAAGTAGATCTACAACATAAATAAAGCTTTCCCCTTACTTACCTATCAAAAAGGTAATTTAACCACTTAATTTGGATGAATCTATGGTGCAAATGAGGTGAGGAGGAGGAGGCAGCCGGGACAAGCTTGGAGGAGGAGGTGGAGAGAATGAAGTGGGGAAAGTGAGTGTGTAGGTGGCTGTCCAAAATATCTAGCTGGTCCCAGGTTACTAATGGCGCACCACCTACAAATGCACCATTAGTAACCCTGGTTACTAATGGCGCACCAGCTGGTGGTGCGCCATTAGTAGTTTTGCAAAACAATATGATAGTAGTGGCGCACTGGGTGAGTGGTGCGCCATTACTAGTTAAAACTAGTAATGGCGCACAATGCCCTGGTGCGCCATTAGTATTTTTGGAAAAAAATATGTTAGTAGTGGCGCACCATGGGTGTGGTGCGCCCTTAGTGTCTATCACACTAATGGTGCACCAACACATGGTGCACCACTGCTATATAGTAGTGGCACACCACATGTATGGTGCGCCATCAGTGTCCATATTATCTATAGCCCTTTTCCTAGTAGTGTAGTTGAGGGCGAGGTGACGATGTGTGTTGTAAGTGATTCCAAGGTTGATAAGATCACCATTGCACACTCACGTTACCTTCGGGATTAGTGTTGAACCTAAAATAAATGTTAAATTGTGGCTGCGTTGAGCATAAGATGATTGTTTCATGTTTATTGCAATATGGTTATTCATTTAAGTCAAAGAATAATTGTTTATTCTGTTTACATGAATAAAACCTTCTATGGTCATACACCCAAGGTGAATGGTTTATTGAATCTCGATCGTAGTGATACACATATTCTTAATATTGAAGCCAAAAGATGCCAAGTTAATAATGATAGTGCAACTTATTTGTGGCACTGCCATTTAGGGCATATTGGTGTAAAGCGCATGAAGAAACTCCATGCTAATGGGCTTTTGGAATCACTTGATTATGAATCACTTGATGTTTGTGAACCATGCCTCATGGGCAAGATGACTAAGACTCCGTTCTCCGGAACAATGGAGCGAACAACTGACTTATTGGAAATAATACATACTGATGTGTGCGACCCAATGAGTGTTGAGGCTCGCGGCGGGTATCGTTATTTTCCGACCTTCACAGATGATTTGAGCAGCTATGAGTATATCTACTTAAAGAAACATAAGTCTGAAACATTTGAAAAGTTCAAAGAATTTTAGAGTGAAGTGTAAATCATCATGAAAAGAAAATAAAGTTTCAATGATCTGATCGCGGAGATGAATATTTGAGTTACGAGTTTGGTCTTCATTTAAAACAATGTGGAATAGTTTCGCAACTCACGCCACCTGGAACACCATAGCGTAATGGTGTGTCCGAACGTCGTAACCGTACTTTATTAGATATGATGCGATCTATGATGTCTCTTACCGATTTACCGCTATCGTTTTGAGGGTTATGCATTAGAGACAGTTGCATTCACGTTAAATAGGGCACCATCTAAATCCGTTGAGACGACACCATATGAACTATGGTTTGGCAAGAAACAAAAGATGTCGTTTCTTAAAGTTTGGGGTTGCGATGCTTATGTGAAAAGGTTTCAAACTGATAAGCTCGAACCCAAATCGGAGAAGTGCGTCTTCATAGGATACCCAAAATAAACTATTGGGTACACCTTCTATCACAGATCCAAAGGCAAGATATTCGTTGCTAAGAATGGATCCTTTCTAGAGAAGGAGTTTCTCTCGAAAGAAGTGAGTGGGAGGAAAGTAGAACTTGATGAGGTAATTTGCTACGTCTTGAGCTTGCGTTGGTTTCCCCGAAGATGAAGGGATGATGCAGCAGAGTAGCGTAAGTATTTCCCTTAGTTTTTGAGAACCAAGGTATCAATCTAGTAGGAGGCCACGCTCAAGTCCCTCGTACCTGCACAAAACGATAGCTACTCGCAACCAACGCGATTAGGGGTTGTCAATCCCTTCACGGTCACTTACGAGAGTGAGATCTGATAGATATAATATTTTTGGTATTTTTGGTATAAAGATGCAAAGTGTAAAGTAAAGGCAAAGTAAAAAAGCAAAGCAAGATTAAAGTGATGGAGATTGATATGATGAGAATAAACCCGGGGGCCATAGGTTTCACTAGTGGCTTCTCTCAAGAGCATAATTATTCTACGGTGGGTGAACAAATTACTGTTGAGCAATTGACAGAATTGAGCATAGTTATGAGAATATCTAGGCATGATCATGTATATACGCATCACGTCCGTGACAAGTAGACCGAAACGATTCTGCATCTACTACTATTACTCCACTCATCGACCGCTATCCAACATGCATCTAGAGCATTAAGTTAAAAATAGAGTAACGCCTTAAGCAAGATGACATGATGTAGAGAGATAAATTCATGCAATATGAAATAAACCCCATCTTGTTATCCTCGATGGCAACGGTACAATACGTGCCTTGCTGCCCCTTCTGTCACTGGGAAAGGACACCGCAAGATCGAACCCAAAGCTAAGCACTTCTCCCATGGCAAGAACTACCAATCTAGTTGGCCAAACCAAACGGATAATTCGAAGAGACTTGCAGAGATAACCAATCATACATAAAAGAATTCAGAGAAGATTCAAATATTATTCATAGATAGACTTGATCATAAACCCACAATTCATCGATCTCAACAAACACACCGCAAAAAGAAGATTACATCGAATAGATCTCCACAAGAGAGGGGGAGAACTTTGTATTGAGATTCAAAGAGAGAGAAGAAGCCATCTAGCTACTAACTATGGACCCGAAGGTCTGAGGTAAACTACTCACACTTCATCGGAGGGGCTAGGATGATGTAGAAGCCCTCCGTGATGACGGCCCTCTATGGCGGAGCTCCGGAACAGGCCCCAAGATGGGATCTTGTGGATACAGAAATTTGCGGCGGTGGAATTAGGTTTTTGGCTCCTGTTCTAATTGTTTGGGGGTACGTATGTATATATAGGAGGAAGGAGTACGTTGGTGGAGCACCGAGGGGCCCACGAGGCAGGGGGCGCACCCTAGGGGGGGCGCCCCCACCCTCGTGACCTCCTCTTTGACTCCTTGGAGTAGGGTCCAAGTCTCCTGGATCACGTTCGGTGAGAAAATCACGTTCCCGAAGGTTTTATTCCGCTTGGACTCCGTTTGATATTCTGTTTCTCCGAAACACTGAAGTAGGCAAAAAACAGCAATTCTGGGCTGGGCCTCCGGTTAATAGGTTAGTCCCAAAAATAATATGAAAGTGGAAAATAAAGCCCAATATAGTCCAAAATAGTAGATAATATAGCATGGAGCAATCAAAAATTATAGATACGTTGGAGACGTATCATAATTGTACCTTCTCCCGAATTGGAAAGTAGTTCATCACAGAAATCAGTTCCAGTGATACCTACACCAATTAGTGAGGAAGTTAATGATGATGATCATGAAACTTCAGATCAAGTTACTACAGAACCTCATAGGTCAACCAGAGTACGTTCCGCACCAGAGTGGTACGATAATCCTGTTCTAGAAGTCATGTTACTAGACCATGACGAACCTCTGAACTATGAGGAAGCGATGATGAGCCCAGATTCCACGAAATGGCTTGAGGCCATGAAATCTAAGATGGGATCCATGTGTGATAACAAAGTATGGACTTTGATTGACTTGCCCGATGATCGGCAAGCCATTGAGATTAAATGGATCTTCAAGAGGAAGACGTACGCTGATAGTAGTGTTACTATCTACAAAGCTCGAATTGTCGCAAAATGTCTTCGACAAGTTCAAGGTGTTGACTATGATGAGAGTTTCTCACTCGTATCTATGCTTAATGTCTGTCTGAATCATGTTAGCAATTGCCGCATTTTATGAAATTTGGCAAATGGATGTCAAAACTGCATTCCTTAATGGATTTCTTAAGGAAGAGTTGTATATGATGCAACCAGAAGGTTTTGTCAATCCGAATGGTACTAACAAAGTGTGTAAGCTCTAGTGATCCATTTATGGACTGGTGCAAGCATCTCGGAGTTGGAATATACGCTTTGATAGTGTGATCAAAGCATATGGTTTTATACAGACTTTTGGAGAAGCCTGTATTTACAAGAAAGTGAGTGGGAGCTCTGTAGCATTTCTAATATTATATGTGGATGACATATTGTTGATTGGAAATAATACAAAATTTCTGGATAGCATAAAAGGATACTTGAATAAGATTTTTTCAAAGAAAGACCTCAGTGAAGCTACTTACATATTGGGCATCAAGATCTATAAAAGATAGATCAAGACACTTGATAAGACTTTCGATGAGTACATACCTTGATAAGATTTTGAAGGAGTTGAAAATGGATCAATCAAAGAAGGAGTTCTTGCCTGAGTTGTAAGGTGTGAAGTTGAGTAAAGACTCAAAACCCGACCACTGCAGAAAATAGAAAGAGAATGAAAAGTCATTCCCAATGCCTCAGTCATAGGTTTTATAAAGTATGCTATGCTATGTACCAGACCTATTGTGTACCTCAACTTGATTTTGGCAAGAGGGTACAATAGTGATCCAGGAGTGGATCACTGGACATCGGTCAAAATCATCCTTAGTGGAATAAGGACATGTTTCTCGGTTATGAGGTGAGAAAAAGTTCGTCGTAAAGGGTTACGTTGATGCTAGCTTTGACACTGATCCAGATGACTCTAAGTCTCAATCTGGATACATATTGAAAGTAGGAGCGATTAGCTAGAGTAGCTCCATGCAGAGCATTGTAGACATAGAAATTTGCAAAATACATACGGATCTGAATGTGGCAGACCCGTTGACTAAACTTCTCTCACAAGCAAAACATGATCACACCTTAGTACTCTTTGGGTGTTAATCACATGGCGATGTGAACTAGATTATTGACTCTAGTAAACCCTTTGGGTGTCCGTCACATGGTGATGTGAACTATTGGTGTTAAATCACATGGCAATGTGAACTAGATTATTGACTCTAGTGCAAGTGGGAGATTGAAGGAAATATGCCCTAGAGGCAATAATAAAGTTGTTATTTAAATTTCCTTATATCATGATAAATGTTTATTATTCATGCTAGAATTGTATTAACCGGAAACTTGATACATGTGTGGATACATAGACAAAATACAGTGTCCCTAGTAAGCCTCTACTAGACTAGATCGTTAATCAAAGATGGTTAAGTTTCCTAACCATAGACATGTGTTGTCATTTGATGAGCAGGATCACATCATTAGGAGAATGATGTGATGGACAAGACCCATCCGTTAGCTTAGCATAGTGATCGTTAAGTTTTATTGCTATTGCTTTCTTCATGACTTATACATGTTCCTCTGACTATGAGATTATGCAACTCCCGAATACCGGAGGAACACCTTCTGTGCTATCAACCGTCACAACGTAACTGTGTTATTATAAAGATGCTCTACAAGTGTCTCCGATGGTGTTTGTTGAGTTGGCATAGATCGAGATTAGGATTTGTCACTCCGTGTATCGGAGAGGTATCTCTGGGCCCTCTTGGTAATGCACATCACTATGAGCCTTGCAAGCAATGTGACTAATGACTTAGTTACGAGATGATGCATTACGGAACGAGTAAAGAGACTTGCCAGTAATGAGATTGAACTAGGTATGATGATATCGACGATCGAATCTCGGGCAAGTAACATACCGATGACAAAGGGAACAACGTATGTTGTTGTGCGGTTTGACTGATAAAGATCTTCGTAGAATATGTAGGAGCCAATATGAGAATCCAGGTTCCGCTATTGGTTATTGACCAGAGAGGTGTCTCGGTCATGTCTACATAGTTCTTGAACCCGTAGGGTCAGCACGCTTAACGTTTGATGACGATTTGTATTATGAGTTATGTGATTTGATGAACCGAAGTTTGTTCGGAGTCCCGGATGAGATTACGGACATGACGAGGAGTCTCGAAATGGTCGAGAGGTAAAGATTCATATATTTGAAGGTTGCATTTGGACATCGGAATGGTTCCGAGTGGTTCGGGCATTTTTTCGGACTACCGGGAGGTTACCGGAACCCCCCGGGAGAAGTTATGGGCCTTATGGGCCATAAGAGGGAAGCACACGCTGGTTGGTGCGCCCTCCTTTGGTCAGGAGGCCGATTAGGACTAGGGGAAGGGGGCCTCCCCCCTTTCCTACTCCGTATGGGAGGTGGAATCCTACTAGGACTAGGGAGTCCTAGTAGGACTCCACACCTTGGCGCGCCCCCTAGGGCCGGTTGCCTCTCCCTCTCCCTCCTTTATACGGGGGCAGGGGACACCCTAGAATAGACAAGTTATTCTTTTAGCCGTGTGCGGTGCCCCCTCCACAGTTTCACACCTCGGTCATATCGTCGTAGTGCTTAGGTGAAGCCCTGCGCCGGTAACTTATCATCACCGTCACCACACCATCGTGCCGATGGAACTCTCCCTTGGCCTCAACTGGATCAAGAGTTCGAGGGACGTCACCGAGCTGAACATGTGCAGATCGCGGAGGTGCCGTGTGTTCGGTACATGATCGGTTGGATCACGAAGACGTTCAACTACATCAAACGCGTTACTAAACGCTTCCGCTTCCGGTCTACGAGGGTACATGGACACACTCTCCCCACTCTTTGCTATGCATATCCTAGATAGATCTTGCGTGATCGTAGGTAATTTTTTTGAAATACTGCGTTCCCCAACAAGAAGAACTACAACGACATCCTCAAGTGGAGAGTGGCACCCACGAGTGAGGGAGTCCTGAATTAGGGGGTCCTCGGGTGACCGGGATACTGGATATGGGTTGGACTGATGGGCCGTGAAGATAGAAGGCAGAAGGCCATCCCCCATGTCTGGGTAGGACTCTCCTATGGGTGGATGACAAGATTGGTGTCCGGATATGTAATTTCCTTCCTCTGTAAACCGACTCTGTACAACCCTAGGCCCCTCCGGTGTGTATATAATCCGGAGGGTTTAGTCCGTAGAGCCTATGAGAATTCATAGAGGCTAGACATCTAGGGTTTAGCCATTACGATCTCGAGGTAGATCAACTCTTGTAACCCCTATACTTATCAAATACAATCAAGCAGGATGTAAGGTTTTACCTCCATTAAGAGGGCCCGAACATGGGTAAACATCGTGTTCCCTGTTACGTCTCCAATGTATCTATAATTTTTGATTGCTCCATGCTATATTATCTACTGTTTTGGGCACTATTGGGCTTTAATATCCACTTTTATATTATTTTTGGGACTAACCTATTAACCGGATGCCCAGCCCAGATTTGCTGTTTTATGCCTATTTCAGTGTTTTGAAGAAAAGGAATATCAGACGGAGTCGAAACGGAATGAAATCAACTGGAGAAGTTATTTTTGGAAGGAAACACACCAGATGGACTTGGACCCTACGTCAAGGAAGGAACGAGGTGCTCACAAGGGTGGGGGGCGCCCCCCACAGGGCGCGCCCCCTGTCTCATGGGGCCCTCGTGGCTCCCCTGACGTACCTCCTGCACCCATATATACCTACGTGACCAAAAACATCCGAACGCACAATAGATCGGGAGTTCCGCCGCCAGAAGCCTCCGTAGCCACCGAAAACCAATCTAGACCCATTCCGGCACCCTGCCGGAGGGGGCAATCCTTCTCTGGTGGCCATCTTCATCATCCCGGTGCTCTCCATGACGAGGAGGGAGTAGTTCTCCCTCGGGGTTGAGGGTATGTACCAGTAGCTATGTGTTTGATCTCTCTCTCTCTCTCTCGTGTTCTTGAGGTGATACGATCTTGATGTATCGTGAGCTTTGCTATTATACTTGGATCCTATGATGTTTTCTCCCCCCTCTACTCTCTTATAATGAATTGAGTTTCCCCTTTGAAGTTATCTTATCGAATTGAGTCTTTAAAGATTTGAGAACACTTGATGTATGTCTTGCCGTGGATATCTGTGGTGACAATGGGATATCACGTGATTCACTTGATGTATGTTTTGGTGACCAACTTGCGGGTTCCGCCCATGAACCTATGCATAGGGGTTGGCACACGTTTTCGTCGTGATTCTCCGATAGAAATTTTGGGGCACTCTTTGAGGTCCTTTGTGTTGGTTGAATAGATGAATCTGAGATTGTGTGATGCATATCGTATAATCATGCCCATGGATACTTGAGGTGACATTGGAGTATCTAGGTGACATTAGGGTTTTGATTGATTTGTGTCTTAAGGTGTTATTCTAGTACGAACTCTAGGGCTGTTTGTGACACTTATAGGAATAGCCCAACGGATTGATTGGAAAGAATAACTTTGAGGTGGTTTCGTACCCTACCATAATCTCTTCGTTCGTTCTCCGCTATTAGTGACTTTGGAGTGACTCTTTGTTGCATGTTGAGGGATAGTTTTATGATCCAATTATGTTAGTATTGTTGAGAGGACTTACACTAGTGAAAGTATGAACCCTAGGCCTTGTTTACCATCATTGCAATACCGTTTACGCTCACTTTTATCACTTGCTACCTTGCTGTTTTTATTATTTCAGATAACAAAAACTATTATCTACTATCCATATTGCACTTGTATCACCATCTCTTCGCCGAACTAGTGCACCTATACAATTTACCATTGTATTGGGTGTGTTGGGGACACAAGAGACTCTTTGTTATTTGGTTGCAGGGTTGTTTGAGAGAGACCATCTTCATCCTACGCCTCCTACGGATTGATAAACCTTAGGTCATCCACTTGAGGGAAATTTGCTACTGTCCTACAAACCTCTCCACTTGGAGGCCCAACAACGTCTACAAGAAGAAGGTTGTGTAGTAGACATCAAGCTCTTTTCTGGCACCGTTGCTGGGGAGGTTAGCGCTTGAAGGTATATCTTTAGATCTTGCCATCGAGTCTTTTAGTTTCTTGTTTTATCACTAGTTTAGTTTATAAAAAAAACTATAAAAATGGAATTGAGTTTGTCTCATACGCTTCACCTTTTTAATATCTTTCGTGAGTATGATGGAAAGGATAATTATGCTCAAGTGCTAGAAGAAGAAATCTATAAAATGTTTGGCACTAAATATTTGAATGATGAGCATGATTGCAATGTTGTTAGTATGAATTCCTTGAATATCCATGATGCTAATGATATGCAAAGCCACAAGCTTGGGGAAGCTATGTTTGATGAAGATGATATTTTTTGTCCCCCAAGCTTTGATGAGCAAATTTATTATGACGAAAGCATGCCTCCTATCTATGATGATTATTGTGATGACACTTATGCTTTAAAGAATAATGATAACAATGAAACTTGTCATCTTGATTTCAATTTTCAATCCCATGATAGTTACTTTGTTGAGTTTGCTCCCACTACTATTAATGAGAAGAATTTTGCTTGTGTGGGGAGTAATAAAATTTCTATGCTTATAGATCATGAAAAGAATGCTTTAGGTGCTGGTTATATTGTTTAATTCATTCATGATGCTACTGAAAATTATTATGAGGGAGGAATATATGCTTGTAGGAATTGCAATAATATCAAGTTTCCTCTCTATGTGCTTAAAGTTTTGAAGTTATGCTTGTTTTGCCCTCCTATGCTAGTTGATTATTGTTCCCACAAGTTGTTTGCTCACAAAATCCCTATGCATAGGAAGCATGTTAGGCTTAAATGTGCTAGTCATATTCTTCATGATGCTCTATTTATGTTTCAATTCTTATCCTTTATGTGAGCATCATTGAAATCATCATGCCTAGCTAGGGGCGTTAAACGATAGCGTTTGTTGAGAGGAAACCCAACTTTATTTTTATTCCTTGCTTTTTGTTCCTGTTTAGTAATAAATAATCCATCTAGCCTCTGTTTAGATGTGGTTTTATGTGTTTGTGCCAAGTAGAACCTTTGGGAAGACTTGGGGAAAGTCTTGTTGATCATGCTGTAAAAAACAGAAACTTTAGCGCTCACGAGAACTGCTGCCATTTTTATTTGGAGAGTGATATTTAGTTAATTCTTTTTTCATATGATTAATAGATAAATTCCTCAGGTCCAGCAATTTATTTTAGAATTTTATGAGTTCCATAAGTATACGTTTGATCCAGATTACTACAGACTGTTATGTTTTTGACAGATTCTGTTTTTGTGTGTTGTTTGCTTATTTTGATGAAGCTATGGCTAGTAAAATAGTTCATAATACATAGAGAAGTTGGAATACAGTAGGTTTAACACCAATATAAATAAATAATTAGTTCATTACAGTAACTTGAAGTGGTGATTTATTTTCTTATACTAACGGAGCTTACTAGTTTTCTGTTAAGTTTTGTGTTGTGAAGTTTTCAAGTTTTGGGTAAGGATTCAATGGACTATGGAATAAGTAGTGGCAAGAGCCTAAGCTTGGGGATTCCCAAGGCACCCCAAGGTAATATTCAAGGATAGCCAAGAGCCTAAGCTTGGGGATGCCCCGGAAGGCATCCCCTCTTTCGTCTTCGTTCATCGGTAACTTTACTTGGAGCTATATTTTTATCCGCAACATGATATTTGTTTTGCTTGGAGCGTCAATTTATTTTGTTAGAATTTGCTTGCTGTTATTTAGAATAATGTTTTGCATATTTTATTTCAATAAAAGTGGCATTAATAGTCTTTACTATGCCTATGTTACAAGTATACATGTTGCTGTTTGAAAACAGAAAGTTTACCGCTGTTGCAATAATTCCCTAGAAAAGTCAGAATGTGATAAAATGTTGAAACCTTTTGCATATTAAGATCTGATAAATTTACTACAGTGGGAACTTTATTTAATAATTTTTGGAGTTAGGGAAGTATGGATGTTGCAGCATTCTTTACAGACTATCCTGTTTAGGCAGATTGCTGTTATGTTTGCATTGTTTGCATATGTTTGCTTCTTTAATGATTCTATTTGAGGATAGGACTATTAAATATGCAGAGGCATTTAGTATGCAATGTTGAGTAATAATTTTAGTGATTTTCTACAGTAGAGTATGATGAGGTTTTGGCAATGGTTTATACTAACTTATCTCACGAGTCCTTGTTGAGTTTTGTGTGGATGAAGCTTTTGAGATTTAGGGAGACCATGATATGAGAGGAATTAAGGAGACACAAAAGCTCAAGCTTGGGGATGCCCTAGGCACCCCAAGATAATATTTCAAGAAGTCTCAAGTGTCTAAGCTTGGGGATGCCCCGGTTGGCATCCCACCTTTCTTCTTCAACAACTATCGGTTAGTATCGGTTGATCCTAAGTTTTTGCTTCTTCACATGATGTTTTCTATTCTTAGATGTCATTTTATTTTGTTTTGCTTTATGTTTGAATAGAATACCAAGATCTGAAATTATTAAATGTTAGAGAGTCTTCACATAGTTGCACAATTATTCGACTACTCATTGATCTTCACTTATATCTTTCGGAGTAGTTTATCATTTGCTCTAGTGCTTCACTTATATCTTTTAGAGCATGGTGGTAGTTTTATTTTGAAGAAATAGATGAACTCTCATGATTCACTTATATTATTTTGAGAGTCTTAAATAGCATGGTAATTTGCTTAAAATCCTAATATGCTAGGTATTCAAGAATAATAAAATTCTCTTATGAGTGTGTTGAATACTAAGAGAAGTTTGATACTTGATGATTGTTTTGAGATATGAGGATGGTAATATTAGAGTCATGCTAGTTGAGTAGTTGTGAATTTGAGAAATACTTGTGTTAAAGCTTGTGATTCCCGTAGCATGCACATATGGTGAACCGTTATGTGATGAAGTCGGAGCATGATTTATTTATTGATTGTCCTCCTTATGAGTGGCGGTCGGGGACGAGCGATGGTATTTTCCTACCAATATATCCCCCTAGGAGCATGCATGTAGTACTTTGTTTCGACAACTAATAGATTTTTGCAATAAGTATATGAGTTCTTTATGACTCATGTTGAGTCCATGGATTATACGCACTCTCACCCTTCCACCTTTGCTAGCCTCTCTAGTACTGCGCAACTTTCGCCGGTACCATAAACCCACCATATACCTTCCTCAAAACAGCCACCATACCTACCTATTATGGCATTTCCATAGACATTCCGAGATATATTGCCATGCAACTTTCCACCATTCCGTTATTATGACACACTCCATCATTGTCATATTGCTTTGCATGATCATGTAGTCGACATCGTATTTGTGGCAAAGCCACCATTCATAATTCTTTTATACATGTCACTCATGCATCATCGCACATCCCGGTACACCGCCGGAGGCATTCATATAGAGTCATACTTTGTTCTAGTATCGAGTTGTAATCATTGAGTTGTAAATAAATAGAAGTGTGATGATCATCATTCAATAGAGCATTGTCCCAAATAAAAAAAGAATAAAAAAAGAGAAAGGGCATAAAAAAGGCCAAAAAAAAGAAAGGCCAAAGAAAAAAAGAAGGCCCAAAAAATAAATAAATAAAAAAGGGGCAATGCTACTATCCTTTTCCACACTTGTGCTTCAAATTAGCACCATGATATAGCAAGTCTCATATATTGTGCTTCAAAGTAGCACCATGTTTTTCATATAGAGAGTCTCATATGTTGTCACTTTCATATACTAGTGGGAATTTTACATTATAGAACTTGGCTTGTATATTCCAATGATGGGCTTCCTCAAATTGCCCTAGGTCTTCATGAGCAAGCAAGTTGGATGCACACCCACTAGTTTCTTTTGTTGAGCTTTCATACATTTACAGCTCTAGTGCATCCGTTGCATGGCAATCCCTACTCACTCACATTGATATCTATTGATGGGCATCTCCATAGCCCGTTGATACGCCTAGTTGATGTGAGACTATCTTCTCCTTTTTGTCTTCTCCACAACCACCATTCTATTCCACCTATAGTGCTATGTCCATGGCTCACGCTCATGTATTGCATGAAGATTGAAAAAGTTTGAGAACATCAAAAGTATGAAACAATTGCTTGGCTTGTCATTGGGGTTGTGCATGATTTAAATATTTTGTGTGGTGAAGATGGAGCATAGCCAGACTATATGATTTTGTAGGGATAACTTTCTTTGGCCAAGTTATTTTGAGAAGACATAATTGCTTTGTTAGTATGCTTGAAGTATTATTATTTTTATGTCAATATGAACTTTTGTCTTGAATCTTATGGATCTGAATATTCATATCACAAGTAGGAAGAATTACATTGAAATTATGCCAAGTAGCACTCCGCATCAAAAATTCTTTTTTATCATTTACCTACTCGAGGACGAGCATGAATTAATCTTGGGGATGCTTGATACGTCTCCAACTTATCTATAAGTTTTGATTGCTCCATGCTATATTATCTACTGTTTTGGGCAATATTGGGCTTTATCCACTTTTATATTATTTTTGGGACTAACCTATTAACCGGAGGCCCAGCCCAGATTTGCTGTTTTATGCCTATTTCAGTGTTTTGAAGAAAAGGAATATCAGACGGAGTCGAAACGGAACGAAATCAACTGGAGAAGTTATTTTTGGAAGGAAACACACCCAATGGACTTGGACCCTACATCAAGGAAGGAACGAGGTGCTCACGAGGGTGGGGGGCGCCCACCCCTAGGGCGTGCCCCCTGTCTCGTGGGGCCCTCGCGGCTCCCTTGACGTACCTCCTGCACCCATATATACCTACGTGACCGAAAACACCCGAACGCACAACAGATCGGGAGTTCCGCCGCCAGAAGCCTCCGTAGCCACCGAAAACCAATCTAGACCCGTTCTGGCACCCTGCCGGAGGGGGAAATCCTTCTCCGGTGGCCATCTTCATCATCCCGGTGCTCTCCATGACGAGGAGGGGGTAGTTCTCCCTCGGGGCTGAGGGTATGTACTAGTAGCTATGTGTTTGATCTCTCTCTCTCTCTCTCTCTCTCTCGTGTTCTTGAGGTGATACGATCTTGATGTATCGCGAGCTTTTCTATTATAGTTGGATCCTATGATGTTTTCTCCCCTCTCTACTCTCTTGTAATGAATTGAGTTTCCCCTTTGAAGTTATCTTATTGGATTGAGTCTTTAAAGATTTGAGAACACTTGATGTATGTCTTGCCGTGGATATCTGTGGTGACAATGGGATATCACGTGATTCACTTGATGTATGTTTTGGTGACCAACTTGCGGGTTCCGCCCATGAACCTATGCATAGGGGTTGGCACACGTTTTCGTCGTGATTCTCCGGTAGAAATTTTGGGGCACTCTTTGAGGTCCTTTGTGTTGGTTGAATAGATGAATCTGAGATTGTGTGATGCATATCATATAATCATGCCCACGGATACTTGAGGTGACATTGGAGTATCTAGGTGACATTAGGGTTTTGATTGATTTGTGTCTTAAGGTGTTATTCTAGTACGAACTCTAGGGCTGTTTGTGACACTTATAGGAATAGCCCAACGGATTGATTGGAAAGAATAACTTTGAGGTGGTTTCGTACCCTACCATAATCTCTTCGTTCGTTCTCCGCTATTAGTGACTTTGGAGTGACTCTTTGTTGCATGTTGAGGGATAGTTTTATGATCCAATTATGTTAGTATTGTTGAGAGGACTTACACTAGTGAAAGTATGAACCCTAGGCCTTGTTTACCATCATTGAAATACCGCTTATGCTCACTTTTATCACTTGCTACCTTGCCGTTTTTATTATTTCAGATTACAAAAACTATTATCTACTATCCATATTGCACTTGTATCACCATCTCTTTGCCGAACTAGTGCACCTATAATTTACCATTGTATTGGGTGTGTTGGGGACACAAGAGACTCTTTGTTATTTGGTTGCAGGGTTGTTTGAGACAGACCATCTTCATCCTACGCCTCCTACGGATTGATAAACCTTAGGTCATCCACTTGAGGGAAATTTGCTACTGTCCTACAAACCTCTGCACTTGGAGGCCCAACAACGTCTACAAGAAGAAGGTTGTGTAGTAGACATCATTCCCCCGTCCCCTGTTACCTTCAATCCTCAAACGCATAGTTCGGTACCCCCTATCTGAGATCGGCCGGTTTTGACACCGACAACAGGCATCGCCACCGTTAGTGCCAAGGCATGGAACTTTCGCTCAACAGCTCACCCGGGCCACCACAATGCTACCAGATCCATATCTGGGCACCGCCACTGCCCTTGACAGAGCGTGAGCTCTCACTACTAGGAAAAGGCTTATACATAGAAGTTTACCAGTAGCGTGTGTTTTGGAGCCCACGCTACTGATAATTAGCAGTAGTGTGTGTTACAAACCGCGCTACTAGTACAACTTAGCAACAATGTTGGTTTCTAGAGGGCACGCTACTGGTAAGTTAGCCACACCACACCCCCGACCAAAAAATAGTAGCAGCGTTGGTACCCTAACAAGCGCTCCTATTAAGAAAATAGCAGTACCGCGGGGCCACTAAGAAGCGCTACTGCTACTTCTTCTATGTGTAATCTTTTACCAGTAGCGTGTTTTTTTGGGCAAGCGCTATAGCTAGTTTTATGTACCAGTAGATATTTTGGCTGGCACACATAGCAGTAGCGCGCTTTGGTGCCCAGCGCTACTGCTATGGTCGCCAGCCAAAATATCTGCCACCTTTCCCCCCTTCTTCTTCCTCCCCCTTTCTTTCTCCCCCTCCCTCTTCCACTTACTTGTCCTTCAATGCTTCCCCCTCTTCTTTGCCCCTCCCCCCTCCATTAATGCCCTCCCTCCTTTCTCTTCCTTGTTTTTTCCCCTCCTCCCCTTCTCTTCTTTGCCCCTCCACCACCCCTCCATTAATGCCCTCCCTCCTTCCTCTTCCTTTCTTTTGCCCCTTCTCCCCTTCTCTTCTTTGCCCCTCCACCACCCCCTCCATTAATGCCCTCCCTCCTCCCTCTCATAGCTCTACCTAGAGCTACTAGCTAATTATAAGAAGGTGCTCGATATTCCTCTCGACAAATAGGTGAGCAAAAAAAGAGTTGTGCAAGAATGGAAATATGTGTGTTTGCGATTAGGACCAAAACTATGTGTGATATGAATATACCGAATTGTGTGTGGCATGTGAGTGACATGAGTTGCCTATGTTTTGCCGAAATGTCGATTCATTTCCGTTTCGGTGAATTTCGGGCAAACTCAATATGTCCTATGTTTAGGGAAGGTCATGCCGAATTTTTGTATGAATTTGATCCATGCATGCATATATACGTGGTTATAATATTTGCTCCGCGCGTAGGTGATCATGAAGGTCAATGGAAGGATGGTGGAAAGATATTGGCAATCCGATGTGGATGACATGTATGAAAAAAGACTGAAGGATGTTCTATGTTCGTGTCAAAAATGCAAAGGAAGAGTCAGGCTCGACCCCTTTCAGGGTGGTAAATTCAAGGTGCACCTGCTCATGCATGGTTTCATGCATGGCCATACTCGGTGGATAAGTGAAGATGATGATGATGATGATGATGATGAGGACGTTGATGGGGCAGGAAATAACGACATGGGGCCACCAGACGAAGCGATGACCGATTATCTGCCCGAAGAGGAAGAGGGCCTCGGAAATGTCGATGGCGAAGAGGCAGTTCAAGGCGAAGAAGACGCGGACACGCCGCCGTCTTCATTGCTACTAAGTTCAGCCATGGGGGACCCGCATGTTTGAGACCTGCTTCGCAAGAAGACGACTAGCTATAGAGCTGCTTCAAGAGAGGAGGCCAAACTGGCGCAACCGGAGGTAGACTCGATGACTCCTTTATATGATGGTTGCAATCCCGAGGTGACCCGCTTGAGTTTCACACTAGAACTTCTAGAGATGAAGGCAAAAAACAAATGGATAGATACAAGCCTGGATGAGCTTCTGAAGTACCTAAAGAAGGTTCTTCCCACGGGAAGCCTGTGTCCTACTAGTGTCGAGGAGGCAAAGAAAATCGTGTGCCCTCTTGATCTGCCACATATTAGATATCACACATGCATCAATGATTGCATCATATATCGGAACGAGCACGCGGAAAAAACCATCTATCCAAAGTGCAATGCTTCACGATATAAAAAGGCCGGAAAGAAAGCTCCACAGAAAGTTGTATGGTACTTTCCAATCACTCCGCGTCTACAGCGGTATTTCATAGATCCTAAGGAAGCAAAGCTTATGCGCTGGCACGTGAAGAGGGTGAAGCCAGATGACGGAGATGAGCCGAAGTAGAGACACCTCGCAGATGCTAGCCAGTGGAGAGCATTAAATGCTGAATTTGAATTTTTCACAAATGATCCATGGAACATCGTGCTTGGCGCTAGTAGTGATGGCATGAATCCATTTGGCAACCAGAACACCAATCATAGCACATGGCCCGTGTTTGTATGGACGTACAACCTCCCCCTGGTTGTGCATGAAGGAAAAAATACATACACATGGATATGCTTATTCAAGGGCCAAAACAACCGGGAAATGATATAAATCTGTATCTCGGGTTACTGAAAGAGGAGTTACATACCTTATGGACAACGCCGGCCAAGACATGGGATGCAAGCAAAGGAGAGTATTTCTACATGAGAGCCGCGCTGATCACGATGGTGCAGGACTATCTCGGTTATGGCTATCTCTCCGGCCAGGTGTGCCACGGATATTGCGAATGCACGAGGTGCATGGATGATACAACTTCTCTGCAGCTATCGAAAGATGGCGGGTCTTCGAAAGTCATGGACATGGGGCATCGAAGATGGCTCGAGAAGGATGACCCATGGAGAAAGTGTGGAGATCTATTCAATGGTAAGGCTAAGCATCAAGGTCCTCCACGTAAGCGTAGCGGTGCAGAAATATACGAGTTATTGAAGAACTGGGAAGAGTGCCCCTCGCCGGGAAAGACGAAGAAAAAGGCACCGGAGTCCCTGCTGAAGATATGGAAGACGAGATCTGTTTTTTGGGACTTGGAATACTGGCCCATACTCGACACGCCTCATAGCCTTGATCAAATGCATATCACAAAAAATATCCTTGATAGTTTGCTTGGAACATTGATGAACACACCGGAGAGGACCAAGGATGGGCCGAAGGCAAGCAAAGACTTGGGATTTTTGAAAATCAGGAAAGATCTCCAAATGCCCGGTAAAAGGTCATCAGAGGAGACCGAGACGAAGATGGAAGATAGGGGCAAAAAAGTAAAAAAGAAGGAAGAACAATATTGCCCCCTCTTGCTTCACCTTAGATCCAAAGGAGGTCGATCAATTGTTCAAGTGCCTTGCCGGAATCTAAGTTAGTTCCGGATATTGTGGGAAGATAAGTAGATATCTGGACACTAAGAAAAAAGGTTCAGTGGGATGAAGTCTCACGACAATCATGTGATGATGACGCAGTTACTGCCGGTTGCACTTAGAGGGATTATGGACACACATGTGCTTGAGACGCTTACTGACCTATGCCACTTTTTTGATGCTATCTCTCAAAAGTCGATTAGTGTGAAGCAACTCTGTAGCGACCAGACCTCAAACGGTCCAATCTCTATGCTCAGGTGTCATCCCTGGATCAGTAATGCTGACACCACACAGTACTTGAAGGATTTATAACAGAGTAGCAATCACACACTTATTACATCGAGAGTCTCAAAAGAGAACTTATTACAATAAATATGGCTTAAGGCCATCTAATAACGATAACAGCGGAAGGCTTGGAAGATAAGTGAGTCCATCAACTCCAACGGCATCACTGAGTATAGAACCACGACCTAAAACTCCTTAATCGTCATCTGAAAAGTTTGCAACATTAACGTTGCAGCCCGATACGGGCCAGCACATGGAATATGCTGGCAAAGTAACACATAGAGAGTAATGGAATGAAACAGGCTATTCTATATGCATATTTGGCTGGTGGAAAGCTCTATGGTTAGAGTTTTGCGTAAAGCCAATTTTTCCCTATTGCAAAGGAATAAATTTTATTTAACTATCATGGTAGTTGTTAAACATTGAGAATGGTTGACAGCATTCTCAATCCCAATTAAGCATCGTCATTAAACAAAACCCAAAAAAATTAATTTTTTGAGTACCATGTTGAGATTCACATGATAATCCAGGTACTAGATACTCAAGATGTCCATAACCGGGGACACGGCTAATCATGATTAGTTTATACACTTTGCAGAGGTTTGCGCACTTTTCCCCACAAGACTCGATCTCCTCCGTTTGATTTCTCGCACTACAAGGTGTTTGAGAAACGGATGACCGAGGCATAGTCTTTCAGAAGCGCTAGCACCTTACGAACGGGTAGACCATACCAACCTACATCCCCTACATCTGCTAGTCTACCACTGTAAGAGTTCGCTTGACTTAGTCAACTATGCTAGAGCCCATAGTAGCTTGTGGCTGCACATGGAAGTTTCTAGCATGAACAATCTCATGATCCCTTTGAGCCTGGGTGGCGGCCCATAAAGAAAAACAGGCAATCGCTCGAATACCCAGGTGCCTCAATCCACCTAGATGTGTATTTAAGTTGCCACCTTAAGTAAACCATTAATTGACATCTCACATTTGTCATGGATACACTCACCCAATCCACGTCTACTAGCATAACATGGCAATATTAAGCAAACGTAGAAGTAACTCCCAAAGGTTTGATAATAACAGGTAATAGGTACTACCTCAACTACTTCCCAAACCCACAATTTAATTAGATCCTAATCATGCAATGTGTGAGGATTGATCTAATGCAATAAAATTGGGTAGAGGGAAAAACATGATCAAAGTGTTACTTGCCTTGCTGATGATCCGGGAAATCTAGCGATTCGAAGTAGCAAGCGGCGCACTCCGGGTACTCTATCGCAAACAAACAAGCATACAATAAGTACTCAACTAATGCACAGGTAAAACTCAAATAAGAGATCTAACCAGAAAATTCAACTTAAGAACTCCGGTTGGCAAAAAGAATCAAATCGAATGAAGCAACTAAAGACAAACGACAAAAGAAACAAGCTTCATTTACTATTATGGATCTAGGGAAATTTTTACAGTGGCAAAAACTTGTTTGAGTTGGTTAAACGGAAAGAGGGTTTCGAGACGAAACTCCAGGTGCTTGAATCGCCTGATTCCGATAAACGAGCCAAAAGTTAGACTAAAACGAAAATCGGATCAGAAATCACGATCAGAAAAATCGCGGATTTAATCCGAGAAAAAGAAAAATGACGAACGTTCGTTAAAATGAACGAATGGATGAACACTCGCTAATTAAATAAACCAGAAAAACTGATCTATTTAAAAAAACCGAAACTAAAAAACGAACAAAACCATCGGAAAACCGAACGGTTTTTCGAGAAAAACCGGAGGCGAAAAAAAACTACCTCCAGCGACTCCGGCGAACGGCGGCGGCGGTCTGGCGACAGCGGGGCGGCAGGGCGGGCGGCGACAGGCGGCGGAGGCACGGGCGGGCGGCGGCGGCCGGCTAGGGTTAAGGTTGGGCGGGGCGGCTTGGGCTTTGGCGGGGTCTCGGGGCGCTTATAAGAGGCCCGGCCAGGAGGAGTCCTGGCCGGTTACGGCCCAAGGTCGGTTCGGACTTTTTTTAAAATAATTACGCTCGGGAAAAAACAAAAGAAATACTAAACAGTCTCCAAAAATCCCAAAATAAAATTTCTCCGGCTTCTAAAATCAAGCCGCACAGGATGAACATTTATTTGGGGCCTAAGTGCAATTTTGAAAAACACACATTTTTCCTAAATTCAAATAAAATAGCAAATAAAACCAAAATAAAATCTTATTTGATTTTTTATTAAATCCTCAATATTTCTTTATTTTGGGAAAGTCATTTTATTCCCTCTCTCATTTTTTTAATAGAAATAATTGAAGATAAAATAAATAAAATCAAACGATCCTATTTTCAAAATTTGAGACAACTCAAATATGAAAATAACGAAATCCCCAACTCTCTCCAAGGGTCCTTGAGTTGCGTGAAATTTCTAGGATCAACCAAAATGCAATAAATATGATATGCAATGATGATATAGTGTATAACATTCCAAATTGAAAATTTGGGATGTTACAAACCTACCCCCTTAAGATGAATCTCGCCCTTGAGATTCGGGTTGGCTAGAAAACATGTGAGGGTGGTCCTTCAGCATATCTTCTTCTCGCTCCCAGGTGGCTTCATCCTCCGTGTGGTGGCTCCACTGAACCTTGCAAAACTTGATAACCTTACTGCGGGTGACTCGACTGGCATACTCTAGAATCTTAACTGGTTTCTCTTCATAGGTCAAATCACTGTCCAACTGAATTGCTTCCAGTGGTACGTATCTCTTAGCGGTATATCAGCCATCTCTGCGTGGCACTTCTTCAACTGGGAAACGTGGAACACGTCGTGTACTCCTGACAATCCTTCGGGCAATTCCAACTTATAGGCTACCTCTCCCATACGCTCCAAAACTTTGTATGGGCCTACAAAATGTGGCACTAACTTTCCCTTAACTCCAAAGCACTTAACTCCTTGAAGTGGTGATACTCGAAGATAAACTTGGTCTCCGACTTCGTAAACTGTCTCCTTGCGTTTAGAATCTGCATAACTCTTCTGCCTGGACTGGGCTACCTTGAGCCTATCATGAATCAATTTTACTTTCTGTTCAGACTCCTTAATCAGATCCGGTCCAAACAACTGACGGTCTCCAACTTCATCCCAAGACAATGGGGTCCTGCACCTCCTTCCGTACAAGGCTTCGAAAGGGGCGATCTTCAAACTGGATTGATAACTGTTGTTGTAAGAGAACTATGCATATGGCAAATTCTCGTCCCAGCTAGATCCGTAATCTAGCGCACAAGCTCTCAGCATATGCTCCAAAATCTGATTGACTCTCTCGGTCTGTCCATCTGTCTGCGGATGGAAAGCTGTGCTAAACTCCAGTCTGGTACCCAAAGTTTCATGCAACTGATTCCAGAACTTTGAGGTAAATTGGGTTCCTCTATCTGATACTATGCTCCTTGGAACTCCATGCAGACAAACGATTCTGGTCATATATATCTTTGCCAACTTTGCACTGGTATAGGTAGTCTTCACGGGAATGAAATGAGCTACCTTTGTCAAACGATCGACTACAACCCATATCGAGTCATAGCCTGAACGTGTTCTGGGCAATCCTGTAATAAAATCCATGCCTAGCTTATCCCACTTCCATTCGGGTATCGGCAATGGTTGTAGCAATCCTGCTGGCTTCTGATGCTCTGACTTCACTCTCTGACATACATCACAAACTGCTACATACTCCGCAATATCCTTCTTCATTCCGGTCCACCAAAACATATCCTTCAAATCCAACTACATCTTGGTATTTCCTGGGTGAATCGAATATGGTGAATCATGGGCCTCTTGTAAGATTAACTTCCTGATCTCCGAATCATTTGGTACATAGACACGGTCTTCAAACCATAAGGTATCGTTCTCATCCTCACGAAATCCCTTAGCTTTTCCTTTGCTCATTTTTTCCTTAAGAGAGGCAATTTCCTTGTCAGTCTTTTGGGCTTCTCTGATCTTATCCATAAACGTAGACTGAATCTCCAATGCTGCTACATAGCCTCTTGGAACTATTTCCAAACATAGCTCTCGAAGATTTTCGGCTAACTCCCTTGGTAAATCTCCCGTCATTAAGGTGTTGACATGACTTTTACGGCTCAACGCGTTAGCTACTACGTTAGCCTTTCCGGGGTGATAATGCAATTTCATATCATAATCCTTGATGAGCTCCAACCATCTCCTTTGTCTGAGGTTCAACTCCTTCTGTGTGAAAATATACTTCAAACTCTTGTGATCCGTGTACACCTCGCAATGGTTTCCAATCAGAAAATGTCTCCAAGTCTTCGATGCATGCACTACGACTGCTAACTCCAAATCATGCGTAGCGTAATTCAACTCATGGGGCTTAAGCTGTCGTGAGGCATATGAAATAACTCTTCCTTCCTGCATAAGCACTACTCCAAGTCCTCGACGTGAAGCATCGCAATACACCTCATAATCCTTGGTCTGGTCTGGCAAAATCAACACTGGTGATGTAACCAAATGTTTCTTCAACTCCTGGAAACTAGCCTCACATTCCTCAGTCCATATGAACTTGGTGTCCTTCTTCAACAACTCCGTCATAGGCTTCGCAATTTTTGAGAAATTCTCAATAAATCTCCAGTAGTATCCTGCGAGTCCAAGAAAACTCCGGATCTCTCCAACTGTTGTTGGGGCTTCCTACTTGGTCACAGAATCAACTTTAGTGGGATCTACTGCTATACCTTCCCTGGATATAACATGTCCGAGAAATCCAACTTCCTTCAACCAAAACTCACATTTGCTAAACTTGGCATATAGTTGACGTTCTCTGAGTTTACCAAGCACCAAATGCAAATGCTCCCTATGCTCCTCTTCATTCTTCGAGTAAACCAGGATATCATCAATGAACACTACGACGAATTTTATCCAAAAACTCCATAAACACTTTGTTCATCATGTTCATAAAATATGAAGGTGCGTTAGTCAGACCAAATGACATAACGGTATACTCGTACAACCCATACCTGGTGGTAAAAGCCGTCTTAGGTATATCCTGTTCTCGAATCTTCAACTAGTGGTATCCTGATCGCAGATCGATCTTGGAAAATACCTTAGCTCCTTGCAATCGATCAAACAGATCAATGATCATTGGTAGTGGGTACTTGTTCTTGATTGTTACTTCATTCAATCCTCGATAATCAACAACCATCTTTAACGATTCATCCTTCTTTTCCACTAGAAGTACTGGCGATCCCCAAGGTGAAGAACTTGGGCGAATATATCCTTTATCTAGTAACTCCTTAATCTGCTTCTTAATCTCAACCAAATCCTTTGTGGGCATCCTATATGGTCTCTTTCATATTGGCCCTGTGCCTGGCAAAAGCTCAATCAAAAACTCAATATCTCTATCCAGTGGCATGCCTGGCAATTCCTCTGGAAATACATCCAGGAAATCCTTCACCACTGGTACTTCCTCCTGCACAACTCCTGTTAAACAATTTACTTGAGTCCTCTTTGGCACATGTCGGGATACATACTTGATCCTTCTTCCTTCGGGGGTGGTAAGCAAGATAGACTTACTGGCGCAATCGATGTTTCCTCCATACATCGACAACCACTCCATGCCTAATATCACATCCAATCCTTGAGATTCCAACACTATTAGGTCTGAGGGAAATACGTAGTTACCAATCCTTAATGGCAACCGATCACACCATAGGCTAGCCATATATTCTGCTCCAGGCGAGGTTACTAACATGGGTGACCTAAGGGCTTGGGTTGGCAGTTTATACTTATCCACAAGTCCCCTTGATATGTATGGATGCGATGCACCAGTATCAAAAAGATCGAGTGCAGTAAATGACCTAACCAAAAACTTACCGATTACTGCATCCGGCTGCTCTTCAACCTCCTCCACATTAACGTGGTTCACCTGTCCCCTATTGAAAGGGTTCGGCTTATTCCCAGAGCTTCCATTGCCATTTCCATTATGTGATTCAGGACATTCATTGGCATAATGTCCGGTCTTCTAGCACTTAAAACAAGTGACTTGGCTCAGGTCTCTCTTGGCTGGGGTCGATGGGTTGGTACGGTTCTGGCCGTTACTTGCTCCATTCCCATTACCATTCTTGGTGCCATTGTGATTGTGCGAGCTACCTCCTCCATGGGTATGCTGAAAATGTCCTCCCGGTCTAGGGGTAAAACGTGGCTTCTGCTGAGCTCCTGAAGTGTGCTTCCCTTGTCCATACTTCCTCTTGCGATTCTCAATCTACTACTGCTTCCCTTCAATCATAAGAGCACAATCTACCAACTCCTGGTAGTTGTTGAAGGTTGCTGCCATCAACTGCATGCTCAACTCATCATTCAGTCCTTCCAGAAACTTCTCCTGCTTAGCTGCATCCATAGCAACGTCATCTGGGGCATAACGTGCTAGCTTACTAAAGTCCTCCACATACTGGCCAACTGCCCGTCCTCCTTGGCGCAAGTTGCAAAACTCTCACTTCTTCATGGCCATAGCTCCTGCTGAAACATGGGCAGTTCGAAAAGCCTGCTGAAACTGGTCCCACGTGACAGTGTCGACAGGGAAAGTGGCTGTGAAATTCTCCCACCATGATGCTGCGGGTCCTTCGAGCTGATGTGCGGCGAACTTCACCTTTTCCGCATCCGTGCATCCTGTTGTGGTCAACTCTCTAGCTGTCTTGCGGAGCCAATCATCTGCCACTATCGGCTCGTTGCTACTGGAAAACACTGGCGGATTGAACCTAAGAAAACGGGCTAAGTGATCAACAGGTGGTGGTGGTGGTGGTGGGTTGTTGTTGTTGTTCCCCTGATTCTGATTCTGGACTAGCAACTGCATCAATGTGTTCTACTGCTGGATCAACTGGGTGAGCTCCGGTGGGAAAGTAAATCCGGGGTCACGTCTCGAAGGCATCTGAGGGTTTAGAAAAGATGAGATTTAAGAATAGAGGGGGTCTAAAGAGAAAACACTACCCATATGCACATGTGGCAAAAGCAAACAATTCACTTCATTCAATCAATCAAACAAGGGCATACGCGCAAAAGTGCTCGGACTACTATATTTACATGGTGGACTACTACTACTGATGAGGTGATCTACTAAAAATATTCTTCGGTTGCCGACTCCATGATATCTGCTCCAGCTTCATCAACATAGTCATCATCGCTATCATCTGGATCCGAGTCGGTGTCGTCGATGATGATGTAGTCTTCCGGGCGAATCTCCTTGGGTTCTTCGTCTTCTTCTACTGGTGTAGGGCCTCCCATAAATATTCTGATCTTCTTGATCAGATCATCATTCTTCTCCACTAATACTTCTATTTCCTCTTCATAATCTTCACGTGTAGCCTTGAGTTCTTCCTCCAGTTCCTTGATTCTTGTCCTTGCCTTCTTCAGATCTATCATGTCGGTGCACATCTGGTTCTCCTGACGTCGAATGTGCTGGTTTAACTCCTGGATAAAAGCTGCAACTGATCTATCCTTCTTGGTGCTGATCATCTCCCAGTGCTCATCTCGGCGCCCACAAATCTGGTAGATAGTATCCTTGAGATCATTGCGGTAGACTTCTCCAATACGTCCCATGGCGATGTGAGCTGCCATGCTCTTTCCTAGACTCCAAGTTGGTGCATCAAAAGAAAACTCTATGGGCTCAGTGACTGGCATGAACGTCCTTCCTGGAACTTGAACTTGAATCATCCAGCGCTCTTCTTCAGGTAAAGTGGCATTGTAGGTTCCGGTGAAGCTTGGTACTCCTATGTTCAGGTATCTAGTGACTTCCTTCAAGTGACGTCCAAAGGGTGTATCTTCATCCGGTTGAGTGAACTTGTTCCTTGCATCCGCCATCCTAAAAGAGTAGAAAAGATGAGAAGTCAGAAAAGAGAGGAGAGTGAGTAGTGATCTAGGTCTTTAGCTTAGTGGTCGTGTCCTACAGTCAGCGTGTGCTCTGATACCATCTTGTAGCGACCAGACCTCAAACGGTCCAATCTCTATGCTCGGGTGTCATCCCTGGATCAGTAATGCTGACACCACACAGTACTTGAAGGATTTATAACAGAGTAGCAATCACACACTTATTACATCGAGAGTCTCAAAAGAGAACTTATTACAATAAATATGGCTTAAGGCCATCTAATAATGATAACAGCGGAAGGCTTGGAAGATAAGTGAGTCCATCAACTCCAACGGCATCATTGAGTATAGAACCACGACCTAAAACTCCTTAATCATTGTCTGAAAAGTCTGCATCATTAACATTGCAGCCCAAAACGGGTCAGCACATGGAATATGCTGGCAAAGTAACACATAGAGAGTAATGGAATGAAATAGGCTATTCTATATGCATATTTGGCTGGTGGAAAGCTCTATGGTTACAGTTTTGCGTAAAGCCAATTTTTCCCTACTGCAAAGGATTAAATTTTATTTAACTATCATGGTAGTTGTTAAACATTGAGAATGGTTGACTGCATTCTCAATCCCAATTAAGCATCATCATTAAACAAAACCCAACAAAATTAATGTTTTGAGTAACATGTTGAGATTCACATGATAATCCAGGTACTAGATACTCAAGATGTCCATAACCGGGACACGACTAATCATGATTAGTTTATACACTCTGCAGAGGTTTGCGCACTTTTCCCCACAAGACTCGATCTCCTCTGTTGGATTTCTCGCACTACAAGGTGTTTGAGAAACGGATGACCGAGACATAGTCTTTCAGAAGCGCTAGCACCTTACGAACGGGTAGACCGCACCAACCTACATCCCCTACATCTGCTAGTCTACCACTGTAAGAGTTCACACGACTTAGTCAACTATGCTAGAGCCCATAGTAGCTTGCGGCTGCACACGGAAGTTTCTAGCATGAACAATCTCATGATCCCTTTGAGCCTGGGTGGCGGTCCATAAAGAAAAACAGGCAATCGCTGGAATACCCAGGTGCCTCAATCCACCCAGATGTTTATTTAAGTTGCCACCTTAAGTAAACCATTAATTAACATCTCACATCTGTCATGGATACACTCACCCAATCCACGTCTACTAGCATAGCATGGCAATAATAAGCAAACGTAGAAGTAACTCCCAAAGGTTTGATAATAACAGGTAATAGGTACTACCTCAACAACTTCCCAAACCCACAATTTAATTAGATCCTAATCATGCAATGTGTGAGGATTGATCTAATGCAATAAAACTGGGTAGAGGGAAAACGATCAAAGTGTTACTTGCCTTGCTGATGATCCGGGAAACCTAGCGATTCGAAGTAGCAAGCGGCGCACTCCGGGTACTCTATCGCAAACAAACAAGCATACAATAAGTACTCAACTAATGCACAGGTAAAACTCAAATAAGAGATCTAACCAGAAAGTTCAACTTAAGAACTCTGGTTGGCAAAAAGAATCAAATCGAAGGAAGCAACGAAAGACAAACGACAAAAGAAACAAGCTTCGTTTACTATTCTAGATCTAGGGCAATTTTTACAGTGGCAAAAACTTGTTTGAGTTGGTTAAACGGAAAGAGGGTTTCGAGACGAAACTCCAGGCGCTTGAATCGCCTGATTCCGATAAATGAGCGAAAAGTTAGACTAAAACGAAAATCGGATCAGAAATCGCGATCAGAAAAATCGCGGATTTAATCCGAGAAAAAGAAAAACGACGAACGTTCGTTAAAACAAACGAACGGACGAACGCTCGCTAATTAAATAAACCGGAAAAACCGATCTATTTAAAGAAAACCGAAACTAAAAAAACGAACAAAACTGTTGGAAAACCGAACGGTTTTTCGAGAAAAACCGGAGGCGAAAAAAAACTACCTCCGGCGACTCCGGCGAACGGCGGCGGCAGTCCGGCGACGGCGGGGCAGCGGCGCGGGCGGCGACGGGCGGCGGCGCGTCACGGGCGGGCGACGGCGGCGGCGGCCGACTAGGGTTAGGGTTGGGTGGGGCGGCTTGGGCTTTGGCAGGGTCTCGGGGCGCTTATAAGAGGCCCGACCAGGAGGAGTCCTGGCCGGTTACGGCCCAAGGTCGGTTCGGACTTTTTTTAAATAATTACGCTCGGGAAAAAACAAAAGAAATACTAAACGGACTCCAAAAATCCCGAAATAAAATTTCCCCGGCTTCTAAAATCAAGTCGCACAGGATGAACATTTATTTGGGGCCTAAATGCAATTTTGAAAAACGTGCATTTTTCCTAAATTCAAATAAAATAGAAAATAAAACCAAAATAAAATCTTATTTGTTTTTTTATTAAATCCTCTATATTTCTTTATTTTGTGAAAGTCATTTTATTCCCTCTCTCATATTTTTGTGATAGAAATAATTGAAGATAAAATAAATAAAATCAAACGATCCTATTTTCAAAATTTGAGACAACTCAAATATGAAAATAACGAAATACCCATCTCTCTCCGAGGGTCCTTGAGTTACGTGAAATTTCTAGGATAAACCAAAATGCAATAAATATGATATGCAATGATGATCTAGTGTATAACATTCCAAATTGAAAATTTGGGATGTTACAAACTCCATAGGCTACAGGAAGAGATCGTTGTCATACTAAATGAGCTATAGATGTACTTCCCGCCCGCGTTCTTTGATGTCATGGTGCATCTATGTGTCCACATCATGGACGACATCATCAACCTAGGGCCGACATTCCTGCATAGCATGATGCCGTTCGAGAGGATGAGTGGGGTCATCAACGGATTCGTTTGTAACATGTCGCGTCCAGATGGAAGCATAGCCCAGGGATATCTGACCAAAGAGTGCATCTCTTTCTGTGAGAGTTATCTGACCAAAGACCCTGTTGTTGGTTTGCCCGTCAACAAGCACTGTGGAAGGCTCGAAGGCGAAGGTCACACCAACGGTCATAGGGATGTGAATGTGTTATGCTCGGGCCGACAAAACGACCTTGATAGGGCAAACTAAGTAGTGCTACAACACCTAGATGTGCTAGAAGATTTTGTGACACTACACAAAGAGACCATCGCAAAGAAGTACCGTGACTGTGGGGTGCACAGGACAGACACTGAAGTTATTAGAGAGCACAACTCCACTTTCGTGTTTTGGTTCGAAGAGCGAGTTCTGGCTAATCCCCAGGAAGAGGGTTGTCCAAACGGAACACTCATATACGCCTTAGCACATGGCCCCTCAACCAACCTTGCGACTTATCAAGCATACGATATCAACGGATACACGTTCTACACGGAGGAGAAAGATATAAACAGTGATGACCAAAACTCAGGGGTGACGATGGAAGCCATGACCGAGAATGTAATTGAAAGATATTACGGAAGGGTCGAAGAGATATGGGAGCTTAACTACTCTGGATTGCATAGCGCGACGATGTTCCATGTCAGATGGGCTAAGAATGTACACAGAGAAAACCGACATTTCACTACCATGTGTATACCCGACTCCGATAGCGGTACCGTCAATGCCATCACCAAAAATGAGCCATGGGTACACGCTAAACATGTGACACAATGTTTCTTCATAACTGACCCGATCAATCCCAGCCGTGTTGTCGTTAGGAGAAGCAAAAGGAGCATCGCCGAAATGGATGGAGTCGCCAACGAGGAAGACTATGACCAGTACGGTGATCCGATGAGGGAAGATGATGCTGATGACGATGAAACATATGTCAAAAGAAGAATGAAGACTACATTACGTACGAAAGATCGTAATCCCTAGAGAAGGAAAAGTCACGACCATGGGCTCAATTATTCGACAACGAACAAAAGAGGGAAGAAGATCAGTCTGAAGCGTCGTCGTCGCCCAAGCTGACAAACTAATCCCCAAAGTGCAAAAGGAAGAAAAAGAAAAGTGCAAAAGAAAGACAAGAAAAAGAAAAGTGCAAATGAAAGAAAAAGAAAAAGAAAAAGAAAAAGAAAAAGAAAAAGAAAAAGAAAGGAAGTTTTGCAAAATGAAATGAAAAGAAAAAGAAAAAGGAACTAATAAGTTGTGGAAAATGAAATACAAGAACAATAAAAAAGAAAGAAAAATAAAAAAAATAAAAAAGTTAGCAGTGGCGCGTTTTGGCCTGGCAGCGCTATAGCTAAGAAAAAGAAAAAGAAAAAGAAAAAGAAAAAATAAAGAAAAAAAGTTAGCAGTAGCGCGTTTTATCCTGGGCAGCGCTATAGCTAAGAAAAAGAAAAATATAAATATAAAGAAAAAAAAAGTTAGCAGTAGTGCTGTTTTGCTAGACCAGCGCTATAGCTAACTTAGCTATAGCGCGTTTTGCCCACACGTGCTATAGCTAAGTTGCCTACAGCACTGGTCCGCTAGCTCCCCTCTTTCCTATCTCTCACTCGCGCTGCTCGTTGATCCCCTTTTCTCTGACGCCATCGTCGACGCCGCACCGCCCACGCCACACCGCCCACGCTGCCGCCGATGCCGCCCCGCCCACGCTGCCACCGACGCCGCCCCGCCGACGCCGCACCACCCACGCCGTCGCCGACGCCGGACTCGACCTTAGCCCCGATCTTGACGCCGGCCACCGACCCCCTCCCACTCCGGTATGGCCCCCCGCCCCCTCTTCCTTCCTCTCCGACCCCTTAGCCCCGGCTCTCTCTCTCTCTGTGACCCCCTCCCGCTCCGGTATGTCTCTGCAGATCAACAAGGCTCAGCGACCCCGGTGACCCCGACGCCGGCCACCGACCCCGACCCCTCAACGCCTCCCTTCGTGAAGCAGCTGGCGACGCCCAGCAACGCCAGCGAGCACTTCGTGGACAGGTGCCTTTCGCTCCCCTCCCCCGCCCCGTGCGTACGATCTTGATTGTAGGGCGTGGTGCCGTGAAATAAGGCTTGAGGTGGAGGAATACATGTTTGGCATTTCAATTTTCAGTTTTCATCTCAACCAAATGTTCCAGGATATAGTAGCTACCAGTTACATGTCCTGACCAAATATGGGGGGCTGAATGAATCAGGTTTAGAAAGTTTAAAAGTGAGTCAACTTGGTTGTTTAGGCACCGCAGGTCAAATCAAGGCCTACAAGGTGCCTATTGAGAGCAGGCAGTGCTGAGCTCCTGCCCACTTGCATATAATGATTTCAGTTTTATGGTTAGAACAATGCTCATATTGAAGTCATACCATTTGTTCAGTTAGATTTGGTTGCTACTATAGTACACTTTGTTTAGTGATATCACATTACTTGTATGGCTTAGCTACCGTCAAGTGGTATACAAGGGCATTGCAATCTAAACTAGGATGTTGCTCATTCAATCAATACAGTTGTAACGCCCTTGATGCGGCTATATCTCCCACGTGTCGAAGCACGACTTAGAGGCATAACCGCATTGAAAGCAATGTCGCAAGTGAGGTAATCTTCACACAACCCATGTAATACATAAGGGAAAAAGATACATAGTTGGCTTAAAATCGCCACTTCACACAATACAGGAATAAAACATTACATTCATCCAGATACACTCAAGGTCCGTCTATGGAACCAAAATGAAAGAAGACTACCCCAAATGCTACACAAATCCCTGATCGACCCCAACTGGGCTCCACTACTGATCAAAAGGAAGCGAAACATCAAAACGAATAAGGTCTTCATCAAGCTCCTCCATGAGCTCGAAGGCTTCACCTGCATGGTGTCATCGGCACCTGCAAACTGGTTTTGGGAGTATTTGTGAGTCACGGGGACTCAGCAATCTCACACCCTCGCGATCAAGACTATTTAAGCTTATAGGTAGGGAAAGGTATGTGAGGTGGAACTGCAGCAAGCGACTAGCATAAATGGTGTCTAACATACGCAAATGAGAGCGAGAAGAGAAGGCAAAGCACGGTCGAACAAACTATGATCAAGAAGTGATCCTAGAACAACCTACGTCAAGCATAACTCCAATACCGTGTTCACTTCCCGGACTTCGCCGAAAAGAGACCATCACGGCTACACACGCGGTTGATGCATTTTAATTAAGATAAACTTTAGGTTTTCTACAACCGGACATTAAAAAATTCCCATCTGCCCATAACCGCGGGCACGACTTTCGAAAGTTCAAATCCCTACAGGGGTGTCCCAACTTAGCCCATCACAAGCTCTCACGGTCAACGAAGGATATTCCTTCTCCCAAGACAATCCGATCAGACTCGGCATCCCGGTTACAAGACATCCTCGACAATGGTAAAACAAGACCAGCAAAGCCACCCGAATGTGCCGACAAATCCCGATAGGAGCTGCACATATCTCGTTCTCAGGGCACACCGGATTGTCCAAACTTCTGGTAGGCCAGCCCAGAGTTGCCCCGGGTGGCCACCGGCAAGGCTGACAAGTTTGGACCAACACTCAGAGGAGCACTGGCCCGGGGGTTTAATAAAGATGACCCTTCGGCAGGCCTACCCAAGGGAAAGAAAAGGCTAGGTGGCGAATGGTAAAACCAATGTTGGGCCTTGCTGGAGGAGTTTTATTGAAGGCGAACTGTCAAGGGGTTCCCATTATAACCCAACCGTGTAAGGAACGCAAAATCTGGGAACATAACACCGATATGATGGAAACTAGGGCGGCAAGAGTGGAACAAAACACCAGGCATAAGGCCGAGCCTTCCACCCTTTACCAAGTATATAGATGCATTAATATAAATAAGAGATATTGTGATATCCCAACAATAATCATGTTCCAACAAGGAACAAACTCCAATCTTCACCGGCAACTAACAACGCTATAAGAGGGGCTGAGCAAAGCGGAAACATAGCCAAATAACGGTTTGCTAGGACAAGGTGGGTTAGAGTCTTGGCTTAACAATATGGGAGGCATGATAATCAAGTGGTAGGTATCGCACCATAGGCATAGCAAAAGAGCGAGCAACTAGCAAGCAAAGATAGAAGTGATTTCGAGGGTATGGTCATCTTGCCTGCAAAGTTCTCCGAGAAGACGAAAGCTTGATCCTCGCAAACATACTCAACGGGCTCCTCGAACACGAACTCGACTCCCAGATCTACCCAAGCAAGAACAACAACCAAAGGGAGACACAATCAACCACGTGCAATGCACAAGCAACATGATGCAAAACATGGTATGATATGCGAGATGCGATATGTGATGCATATGCATGATTTGGAAAGGAATGATTGAACCTAGCCTCAACTTGGAAAACCAAGAGTGCCACTCGAAAGAGGAGTTGATTTCGGTTGAAATCGATATAAAGATCACCGGAATCGGATGCACGGTTTGGAAATGACAAGCAAAACAAATATGGCACCGGTCTGCAATAATCAGCACGAGACCATCTAAATGCATCAAGATAAATAAGCTACTGCACTCAAACATAGCAACAAAATACATGGCAGGGATCCACTCATGATTCTTGACAAAAGATGAACACTGAGCTACGGCTAATTCACTCAATAGCAGGTTCAAACAAGCTTGACAAAAGTGCAAAAGATAACATGTTTCAGACTTTGTGAAATTAACAGCAAGTCAGGATTATAACATCAGGAAGCAATGTTTAGAGCAATGAAACAACATGTTATAGGAACATATCATCGCAAATCAAGGCATGGCATGAAGCTACTCAAAGCATATAACAAAAGTCCCTTAGTGACCATGAGCCAAAAGGGATCAAAAAATACAATTGCAAGCATGTGAACATAGCAAAAACATAAACAGATTTAGACTTAGTGAAAAACTGGAGAATGGCAAAATAGATAACGAGTAGGCATATTTATGAGCTCGATGCCCTCACTACGAGGCATTGCATGACAAACTAAGAATACACCCAGCAAGTAGACATGGCATAGAAGCTAGACATGGCAAGAACAACAACATAGCATGCACGGATCAACAACAACAAGCTCGGCAAAATCGCTAAACATGTTAACAATCTGCTAGGAACATTTATAGCAAAAGTAGAGTTCGATTGACTCAAGCTAGGGTGCTCCATAATTGCGAACAAAGACATGGATGGATAGAGCACAACATTATCTACAAAACATCCTTACTGATCATGCTCAAAAGAGGCACGGATCACTAGGAAACAACATGAACATATGTCATAAAAATAATGACAGGGCAAGGACTTAGTGAAATTCTAAGTTCCTGAAATCAGCATCATCGAGTAAGCTACTTTGCATGCTTGTGCTAGCCACCACAAAGATCACAAAAATACATGGCATACACCCATGTAAAGATGGCATGGCATACTTCAAAACACATGTAGAGCTCAAGATCATAGCATGCACACATTAAACATGGTAAAAATGACAAAAGTGCATTTGCTGAAACAGATCTGAAACTATCATCACATAGCCCTCTTCCAACAGCATTTCGGGCATCAAGATGAGCTCAAATGAAAATGATGCAATGAGATGAAATGAAGTACTCGTTGAGACGAACATTTTGATATGCTACACGCACGAATCGGAGCCACGATGAAGAAGTTATGATGCGATGAATAAGGCATGAAAATACTGGGACTTAGTCGATCTGAAGAGAAAAAAAATAGACGCGCGAGATAACTAAATGACGCCTAGGCGAGGCTTAGGCGGGGACGGAGCTGGGCCGCGGGGAGGCTGGGCCATATGCCCACGTGGCCCACGCGGAGGATCGACCGGGTCGTCGTCGTCTTCAACGACGCGGTCGATGGTGGCAGCGGCGGAGCTTTGCTCCGGCAATGATGGACGGCGGGACGGCGAAGAAGGAGCGGAGGAGGTCTGGGAGGTGCTGGAAGGATGGATCCGGGCGGCGGCTCCCCAGATCCGGCGCGGGAACGGTGCGGTGGCGCGTGGGCGGCGCTCGGGCCGGGCGGCGCGGAACGCGGAGACCTTCGGCGAGGTGCAGGGACGGCGGGGAGGCGGGTGAGGAGGCGAGGCGCGGTGGCTGGCGACGGCGAGCGAGGCATCTCTGGCGAGAGGCGCGGAGGAGTGAGGCGGTCGGGCGACCGCGGTGGCTCCGGGCTCGCGCGGGCCCGCGATAGGCTTGGCGGGCTGCTGCGGCGCGGGAGAAGGGCGGCAGCGGAGGCGACACGTGGCGCACGGTGGTTGGGTGCGGGGCGTGGCGGTGCTGAGGTGGCAGCTCCGGATTGGCCGGACGACGTGGCGGCGGCGCGGCGGACATGTCCGGCGTGGTGAGGACGCGTCCGGCGGCGCGAGGGGAGGGATTTTAGGGTTTCGTCCGCGAATTTTCGGGGAGAGCCACATATATATAGGCAGAGGGAGCTAGGAGACTCCAAATGAGGAGCGGTTTGCGGCCACGCGATCATGATCGAACGGCCTAGATGATGGAGGAGGTTTAGGTGGGTTTTGGGCCAGTTTGGAGGGGTATTGGGCTGCAACACACACGAGGCCTTTTCGGTTCCTCGGTTAACCGTTGGAGTACCAAACGAAGTCCAAATGGCACGAAACTTGACAGGCGGTCTACCGGTAGTAGACCAAGGCCGCTTGACAAGTCTCGGTCCAATACGAGAACGTTTAACACCCGCACACGAAAAGAGGTAGAAAGGGACACCGGATGACATAGGAGCGCCGGTTTGCAAAACGGACAACGGGGAAAATGCTCGGATGCATGAGACGAACAAGTATGCAAATGAAATGCACATGATGACATGATATGAAATGCATGACACGCAAGAAAAAGACAAGGCAAGAACCGCGAATAACTGGAAGACACCTGGCACATCGGACTCGGGGCGTCACAACAGTGATGCTACACTGAAGCTAGTTAGCTAAACGTTGAGCCGATCATGTTCTACCGATGATTGAATTGTACTAGTTTTTGTAGTGCAATGAACTGGAGTGTGCCCTTCCTTTCAGACTGTTTTAGTTATTCAGCTTAATTGACCAGATTTAAGTTCGATGTATAAGCACGATGTCTGTCATTTGACTTTGAAGAATTTTCATGGAACCAAACTACCTTACTGAATTCTGATCTGATCAATATGTCGACAACATTAATTACAGTATAATCTTCTCATGTATATGTTAGATTGGTTAATGAGCTTGCAGTTTTACTATGGTAGTTGATCTTTTTTGCATCAGTTGGGCAGCAATGTTCATGATTGTGTATATGTCAGCAGCAACAAAGTCTGTGATGTTTGTTTCAGCTTCTTAGAGTGCTCATAATGTGGCTGTTAAAATAGTTGTTAGAGTGCTGAAATGATTGCTGTTAAAAAAGTGACCTATGTTTTGCCGGAAATGTTGATTCATTTCCATTCCGCCAAATTTCAGGCGCTCTATATGTGCACTTTCTAGCAAAGGTCATGCCGAAATTTTCCGTGAATTTCGGCACGACTTGTGCTAGAAAGTTGGACATATCGAGTGCTTGAGATTTGTCGCGATGGGAATGAAACGACATTTCCGGCAAAACAAAGGTCACTTTTTGTCATTATTCACTTTATTATATAAATCTCGATAATTAAACGACTACGACATTGAACCCTAGGAAACATGACCGACACCAATGAGGCCGGAGGTTCTCAGTCCCAATTAGGTCGAGCACACGCCTACCTCGACTTTCTGGCGGATCAGGAGAGACAGCAAGCTGGGTGTCCGGACCCCCTTGTCATGACGGATGACTACGATGGTGGCGCCGACGCCGACACTGATGCCATCAACGACACCGGCACTGAGACTGGCGCTGATGATGTTCCTAACTACAGCACGGAAGGTGGGACCTCCCAAGCCAGTGAGAGAAAGAAGGAAAAGAGGACACGACGCCCAAATGAGCTCGGCACTGGAAGACTGGTGGTCACGACGGTGCACCCTGGCGAGTTCGAGCCAATAGAGCCGCGAGAAGTGGCAACGTGTTATGGCAACCAACTAGCATGCATCCTACGGGATACCGCTAACATCGACACCACAAAAATACGGAAGAATGAGCATTTGAAGAAGCTGCTTCTAACTAGGTTGCACGCAAGATTCCTGTTCCCCGGTCGGAATGACGATGTCGACCCATGGGATGATGATGCCATAAAAAAATCAACAACAAAGCCCTAGGGAAGTTCAGCAATGCATTGAGCGCTTGGAAAACTAGGGTGAAAAAGGCGATTCAAGTAGACCATGAAACCTACGCCAAGATTGTTGCAGACAATCCGAAAATTACGATAGAGGACTTTGAAAAGTTCAAGGAGACTTGCAATGAAGAAGCTGTCAAGGCTAGGTCGGAGAGAGGCAAGCAGCTGCAGGCAAAGAACATGGGGAACCATCGCCTTGGAAGTCGTGGTTACACGGGAAATAGGCCCGTGTGGGCTAAGGAGGACGCAGAACGTGAACGTCAAGGGATCCCAGACCCATTGGCTGAGTTCACCGACCAGCAGGAGCACGACTTCATCAGGGACCGATTCTCGTGGGACCCCAAGAAAAAGATTTTTTTCACCGACGGGTCGACTAGGAAATTCATGAGAATACTGGTAATTATCCTTTTACCACCTTTACATATTAGGTTCTGATCAACGAAGTCTACTACATTCTAGTCACATTCGTAAATGATTCACGGTCCATTTTGCAGAGAGAGCAACACAAGCTTGCGGCCGAGAGCGAATCATCGACTCAGTCGACTCAGTCGTCGGCGAAGTACAAGTGGGACACTCCTTTCAACCGATCCATGAACATAATAATGGGACACCCGCCCGGCCAGCGGCCGCAACATGGACGTGTGCACGGCGCCGGGGATGGCGCCACATGGAAGTACTATTATAACGAGGACCCCAAGGCCAAAAGACAGAGAAAGAAGTTCAGTCAAGTGACTATCGACGAGAAGGTGGCGTGGGCGATGGAGAAAGCAAAAGCTGAGACCAAAGCTGAGATAATCGCTACCTGTAGAGATGATATGGTGGCTGCCTTTACAATCTTGATTCCAACAGTGGTCACATGGGTGCAACAAAATCCAAACGTGCCACCATGTAATTTTCCCATGCCCAGGTTCACCGAGAGCAACTCAATGAACATCGCAACCATACCCATACCTAGTATGGCAACCGCACCCGCACCTCCTCCAGCACCTGCTCCTGCACCCAACTCTCACAGCAGCCCTAGCTCCGTCTCTGGCTTGAATGTCGGGCCGTCGACACTGGCTGAGCTCGACGCCCTCACAGTAAATACGTGTCGCACCTTCATCAACTCAACTAATTAATTAATCTTCAGTTGCCGTTCTTTTTGGATCTCTGACGCCGCACGTATATGTCTTTGTAGGCTGACTCCACTCCGTGCACCCTCCTTTACAACATGAAGGGCGGGTTGGTGGATGCGGGGAAGGGTACTATAGTGAAGCCTAAGGATCGATTGTTTCACCACCGGCAGATGCATGATAGCGCCTTAAGGGTCTCCGTGGTGAGTGTGAAAGCGGGCTACGAGGGTCTCCCTCGTCCGATACAAACTGATGGAGAGGATGACGAGACCCCCACGCAGCTTGGCCAATGCAAAAATTGGCCGATCATGTGGCCGAAAAATCTTCTTCGTGTCGAGGTGGCCGGGAGCACACCAACGGGACCTCAGGAAGGTATGACCACAACACCACCTACAAAAGTACAACCATCATCTGTGCTGTTTGCTGAGATCGAGAGACATGAGGAAGGAGGGCCAACCGTTCCGCCGGCAGATGATGCCATCTGCCCCATGGAAGAAGATATGGATCATGACATGGAGGAGGCCGATGACCCTCTCCAGTATCTCAATACTGCCTTTGACAACAAAGTAACAATGAGTCAACCATATGAATATGAGATGCATGTACCAGAGCCGGAATGTCCTCGGGAGTGCAAGAAGTCTTTGTTCATGCAATCCTCGCAGGACACACCTCCAAATGCCGGCTCCACCCAAGATCAACTAATTAGCCAGAGTCGTCCAAAGCTGAGCCCGACAACACTAGGGGTGGTGCTCAGGGAGGGTCTGACAGACCCACCAGCACCTGAGCCCACCAAGAAGAAGCAGAGGAAGAGGCTGGCGGTGAGAAAATCCAATAAAGTTGGCAATGTTGGTTCTAGCAGCCAGCCACCTTCGACCAAGGTTGACCGTGTACCGATGAAACATGCGCCATTAATCCATGTCGCAGGAGAGCCAATGGTAGCGGCGAATGCACTAGCTGCCATAGAAGGGGATCTCAGGAAACTCCATGACCATGTGCTTTCGACAGAGAGAAGCCTCCTCGCCTCGGATGATCCAGGATACCCACTTTATACGGTTCATGTGCCAAGAAGTTGCAAAATGTATGTCCACACATGCCCCGCGGACCTCTTCTTCCTGAGGTTTGATTACATCTTCCAGATGTTTCAAATGAGGACACTCCATTTTACGTTCGTCCACCTATATGTGCTGCACATGAACTACATCATCAAGAGAGAGCAAGTCACCGGTCTTACGGTCGTCGACCCATACTACATGCATGAGGGCTTCTTGTCAATCAACGACACCAACCGTCAATATGCGAGTTAGTACATCGAAGAATTCATGGTCAGCAATAAGGACAAAGAAACGATTCTCCTACCTTATCATCCCAAGTAAGTCATCCGCGGATAGCACTATAACACATACATCCTTTCGTGCATTTCAATAGTTACTTTGCACGCATGGAGGCTAAACTTGATCGTGTATTTTGCGCAGCGGGGGGTGTCGTGCCGTTCTCATTGTTCTTTACCTGCGTTACTCCCGCGCTCTATATGTGGACCCGTCGAAGAACATACAGAAGAAAGATTACACACACGTAAAGTATGTTCTGGACAGAGCTATGCTAGGCTTCAGCATGCGGGGTGGCTACATCCAATGCAAAAAAACAAATAAGACCGGGCTTTGTTTCAGCCACAAGACTGACTTCTGTTGCATCTAGCAACCGGCAAGAAGTGAGAATGGGCCGAAGCCTTTGGAGCCATGCCGGATAATCGACTTCGAAATGATTTCTACCGGATCCAACAGGACATTGCGTCCATCATCATGAAAGATGTCCTCAAAGAGAATGGGATGTTCTATGGCAGCCCAATATCGCGAGCTGACGTCCGAGCCCGCATTGCTCTACAGCGTCATGACATGACACCTTTCACTAAGCTTGGGTCCACCCTTCCGGATATGGATAGATGGGAAGAGTGCACAGCTTAAAAACAATTTGTCTGTTTAGTTACTTGTTACTTTCTGTACGACGAAACTTCGAATCTCTCAGTACGATGAAACTATTAGATGTATGGTGCCGCGCTCTAGTTAATTACTTTCGGTATGATGAAATTTGTTAACAATGTTTACTATATATGTTGCTTCTATTTCATAACTGTTTCATTGAATTTGCTTCATGATATATATATATGTGTGTGTGTGTGTGTGCATCTCTGACAGGTATATAGATCAATGATGGTGAGGAAGTGGTATGTCGTGTATGTAGGGCATGTTCCGAGTGTGTATGATGAGTGGCCAGAGTGTCAGGCCCAAGTCTCTGGCTTCTCCGGCAGAAGCCAGAAAGGGTTTGATAGCAGAGCGGAAGCCGAAGCTAGTTACTTGAGATTCATAGCACAACAGGGGATTCAGAACCAGCGCCACTGCAAAAACTACTACATACTACCGCTTTTGATAATCGTGATCGCTCTTATCTTCTATGCGGTCATATCATAGTCTACATAGATGATGAAACATGAGTATGTGACCATGTAGTTGCTTGTATTGAGAACTTGTAATGACTTGTAACGCTATTTCGAGACATGTGTTCGACCATGATTGATGATGATGAGATATTTGAGACATGTCGAGACTTCTAATAACTTTGGCTCATCGATGACTCACTTGCTTTTCAATGAATATTCATGTTATTGTATAAACGGTGGATCTGTTTAATTGTGTACAGAGCCAAAACGCAAAAATAATAATACAAAAGGTAGCAGTGGCATGGGGTAAATATTACCAGTAGCACTCAAGTAAAAGTAGCACTGGCTAGCTCCACGCGCTGTAGATAAATATCAGTAGCGCTGGGTGGAAGCACGCTACAGCTACTTTAGCTACCAGTAGCGCTGGGTTAAACAAGCGCTACTGCTAAAAAATAGCTGTAGCACCGTAGCAGTAGCGCGCCTACCCGCGCTAATAATAGTAAAAAAACAGCGCTACTGGTAAGGGTTTTCCTAGTAGTGTCTTGCCACGCGCCGCTACACCCCTCGCCACCCAAGCTAGTGTTGGGGAACGCAGTAATTTCAAAAAAATTCCTATGCACACGCAAGATCTCTCATGGTGATGCATAGCAACGAGAGGGGAAGAGTGTTGTCCACGTACCATCGTAGACCGTAAGCGGAAGCGTTATGACAATGTGGTTGATGTAGTCGTACGTCTTCACGATCCGACCGATCCTAGTACCGAAATTAAGGCACCTCCGCGATCTGCACACGTTTGGCTCGGTGACGTCCCACGAACTCTCGATCCAGCTAAGTGTTGAGGGAGAGCTTCATCAGCACCACGACATGATGACAGTGATGATGAAGCTACCGGCGCAGGGCTTCTCCTAAGCACTACGACGATATGACCGAGGTGGATTATGGTGGAGGGGGGCACCGCACACGGCTAAGAGATCAATGATCAACTTGTGTGTACTAGGGTGCCCCTGCCCCTTATATAAAGGAGCAAGGGGGGAGGCCGGCCGGCCCTTGTGGCACGCCTGGAGAGGAGGAGTCCTCCTCCTAGTAGGAGTAGGACTCCCCTTTCCTAGTCCTACTAGGAGGGGGAAAGGAAGGAGGAGAAGGGAGAAGGAAAGGGGGGCGCCGCCCCCCTTCCCTAGTCCAATTTGGACTAGAGGGGGAGGGGGCGCGCGGACCTGCCTTGGCCGCCCTCTCTCTCTCTCTCCACTAAGGCCCATGTGGCCCATTAGTTCCCTGGGGGGGGGGGGTTCCAGTAACCCTCCCGCGCTCCGGTTTTCTCCGAAATCACCCGGAACACTTCCGATGTCCGAATATAGCCATACAATATATCAATATTTATGTCTCAACCATTTCGAGACTCCTCGTCATGTCCGTGATCATATCCGAGACTCCGAACTACCTTCGTTACATCAAAACACATAAACTCATAATACCTATCGTCACCGAACGTTAAGTGTGCGGACCCTATGGGTTCGAGAACTATGTAGACATGATCGAGACACATCTCCTGTCAATAACTAATAGCAGAGCCTGGATGCTCATATTGGCTCCTACATATTCTACAAAGATCTTTATCGGTCAAACCGCATAACAACATACGTTGTTCCCTTTGTCATCGGTATGTTACTTGCCCGAGATTCGATCGTCGGTATCATCATACCTAGTTCAATCTCATTACCGGAAAGTCTCTTTACTCGTTCAGGAATGCATCATCCCGCAACTAACTCATTAGTCACATTGCTTGCAAGGCTCATAGTGATGTATATTACCGAGAGGGCCCATAGATACCTCTCTGATAGATGGAGTGACAAATCCTAATCTCGATCTATGCCAACTCAAAAAACACCATCGGAGACACCTATAGAGTATCTTTATAATCACCCAGTTACATTGTGACATTTGATAGCACACAAGGTGTTCCTCCGGTATTTGGGAGTTGCATAATCTCATAGTCAGAGGAACATGTATAAGTCATGAAGAAAGTAGTAGCAATAAAACTGAACGATCATTATGCTAAGCTAACGGATGGGTCTTGTCCATCACATCATTCTCTAATGATGTGATCCCGTTCATCAAATGACAACACATGTCCATGCAGTACAAAAAAAGACACATCCGTGACATTTTGGGCCGAACGAATTTTTTTTCTGTCATACATATGACACTTCTATGACGATAATTGTGACAAAACCCGGTATCATCATAGATGTGGTGGGCTCCTACTTCTATGGCAAACACTCATGACAGAAAATGGGCTTTTCGTCCTGGGCGGGCCGGAGACGCAGCTGCATGACATTCTTTGGGCCGTCCATGATGGGAAAAACCGTGGTAGAAGCGAGGGGGAGGAAAATTTTGGGGAGTTCCCGGTTAAGGTGGGAGGTCGGGGGCCGAGCGATGCGCGCTTCTCTCATACACGTACGCGCGTGTGTGCGAGGTGTTGGCTCTAACTGAACCCGAGCGAGGCATTGGGCTCTAACTGAACCCGAGCGATTGCACTGCAGGCTACGCATTACTGAACCCGAGCGATCGATCGATGGCTGTTAACTGAACCCGATCAAGCGATTCCTTCGCTACTGCTGCTAACTAAAGTCGATCGATGCTGCCTCTGGATGAACAGTGAGTGTTGCGGGGGGGGGGGGTGGGTTGGATGAACAGTTCCCGTGGGGGTGGATGAACAGGACCCCGTGGTGTTGCCTCTAGATGAACAGGACCCCGATCGATCGAGCCGGTTGGGGCTGGATGAACAGGACCCCGTGGAGGGCTGGATGAACAGGACCACCCCGTGGAGGGTAGGATGAACAATAGATAGTGGAGGGCAGGATGAACAGTAGCCGGTGGAGGGGTGGTTGAACAGGAGCCCGTGGAGAGGGCTGGTTAAACAGTAGCCAGTGGAGTAGCACGCGGTGGAGGCTGGATGAACAGGAGCCTGTGGATGAACAGTCACAGGTGGAGGCTGGAGGAGGTCGATGGTGGATGAATAGTAGCTCGTGGAGGCTGGAGGGGGTCGACGGTGGAGATGAACAATATCCCGTGGAGTCCTGTTTTGCGGTATGCCACACCCCTCCCGATGAACAGGACCCCCGTTTCGACCGTAGCGCTCCAACACAAGTCCGTTTCCTCCGTTTTGTGGTACGCCACACCCCTCCTGATGAACAGGACCCCCGTTTTGACTGTAGGAGATCCGTTTCCTCCGTTTTGCGGTACGCCAGACCCCTACCGATCAACAGGATCCCGTTTCGAACGTGGCCGGTCGAACACAAGGCCGTTTCCTCCATTCTGTGGTACGCCATGCCTCGTTTCCATCGCCTATTCCGTCCAAGCCCTCCCGATGAGCACCATGCATTCCGTTGCCTCCCCATGAACACGACACATTCCGTTGCTCCCCATGAACACGACGACGATGCTGTTTCTCCGTTCCGACCCAGCCATGTACACGAGCCCTGGCCGTACGTATGCGCGAGTAGGCGTTAGAGACCCCGCTCGTATGTGCACATACGTGGCCGTATTTTCTTTCTTGCACCCTGGCCGCTGTACGTACGCGTACATGCTACGTGCGCACCTCTACTACGACACGTGCGCGCCTCTACATCCACCAGTATATATGTACGTACACGTTCGTGACCAGAATGACAACGCTATGTACGCTTCGACCAGGTGGGTCCCGACTGTCAGGCACTTCCTTGCATGCGAAGATGTATCTGGTGGGTCCCAGCAGTCAGGGGCCAAACGTTTTTTCATGAAATACGGTGGCCCGTCCGGTGGGTCCCCACTGTCAGGTGGAGGAATAATTATTTTGCACGTAATAAGGAGGCACTTCCTTGCTGCGGCCGTGGACCCAGCTGTCAGCCTCTCCACGTACAGTCCAGGTCCAATGGAAGCTGTTCCTTGACCATGTTGACCACGCCGCGCCGAGAGCACCAGGGTGGTGGATGATGGTGATGCCTAGGAAGGGGACGACGCGGAGCCGGGGAAGACGCGGCAGTGGATGCCCACGCAGAGAGGAGTACGAGGGTTCACTGGTTCGTCTACGCTGCCGTCGTCGCAGAATAATAGGGGGTGTGGGTGAGTGGAGTGGAGGGATGGCCTGGCCAGCGGTGGGAGTAGTATGGGGGCGGTGAGGCCTCCGCGGCAGCACACCCGGCCACGGGAGGCAGGAGCAAGCGGCACGACTGGCGCTACTTTGGGCGGCTGGAGCAAGAAAACCAGAGGTTGAAGAAGCACTACGGCCGTTGAATGGACACCGTACGGTCAGTCGAGCTAGAATCGTGCATATTGACTAAGTTGACAAAGCCCTTCATCCCCGTCAACTTAGTAGGCCCACTATACTGGGTCCCAACTAGCAGGGGGAGTATTCATTTTTTGTGCGTAATAAGGAGGCACTTCCTTGCGTGCGAAGATATAGCTGGTGGGTCCGAGCTGTCAGCGGCGGTAATGTTTTTTTCACGAAATACAGAGGCCGTTTCGTTAGGTCCCAGATGTCAGGTGGAGGAAATCATTATTTTGCGCGTAATAAGGAGGCATTTCCTTGCGTGCGGCTGTGGACCCAGCTGTCAGCCTCTCCATGTACAGTCCACTTCAGATGCATGTCGGTCGCTGACCACGCCACGCCGAGAGCACCAGGGCGGTGGACGACGGCGAGGCCTAGGAAGGGAACGACACAGAGGCAGGGAAGACTCGGCCGTTGTTTTGTTTCCCACGCGGAGGGGAGTACGACTGTACGAGGGTTTACTGGTTCGTCTGCCGTCGCCGGAGAATAACAACAGGTGTGGGTGAGTAGAGGGATGGCTATGCCAGCGATGGGAGTATGATGGGGCGGTGAGGCCTGCGCGGCAGCACAGCCGGCCGCGGGGAGGAGGGAGCAGGTAGTCCCACCGGCGCTTGTTTTAGCGGCTGGAGCAGGAAAAGCAGAGATTGAAGAAGCACGGCGGCCGTTGGATGGACATCCAACAGTATACATGCCATCTGTGGAAAGCCTTAAATCTGTGGAAAACAGCATACATCCCATATGCCATTATTTCAAATAATTTACAGCCCATTTGCTAATTCTTACGGGTATTTTTGGAGCCCATATTCTTTATGTTAGCATTACAGCCCATATTGTGGCCACGGTTAAAAAATTATACGAAATTTTGCATATGTCGGTGCGGTCTGAACTGTTTTAATCCCGAAATTTCGAGTCACATTCAGACTGATTTTAAAAATAAATGTATATCAATATAAAATCCAATAAATTGTCCACGCATAAAAATCAATGCAATTTAAAATCTTGAAATGAAAAAAAAGATATTTGAAAATAATTGCCGGTTTGATGTGTTCTAAAAATGTAGAGCCCATTTCTCATTACTGATAGGCCATTTTCTCGGCTAGCCCAATGAAGCTCTCTTCGTCTTGAAAGATTTGCAGCCCAACAGGTCTGATAAAGCGACTTACTTGACAAATCACAAAAGAACTGGGCTAGCCATTTTTAGAAAGAAAAAAAAACTACTAGGCTGGTCTGTGGTAAACATAAAAGAAAAGGCTGTCTAGATAGGTCAGAGTGTCCCGCACAACCCAATTGACACACTGCTTCCGTCTCAAAAACAAATTAGATAAATGCCACTCCAATTATGGCGATTCATAAAAATGCCACTGCAATTTCCAAACTTTGAAAAATGCCACTGCAATTTTTGCAAACTTTGAAAAACGCCACTGCAGTTTGCAAACTTTGAAAAACGCCACTCTAGACTTCAAAAAATGCCACTAGAAATGGCATGACATGGCATTTTTCAAAGTTTGGAAATTGTAGTGGCATTTCTTGGATACACCAAATTTGGAGTGGAATTTATCAAATTAACCCAAAACAAAAATAACTGGGCGAGCTACTGGGTCCCTGGTGTCAGCCGCTCATTGTGCAATTCTCCCGTTTATTGACTACGTTGGCAATGGCATGGGACCCATATGTCAGAAATCCACTAGGAGGAGCCATTTTTTTATTGGCTTGAAATAAGGAGGCACTTGCTTGCGTATTGCCATGACCTTGGCAGGTCCCTGCTGTCATCCTCTCCACGTACAGTACCAATTAGTCGTGCTTCAAAACTGATCGGCACGCCATTAAAAAAATAAAGGTTGATAACTAATGCGGCACCTCGGGCCAACACGGCCAGATCACATTTTGCACGAGAAATTACACACCATGCTTTGTTGACATGTGGTCCCGTTCCAACATATCATTGAGACGACGGCGAGTAGTAGGAGTATTTCCGAACGGACGTGTAGGCCGGGGCGCCTCTTCGTGAACCATGGCAAACTCGCAACCGTCCACCGGCTCTTCGCCTTTCCCTCTCGATTTGGAACTGCTGTCGCACGCTCTTCCTCTCCCTCCTCCGTTTTCCTTCAGCCCTTCACCCTTTCTTCTGCCATTGTTCGATCGTCTTCTCCATGGAGGGAACAGGCCGGAAACGACCCTGTTATTCTTGCCCCGATCTGAAAGATGACGTGGTGGAGGAACTCATTGATCGGTGCGACATCATCACCTCGGCTAGCATGGCAGGTTCATTCAAGCCCATTCTCGACTCAACTAATAACATAATTACAAAGAACCCAAGAGTCAAGGAGTGGTTTGATCTCCCCTATCTTCTTCGCCGTGACCCTAATGACTGGCGCCGGCACGACGAAGGCCTCGCCCTGTGCCAGTTGATGCCGGTTGATAATGATACGTATGATGTTAAGATGCCATCGCTTGAGGGTAAGGCTTGGGCGGGCGCAAATGGAGATTGGGTTGTTTACATTGGGTCCAACTGCGAGTGGGAACTTGTGAATGTGTACACTCATCACCGGGTTCCACTTCCAAAAATCTCAGCGCACTGCCCAGAGGTTGAGCACACCGGTAATGTACGCACGTTCAAATATGATCATGGTGACTGTCTTCTACGAAAGATAGCAATTTGTCGAGTTCCCAACCGCTCGTGGAATTACAACAACTATCAAGTTGTTGCTATCTTCGACAAGCTTGTTTCCGTCCTTCGTGGTTCGACTCGATGGATATTGCTCAAAAATCAGTTTCTGTACACGGATGAGTACTGTGATGCAATTCAATACGAGGGCCTTGTGTTTGCTGCCACCACTCGTGGCACTGTTTTTGCATGGCATCCTAGTAGTTTCGGTACGTTTTTCTTCCATCGTAATTATAATTGTTTCATCCACATGCATGCGGGTTAGCAAGTTTCCCTTTACTAATTAACCTTCTTCTTGTGTTTCCAAGGTCCTGTGAACATCCCACCACCTATACTTGAAATTTTTTATAACCAAGGGGGAGATGCCGATGGTGATGATCACGAGCAGCGCCCATATACTCTGTGGCGCCTGGCAACTAATTCCGATGGATCACCTCTTCTTGTGTGTATACAGCCCACTGATGATGTTACTGCTAAGGAAGCAAGTGTCTCCCATGGTCGCACTCTCCAGACCTATTCCAACACCCGTTGCATGGTATTCAGGATGGATACTAGTGTGCTAGCGCCAACTCCTTCTCCCTGGCACAGAATTGATAGTCTTGGAGAAAACTCGCTCTTCCTTGGACAAAACTATCCGATGATGGTGAAAGGCGATCCAACTGCTGTTGACACATTTATGAGAAGCAATTGTGTCTATACCTCAGACATTTGGGTGGTTCCCTACCCTGGTACTGATATAGTAGGCCGCTTCAGCCTGGATGATCGGTCCTGCGTTGGTCTCCAGATCGACAACGGATGGCCCATCCCAGAGAATCACTTGTGGTTCAAAGCAAGCGTTTCCAACGCCGCAGAATGGTTGAGTTGAAGTTCATTTCATGGCTTGTTATTTGTTGTGTCATGAAAACTTTAGTATTTATAATGTATCCTCGTTCTCGATGTGGGTTGATGACCTGTTGTATGTAATAAAATGATATGCCTGTGATAAACTTACTAAATTTATGAATGGTTTTCGAGTCGCTTCTCTAAATTTGTACTAGCTTCACATGCTTCGCGCGTCGGGCGGGTGTTTTTACTGTAGCCATATGTTAGTGTGTTCATTGTACGTAACCAGCACCTCGAATCCTCGATACTAGTATACTATATACTAGTAGGAGTAAGTAGTACGAGTAGTAGGGTGGCATGGGCCAGAACAAGCATTCACGTCCAAGAGTACGGCACACGCCACCACCACGACATCCATCTGACACCATATTATTTCTTGGAGTCCGTGCTAGAGCAATCTCTTCAACCTCATCGTTTCCCTAACTTCAGCCATCGCGCGGCGGGCAAGGTGGGGGTTTGCCGATAGTCAGTTTCCTTAACTGCGGTCCCACTTGTAAGGCCAACTCCAATGCATGACCCCAAACGCACCTCCGTTTTGCACGAACTCCAACGATAATTTTGACTAGAAAAGTGAGACCAAAGAAAACAAGAACCACAAGAATACATTTTACTACTCCTATAAGTTGGATTAGTGCCTTCTCGATGCATTCATTGTTGATCTGCGGAGGCTCGATCTTGCGTCTGTGCTAGCTAAAAGTGATAGAACATCTACTAAATTGAGCTCTATCAATATATGGATGTACTCTTCTTCCCAATAAAAAACTTGCATCCATTCTACTCCCTCTGTTGCACAATACATGCCTTCTATTTGTCAAAATATATATGTATCTAGACATGTCTTAGTATATAGGTACATCCACTTTTGGACAAATGGAAGTCAAGTATTTTGGAACGGAGGGAGTACACAATAAAATTTTTAAGTTAGCACAACTAGTCTAATCCGAGAGCAGAATCGAAGATTTGGTTGGGTTCTTCCTCCTTTTGCCGACACGTGGGACATCCAGCATCCAGGTCATGTCATGAAAGAAAATAGAGTGGTAGTTGAAGCCACGAGATGTGCATCTTGGGTTAAACTGTAAATAGAATCTTACTACTCTTGAGTAACTCCAAAAGCGGCCACCGAAGATCTTTATTGGATTTGTTTTTCATCACCAGCATGTCGAGGTGAAAGATGTGCAGGTTCAGTGGGTCCTCTTGCGTTTTCACTGACATGTGGGGCTGCATGTGAGCAAACAGACGATGGGCTCCACACGTCCGCTGGCTGGCTGAGAAGAGAGATAGTGGAGGGCTGAGCACGGACTGTAGGAAATTTGTTCTACGTACCTCAATATAGGCTCGATATAGTGGGGTGGCATGCGCCATAACTAGCATTCACGTCTAGCAGTATGGCACACGCCACCCACACGAGTCCCATCCGACACCAATTTTCTTGGAGTCCGTGCTACAACCATCTCTTCTCCCTCCTGTTTTCTGAGCCATCGCGCGGTGGGCAGGGTCGGGGTTTGCCGATAGTCGGTTTGCTCAACCACGGTCCCACTTGTAAGTGAAAATGCAACACCGCACGCATTCCCGCTTGAGCGCCATGCCGGACCAACCATGTGGGGGTGCGACGCGAACACGGCAGGCTTTTCCTTTTGAACTCGTAGCTTGTAAAATTTGGTTCTGCTCCATGGCGCGACCGGTAGATAGAAAATAATGATTTTTCCTAGAGTAATGAGAAGTTTGGTTCTGGTGCCGTTCATGCATGGAGTATGTACGAAAATTATGAAGTTGATGTGAAAGGTAAGATAATTACTGTAGTATCATATACTACTACATGGATTTGACGGAAAGATAAAAATACATATGGATCCATCAATGTTCAACGACATCCTCACGCCCTAGTGCGCCAGGTCACCAACCGACGTGTGAGGAGCAGCGGCGTTGGCGGCGAGCTCAACGTGCTTCTGAACAGTGCTGTCCAAGGTTGCCCCGCGCTCCAAGAAGGCCAGCGTCCTATCGTCCTCCTCTTGCATGTAGTAGTCCTTGTGGACGATTTGCGCGTAGACGTGGGTGATTATGTCGATGGTGTCTTGCTACGCCAGGCGCTGCGCGGCGAGCGCGACCTCGAGGTGGACATTCTCCGGCGTGGCGGCGGGCAGTCGCAGGGCCACCAGTGCGTCGAAGAGGTTGTTACCATAGTGGCCGTTGAGGGTGGCAGGCATCGCAGGGCCTGGGCGCGTCAGCTGGAGGCTCACGTCAAAGTCGTCCGCAAGCTTCTTGACGACGGTGAACTTGTCGAGGAAACCGACGAGGACCTCGTCGAACAAGGAGACAAAGCTGTCATCCAAGCGGCCCCTCGCCTTGGCGGCCTCAAGCAATACTACCTGGAGACGTTCCTCAGTGCCGGGCCACAGGCCGGCGTCGTGGACCATCTGGCATAGCCGGCTGATGCTCGCGCTCATCGCCTCCATGGGTCTAGCGTAGCTTCTAGTCAACTGATCTTGCGATTTGAGTGATCACTCAGCCCTTGGTTAGCGTGCGTAGGTGCGTATGATTTCGTACTACTCCTCGGCCCTCTACTGCATCTGCCTTTGGCTGTATGATAGGTGAGCCAGCTACCCCCTGGGTCCACATGTCATTCACCCAAAGGCAGTTGCCGTAAGTCAATGAAGCTGCGTCCCCCTCCGTGCCGGTGCAGTATAGTCATCTCACCGGACCTCTAGTTGGGGCCAAACGAGAGAAGTTTGATGTTTACTGGTTTATTGGTCCCCTTTGCATTTTGCGCCAAGTTTTGACCTTTGATTTAACTAATAAAATGTTAATGCATGTAAACAAAAATGTTGTGTAAGTCACCTTACGAAAACCAAATAATCCCAAAATACTTAGGCACGGTGCATTAATTCCCTCCTTGTTTCTTATTTCGTGACATATCAACCAATGAGAGATGTGGGCCGTGCATGCTTTCAATGACTTGAGACTACCAAACATGACATGCAGTGTTTAGTTCATTGCATGTAATCCTATTAGTACTCTAGTTAGGAGTAGCAAAAAACATTAAGTTCTCTCGCCGATAGGAATAAAACACCATGTATTTATTTACAGAGGGAGTAGTACATTTTTGGTGACATTCATTACTAGATATTGCTAGTCAAATAATAAAATCCAGATGGACGTGGTAGTACTCCTAAATCCAGACGGTGGTGCTACTAGTACTAGTAGTAGTACTACCAATGTAGTAGCGGGAGTACTAGCACAGTACTACCCATTGGTCAAATTATTATGTGCTGCTCCTCACAGTGAAGTGACAAGACCCTGCGCCGGAGATGACACCTGAGTATAGGCGCCATGTTCGGCATACCATAGTCAGCCTCACCGTCTGCAGTCACTATCATCATGGCTGTAGAGCTAGCCTGCTTACAACTAGCCCTATTCGACATAATTTCCCATGCGTAGATGCCCGTGCATTGCACGGAACACCAAGATTGGGGGTGGATGGCTCCGGCAGCGGCCATCGCGCCAGATTTTTCCACGGCCTTCTACTCCTGAATGTGGTGGGGAGGAGATGAGGCCGATTGTGAGAGACAAGGAGTTGTTTGTAAATAGGGAACAAGTGCGGGCATCTTTTTGCAAAAATGGAGAAGCTTGGTTTGTATGCGTCAGATCTAGATCCGACGGTTATTGGTGAAAGATGGGAGGCACAAAATCATCACCAACTCAGGACCTATTTGATTCGCAGGATTTTGAAAATGTAGGAATAGGACACGACAATATTACAAGTTTCAAACTGATATTACAAATGTTAGGAGTAATGTTGCACCAACGAAGAGGGAATTACTAGGAAGTTTACGTAAGAACTTTCGTTACTTTAGGTGGATGCAGCATTATCGTACAAACTAAAATCCACCGCCCTGACAAGTCACTAATGGGCAAATATGTTTTCGAGTCTCTGTCCACTTGATGTTTCAAAAACAAATTCAGCTTCTGCGGAGAAATGAGCTCCACTGTGTACCCACGCGGGTGTGGCTGGGCACGAAGCGTGAGTACATGCACGGTGCACCTATTCTCTTCTTGTATATGTACACCACCTACGTGGGGTTGTGTGAGAGAGATACAAACCTAGAGAGATATAGTGTGTGGGTTCTTGAGAGTTTTTTTGGGGAGGGGGGTCAATCAAAAAATTTAACATATGCAATGTGTGTGAAATAGAGTCCTGGATATAACATATATATATATATAGAGGGGGCGATCCATGAGAAGAGAGTGGAGATATCATCGGCTTGAGGTGTCCATAGAATCGAAGAGAGGGGTGATGTGTGTGTGTGTGCGCGCGTGATCGATAAAGAGTGCCATCGAATTTGTGTGTGCCCACGTCAAAGATATAGAGTGGCTGGCCTACTGGAACGTGAGATGGGACATGTGCAGTTTGTCTCTGTGGCATGGATACCTACCTGCAGCGCTTGACTATCACTGTGTGGTGGGGGAAGAGGGAGGCCCAATTAACTATAGAGGTGCAATGGCTGGTATATGTGTGGAGGAGGAGAGAGGCCTACCTCATGTATTAAGGAGATCGATCTGCCTCATGTATTAAGGGAGATCGATCGACATCCATGCATATGTGCAGGAGATGAATAAGGTTGGGAGAGAGACAGAGCTAGAGTGTTGGAGGGGGTGGTAGTGGAGTTGCTTCTAACAAATGGTGGGATAGGCTTGCTAGACAAACGGAGGGCACGCCCGCAATATCAATAAGAGAGGTGATGGCTGCTTGTTGTCTGTGCACATGCATGTGAGAGATGGGTCAGGAGGCATGCACGAATGATGAGGGGGACGATGTGGCTGTGGTAAGCAGACGTAATTACATAGGAAGATCAATCGCCCTTTGTAAGAGAAAGGAGAGACATAACTTGTGAGGTACGTCGATCGATGGGGGGGTAGTTAAAGTCGATCTAGGTATATGTTGGGAGATCGATCGGTATACATGCATGTGTGTGTTAGAAGCAAATGAGGCACGAGGAGAAGGATAGAGAGAGAGGGATGCATGTAGGAGGTGGTACGAGAGGCATACTATATCGAGGGGGAGGAGTGTGCGAGTACGAGAATGATGAAAAGAGTGGTGGGAGTGAGGCATGGACGGTGACAAGAGAAGAGGGGAAGCTTGTGTTTGTGCTAGGCACACCTGGCTAGAGAGGCATATCGATCGATGTGTGCCGTAAAGAAGGAGCTGGGGGGGGGGGCTACACACACCATGGGTGAACGACCTAAAGTGAAAAGACGAATTTGCGCGATGGAGCTAGAGAATGCTGAGGGAGGGTGAGAGGGATGCGGGCGTGTGCATGCACAAGATAAAGTTAGCGCTAGCTACAAAGATAAGAGGGTTGTGTGGCTGTAAAAGATGAATAGAGATCATATATACTTCATTATAAAAAACGAATTCAGATATTTGAAGAATTTATCATAGTGTTTCAAAACGTCGGATGTGTGAATATATATAATGGTGATACGCATGGTGTGGTTATGAACATGGTATACTACATTTAATATATTTTATCTCTACTCTTATAAAAAAACAGAGTTGTTGATGATGGTGTGCCTGCCATCCTGCATTATAGGCCGTCTGATTTATATCTGGCGGATAGCAAGGAAACTATGATGGTTGAAGTTGGCAACAATCATGATTGTAGATTCTTATTGAAATAGAGAAAGGAATTCAAATTTAGTTTGAATTGCAGCGGTAGTATAGACATTTGGAATGCACTAAAATGTTGGTATGAGTAGGTTACATGCATTATACAGCAAATGAAAAAATTTAATCGGACATAACATGGATTCATACTCCCTCCTTCCATCTATATAGGGTGTAATGAGATTTTTAAGACCGCCTTTGACTATTGACAAGATTAATAGTACATGACATGCACAATGTGAAAATTATATCATTGAAAGAACCTTTCACAGACGAATTTAACGGTGTGCTTTGTGTAAGTTGCATGTCATATATCATTGCTCTAATATTTGGTCAAAGTTTGCATCAAAAAGCGCATTATGCCCTATATAGATGGAAGGAGGGAGTAGCTTTGACTAGCATTTGTATAGTAAAACGGGGCAAGACTCTCTCTTTATGTCGTGTGAATAGTTTCATTTTTTCGTTTTCTTTTTGGTTGAGGGAAGTGTGAATTGATTTGGTATGTACAAGTACAATATTACTACACGTTAGGCTTGTCCCTGAAATTCAACCCGCGTCTTGTTGTATCCTGAAAATTCAGATATCGTGCTCCAAAACTGGCGCCTTCACAACCCGCGCCTTGCTATCCCGAAATTACAACGCGCATGAAAACTCCCTCCAGCTGCCAAATCCCGACACGCGAAATCCTCCTTCTAACCCTGAGCCGAAAGGGCCGCTAGTTCAGATCGGTGGGGGGTACTTTTGTAACACACCCTACATTTTGTACAAGCGCGTTCCTAAGTCATGCTTCACCCCCTCCCATCGCCCCCTTTTCGCCATTCAAAATCCCAGGCCGCCATAACCTCTTCGCTCCAGCCGCGAAACCCCACCCTCCTCCGTCCGCCACATCACCGCTGCCCAGCCGGAGCCTCTTCCCCGATGACGTCGTCCACCGCAACAGCTCGATGTCCCTCGTCCACCTTCCTGAATGAGGATCCGTCGCCCATCTCGCTGTCCCGCCGGTTCAGCCGCCCCGTCCTCCATCTCCAAGGAGCTGCTCCGACGATCGCCTCGTCTATCACGGCTACTCCATCCCCACAGCGCCGCCTTAACCTGCTCAACCGGAACCGCAACATCCTCACCGACTCCTCGAACGAAGCCGAGGCCTACTCGGTGCCACCAAATAGGTTGTACACTCATCGCATCGCACCTTCTCCTTAACTCGACCTCCCGGCGCCGACGGTGCTCCATCCCGCACCCCCATGGAGTGGCTACCTTGAAGTCGGCGCCGCGGGCGACATCTCCACGGCGGCTCTCCCCCAGTGTGAGGCCCCTTCGGCGGCGGCGTCCATACCAGCCGGATCTGCTGCGGCTGCTCCGGCTCTCGCTCGATCGCTTGCTTGCCCAGCTGCTGCTGCTGCTCTCCCCCTCGCTTGTGCTGCTGCTCTGCTCCGATTAAGCCACACTTTAGTCGACTGAATCGACTTTTGGGTCAGTCGATTTTTAGGGGTTGGGGGGGGGGCTTGCCGGAGTTAAGGAAGAACCACCCGCAGCGGGGACGGGAGCTCGCCGGAGAGGTACCCCACTATCTATCTTAGGGTTCAGGGTGGGGGCGGGCGGGGGGCCTAGAGGGCTGGCCGGGGCGGCAGTGGCGAGTTGTTTCGGGGCGGCGAGACGACGCTGGGGCCGGTGGTGGCTGGCGGCTCAGGGGGGTGCAGGTTGAAGATGAAATGCAGGCCCTCCCTAAACTACATGTCAAGTGCCTCTCTGCTACCATTGCGTTCAGTTTTGACAGTAGCATTCAGATTCCACAGTAAATTTCAGTTTCGACAGTTAAGTTCAGAGTCAACAGTTTTTACCTCATCTGTTGTAGTCAGGTGGTTTTTGGTGATGTTAATTTTACATCCATTTTACATCATCTATTGGAGATGCTATTAGAATCCCACTTGAGATTGACGATGTTTGTCTTGTGCTGCTTCAGCCTTGACGTCTTACGGGTCACCGAAGCTGCTCCAACGACAGAACGATCCATCACAACAGAGCAGTGCCCTGGACGCCGTCTACGGATTCCTCAGATCTTCCTCCACACCTCCGATAGCCACCTCTGCCTCAACTGCTTCAGCGACCAACCCAATGATGCTGAGGTCGACACGGCTACGGCAAAGAGGTTGTACACTTGTTGCATCACTTATTACTATACATTCACGTCGATCCATTAGGGCTATTTTGGTTCAATGGAAAAACATCGATCCACTGGTTGTTACCATCACTCTAAATTTCTGCATGCTCTCCTTACATAATCTCACCATATTTTTTTCATATGCATGTCAGATATTGTACACAGTCATGCCGAACATGTAGAGAAAAAGAGAAGAGTTGTGCGCGGCAATACAATGTCATGCAGACATCGCTCCATGGTGGGTTCAATGGCAAACCCTCCCCACCCCTCTCCAGATTGTAATCCAGAGGAAGATATCTGTTCTGAGGCGGATTCGGACGCCGCTGACCACTTCTATTTACCCCCCAAGGTGTTTGCTCTACCTTGGCATGATGATGTTAGTCATATCATGCATATGTTGCCTTGCAATGCCTACTTTTGACATCATATATGTCATCTGCTTAGTTTAGACATGTTCTGTAATGCCACCTGTTTAGTTTCTATATCATATATGGGAATTATGCAGTCTCATGTCTTTTAGCCAGCCATAATATATGTGAAATGTGCAATGCCATCCTGTTTAACCAGGCATCATATATTTGAATGATATCTTGCCCATCCTTTTCTTCTTTACATTTCCATTTGTCGACAATGTTTGTACATTAAACTACTCTTCCTGTGAATCAACCATTTGGGTGGGTGATGGAAAAATCTGGAGTGAAAACAAGGCCTTCAGAGCAGACAGTGCTACCTATCGAAGCAGATCTCTTGTTGGGTCCCGATAGCTCCTCAGAGATGGATTCAGAGACAGATGACCAGTCATATTCCCCCACTGAGGTGTATGCTCTAACTTGGCACAGTTATACTACTCATATCATGCATACGGTGTCTTGCGTTGCATAGTTTAGACATCATATACACGATATTCAACACCATGTTCTTAGTTCAGACATCATATCGAATGCCCTCTGTTTAGCATATAAATCACATATGTGAATTAAATGATGCGATCCTGATTACTTAGATAACATGTAAGTGAATTATGTCATTCGATCCTGTTTAGTTATTCATCATATCTTTGAATTATGTTATGCTATGCTATCCAGTTTAGATAGACATCATATATGTGAAATTATGTCATGCTATCCGTTTTAGTTAAACAATATACATGTCAACTATTTCATGCCCTCTTTTTTCCACACTATCTATTGCATCTGTCTCTCATACAATGTCTGTACATTCAACTATGTTTCCTGTTTATCAGCCATTTGAATTGGAGCGGGTGATGCCAGTATCTAGCGGACTAAAAACACGGTCTTCAAATAAAATAGTGCTACCTCTTGGTGGAGATAGCACCCCGGTTGTACATGCACAAGAACCAGCCCTACCACACATAACCCAAGCTCTCGCAGATTATACCCCTACTACGATGGACAGAGAACCAGCTTCACCCAATCTAACCCAAACCCCAGCCGATAGTAACCCAGTTCCTATTGACACAGCACCATCTCCACCACAGAGCTCCCAAACAAGAGCAGTTAGTAAGGCAGCTCCAGTGCCCAAAGGGCCAGTACTATCACGGCGAACCCCAACTCCACCAGTTAGTATGCCTATTCCTGTGGAGGAAGCACAACCAGCTAGTCGTAGTTTAGCATCTATCGCATTTGATGTTGTTAAATCGTATGTGCGTATCTTCCCATCTTGGAAATATTATACTGAAGATGAAGGAAAATGCCAGTTGCAGGTGTTTGTCCAGGAGTTATTTGTAAGTAATATTATTCATGGCAATTACTTTGCTTCATCCCATACATCCTACCTCCATTATGGTTATAATACAACAAATTTTCCCATTTTCTCTATAGAGAAGGACCGATTTGGAAACTCAGGATGAGGTAACCTGTGCTAATACCTCTGCTATCTTCAAGAATGCTTGGTGGCAGTATCGGAATTACCTGAAGAAAACGTACTTCACCGTCAAAGAAACTCATCAAATTCCCTTACGTTCTCCCGAGACACATTTACTGGACGATGACTGGGAATGCCTAGTTCTATACTGCTCCCAAACCAAGAATGTGGTAAGGTCTATGAGCTCATTTTCTATTTTTAAGTATTATATTCTTGCGTCTTACTGTACTCTGTTCATGTAGAACAAGTGCCTAAACCTGAAGAACAACTGTTCTAATTTAAGATTCCATTGCTACCATAGGACATAGATATATGTTTGTTTGATGCTTTTATTATGTACTAGTACTTGGCAATAGAAGACTTGGTAGTTTAATCATGTCCACCTTACTAATGAACTGGTTCACCGAAATGAGTTTCATATACTAGTACATGTTAAACTTGTTATGTGTCTGCTTGTTTCTTCTTTTAGAATGCTGATAGAATATTGGGGAAGAGTGCCTTATTAAGCAACGGTAAAGGAAGTAATGCAGATAAGGTTCAGGATAGTGACACATACTGTCTTGGTTTAGTGTTGGAGTTACTGGCCACTACCGCTTGCACAAGCTATTCAAACTCACTGTCTGAATCAGTTCGGTTTCTTGAGTCTCAACTACAAGATGAAAGACATCGTTTAGCTATGCTGCGATAATAAGCGGAAGGATTGCGGAAGTCCCTGGAGCATTCAGATGCATACTTTCTGGTGCAACAGCAAGCGTTGGAGGATTTTAGCCCCAAACAGGACAAAGCTAATCAGCTTGCTAAGCTTATTGCCAGCATGGTGGATACCCAGGATAACATTTCTTGAGCTCTTCTGAAGTTGTTTTAGTTATGCCCTTGTTTTGCTGCCGCATTTATTTGTACTGGTGGCCAATTTTGACGGCCAGTGTATATGATATGCCGCTTTGTTCCCTATATTTGCACTGGTGGAGAACTTTGATGCCCGGTGGATGTAATATGTGTAATAGCCGTGATAGCCTAGCGTTAGTTGCTTGCTTATTTATTTCCTTGTTGTCTTGTTTATTTGTTTGCTTGTAGTCATTGCAGTTCTTTTTCCGCGGTTAACTAGTGGCTGCAATAACCTATTTTTTAAAACTAGGCCACAATAACCATGGGCTAATGTTTACTGTAGTGACACTAGGCCTCCTACGGGCCGTAGAAACAGTAGGCCTTCTACGGGCCGTAGAAACAATGGCCCTTCTACGGGCCGTATCATCAATGGGCCTTATACGGGCCGTATGATCGATTGGACAAACATGGACCAATAACAGGCCACATTATGGCTGTAAACGGGCTAGAGTTGGAATCGTCCGTTCATGGGCCAACCGTAATGGGCCATCGTTAATAGGCCGTATTTGATGACGCTATGAAAATGGTCCAACGTATTAACGGACCACAAACGGGCCAACTGTAACCACGGGCTGAATTTGGACCACTAGCAGAAAATGACAGTAACGGGCCATAAGTAAACGAATGCTGGAAATGAGCCCAAGAATAAATGAGCTCTGACAAGGCCGAAAGATAACATGGGTTGGAAACGGCCCAACGGAATAACGAGCCGTTAATGGGTATAAGGTGATACACTGTTCATTACGGGCCAGTTTCACCACGGGCCGTTAATAGGCCAAGAGTTACATAGGGCCTCATATGGGCCGAAAGACGTCATGGGCCATACATGGGCCAGAAGTGAAAATGGGCTGGAATCATATTGGATGGCCTAGATGACGCTACTAGGCCTAATTCGGATAGGCGTAATGGACCTTGGGTTAGCGGAATGGTCTATATGCGAACATGCCGTTAACAGGCTTTCCATGGGCCGGCCCGCCACCTTTTTACCAAGTCAAACGGGCCGTCCTTTTCACATGAATGGGCCTCTCTTGGGTTGTGCCACGTGTCGACGTATCATAGGTGCCTTCTGTCCAATAAGTGGATGACATCTGTCCCAACGATGAGCCAACACGTGTTTCCTCCAACCAATGATGATTTTACACGTGGAAAATCCCCATTGGTCGGGGCTGTTAACGGGTTATCGGATCCAAAACCCGACCCGATAGCTTAACGGCGTTCCGTTACGGTGGATGCCACGTGTCGGTCACCCTTGATGAAAGCACTTCCGTGACGCGCGATTTATCGTCATGGAAGTGGACACTTCCGTGATGATAATTTTGGTAATGTCATGGAACACTTGTACGACAGCACAGGTATGACTATCTTGATTCTGTCATAAATATGTCATGGATGTACATGCATGACAAAAAACGTGACCTACTGTGACAAACATGTACCATCACGAAAGTGTATTTTTTTCTAGTGATGGCTAGGAAACTTAACCATCTTTGATTAACGAGCTAGTCAAGTAGAGGCATACTAGGGACACTATGTTTGTCTATGTATTCACACATGTACTAAGTTTCCAGTTAATACAATTCTAGCATGAATAATAAACATTTATCATGATATAAGTAAATATAAATAACAAATTTACTATTGCCTCTAGGGCATATTTCCTTCAGTCTCCCACTTGCACTAGAGTCAATAATCTAGTTCACATCGTCATGTGATTTAACACCAATAGTTCACATCTTTATGTGATTAGTTCACATCTCCATGTGACTAATCCCCGAAGGGTTTACTAGAGTCAATAATCTAGTTCACATCACTATGTGATTAACACCCAAAGAGTCATAATGTTTTTCTTGTGAGAGAAATTTAGTCAACCGGTCTGCCACATTCAGAGCCGTATGTATTTTGCAAGTTTTCTATGTCTACAATGCTTTGCACGGAGCTACTCTAGCTAATTGCTCCCACTTTCAATATGTATCTAGATCAAGACTTAGAGTCATCCATATCGATGTCAAATCTTGCATCGACGTAACTCTTTACGACGAACTCTTTGTCACCTCCATAACCGAGAAACATTTCCTTGTTCCACTAAGGATATTTTTGACCGCTGTCCAGTGATCCACTCTTGGATCACTATTGTACCCTCTTGCCAAACTTATGGTGAGGTACACAATAGGTCTGGTACACAACATAGCATACTTTGTAGAACCTATGACTGAGGCATAGGGAATGACTTTTCATTCTCTTTCTATTTTCTGCCGTGGTCGGGTTTTGAGTCTTTACTCAACTTCACACCTTCCAACACAGGCAATAACTCCTTCTTTGACTGCTCCATTTTGAACTACTTCAAAATCTTGTCAAGGTATGTACTCACTGAAAATATATCAAGCGTCTTGATCTATCTCTATAGATCTTGATGCTCAATATGTAAGTAGCTTCACCGAGGTATTTCTTTGAAAAATTCCTTTCAAACATTCCTTTATGCTTTCTATAAATTTCTACATTATTTGCGATCAACAATATGTCATTCACATATACTTATCAGAAATGTTGTAGTTCTCCCACTCACTTTCTTGTAAATACAGGCTTCACTGCAAGTCTATATAGAACCATATGCTTTGATCAACTTATCAAAGCATATATTCCAACTCCAAGATGCTTGCACCAGTCCATAGATGGATCGTTGGAGCTTGCACATTTTGTTAGCATCTTTAGGATTGACAAAACCTACTGGTTGCATCATATACAACTCTTCTTTAATAAATCCATTAAGGAATGTAGTTTTGATATCCATTTGCCACATTTCATAAAATGCGGCAACTGCTAACATGATTCGGATAGACTTTTAAGATCGATACGAGTGAGAAAATCTCATTGTAGTCAACACCCTGAACTTGTCGAAAACCTTTTGCGACAATTCGAGCTTTGTAGATAGTAACACCACTATCAACGTCCATCTTCCTCTTGAAGATCCATTTATTCTGAATGTCTCACGATCATCGGGCAAGTTAATCAAAGTCCATACTTTGTTCTCATACATGGATCCCATCTCAGATTTCATGGCCTTAAGCCATTTCACGGAATCTGGGCTCATCATCGCTTCCTCATAGTTCATAGGTTCGTCATGGTACCCAACAGTTTCTTTTGGGTATCCTATGAAGACGCACTACTTCGATTTGGGTTTGACTTATCAGTTTGAAACTTTTTCACATAAGCATCGCAACCCCAAACTTTAAGAAATGGCAGCTTTGGTTTCTTGCCAAACCATAGTTCATACGGTGTCATCTCCACGGATTTGGATGGTGCCCTATTTAACGTGAATGCAACTATCTCTAATGCATAACCACAAAATGATAGTGGTAAATCGGTAAGAGACATCATAGATCGCACCATATCCAATAAAGTATGATTACAACATTCAGACACACCATTATGCTATGGTGTTCCAGGTGGTGTGAGTTGCGAAATTATTCCACATTGTTTCAAATGAAGACCAAACTCGTAACTCAAATATTCGCCTCCGCGATCAGATCGTAGAAACTTTATTTTCTTGTTACGATGATTTTCCAGTTCACTCTGAAATTCTTTGAACTTTTCAAATGTTTCAGACTTATTTTTCATTAATTAGATATACCCATATCTGCTCAAATCATCTGTGAAGGTCAAAAAATAACGATACCCGCCGCGAGCCTCAACACTTATCGAATCGCATACATCAGTATGTATTATTTCCAATAAGTCAGTTGCTCACTCCATTGTTCCGGAGAACGGAGTCTTAGTCATCTTGCCCATGAGGCATGGTTCACAAACATCTAGTGATTCATAATCAAGTGATTCCAAAAGTCCATCAGCTTGGAGTTTCTTCATGCGCTTTACACCAATATGACCTAAACGGCAGTGCCACATATAAGTTGCACTTTCATTATTAACTTTGCATCTTTTGGCTTCAATATTATGAATATGTGTATTACTACAATCGAGATTCAATAAACTAAACCATTTATATTGAGTGTATGACCATAGAAGGTTTTATTCATGTAAATAGAACAACAATTATTCCTTGACTTAAATGAATAACCATATTGCAATAAACATGATCCAATCATATTTATGCTCAACGCAAACATCAAATAACATTTATTTTAGGTTCAACACTAACCCCGAATGTAAAGGGAGTGTGCGATGGTGATCTTATCAACCTTGGAATCACTTCCAATTCTCATCATCACCTCGCCCTTAACTAGTCTCTGTTTATTTTGCAACTCCCGTTTCGAGTTACTACTCTTAGCAACTGAACTATTATAAAACACTGATGGGTTGCTATAAACACTAGTAAAGTACACATCATTAACATGTATATCAAATATACCTTTGTTCACTCTGCCATCCTTCTTATCCACCAAGTATCTAAGGCAGTTCCACTTCCAGCGACCATTTCCTTTGCAGTAGAAGCACTCAGTTTCAGGCTTGGGTCTATCTTTGGGCTTTTTCATGGGAGTGGCAACTTGCTTTCCATTCTTCTTGAAGTTCCCTTTCTTTCCCTTGCCCTTTTACTTGAAACTAGTGGTTTTGTCAACCATCAACATTTGATGCTTTTCTTGATTTCTACCTTTGTCGATTTCAGCATCACGAAGAGCTCGAGAATCGTTTTCGTCATCCCTTGCATATTATAGTTCATCACTAAGTTGTAGTAACTTGGTGATAGTGATTAGAGAACTTTATCAATTATTATATTATCTGGAAGATAAACTCCCACTTGATTCAAGCAATTGTAGTACCCGGACAATCTGAGCACATACTAACTGGTTGAGCTATTCTCCCCCATCTTGTAGGCAATGTACTGTCAGAGGTCTCATACCTCTCGACACTGGCATGAGTATGAAATACCAATTTCAACTCTTAGAACATCTTATATGTTCCATGGAATTCAAAATGTTTTTGAAGTCCCGGTTCTAAGCCGTAAAGCATGGTGCATTAAACTATTAAGTAGTCATGATACCGAGCTTTGTCAAACGTTCATAACGTGTGCATCTGCTCCTGCAATAGGTTTGTCACCTAGCAGTGCATCAAGGACATAATTATTCTATGCAGCAATGAGGATAATCCTCAGATCACGGACCAAGTCCACATCATTGCTACTATCATCTTTCAACTTCTTTTTCTCTAGGAACATATCAAAATTAAACGGGAAGCTACATCACAAGCTATTGATCTACAACATAGATATGCAATTACTATCAGGACTAAGTTCATGATAAATTAAAGTTCAATTAATCATATTACTTAAGAACTCCCACTTAGATAGACATCCCTCTAATCATCTAAGTGATCACGCGATCCATATCAACTAAACCATGTCCGATCATCACGTGAGATGGAGTAGTTTTCAATGGTGAACATCTCTATGTTGATCATATCTTCTATATGATTCACGCTCGACCTTTCGGTCTCCAGTGTTCCGAGGCCATATCTTCATATGCTAGGATCGTCAAGTTTAACCGAGTATTCTACGTGTGCAAAACTGGCTTGCACCCGTTGTATGTGAACGTAGAGCTTATCACACCCTATCATCACGTGATGTCTCAGCACGAAGAACTGTCGCAACCGTGCATACTCAGGGAGAACACTTATACCTTGAAATTTAGTGTGGGATCATCTTATAATGCTACTGACGTACTAAGCAAAATAAGATGCATAAAAGATAAACATCACATGCAATCAAAATATGTGACATAATAAGGCCATCATCATCTTGTGCCTTTGATTTCCATATCCAAAGTACCGTCATGACTCCATCGTCACCGGCATGACACCATGATCTCCATCATCTTGATCTCTATCAATGTGTCGTCACATGGTCGTCTCGTCAACTATTGCTTTTGCAACTATTGCTATCGTATAGCGATAAAGTAAAGCAATTATATGACGCTTGCATCTTATGAAATAAAGATACAACCATAAGGCTCCTGCCAGTTGCCGATAACTTCAATAAAACATGATCATCTCATACAACAAATTATATCTCATCACATCTTGACCATATCACATCACAACATGCCCTGCAAAAACAAGTTAGACGTCCTCTACTTTGTTGTTGCAAGTTTTACGTGGCTGCTACGGGCTTTGCGAGAACCGTTCTTACCTATGCATCAAAAACCACAATGCGGTATAGTGATTGCTTTTTGATCTTCAGAAAGAACCATGTTCATTGAAGCCAATTCAACTAAAGTTGGAGAAACTGACACCCACCAGCCACCTGTGTGCGAAGCACATCGGTAGAACCAGTCTCGCGTAAGCGTACGCGTAATGTCGCTCTGGGCCGCTTCATCCAACAATACTGCCGAATCAAGAATCAACTAGTGACGGCAAGCAATATGTATATACCCACGCCCACAACTCCTTTGTGTTCTACTCGTGCATATAACATCTATGCATAGACCTGGCTCGGATGCCACTGTTGGGGAACGCAGTAATTTCAAAAAAAATCCTACGCACACGCAAGATCTATCATGGTGATGCATAGCAACGAGAGGGGAAGAGTGTTGTCCATGTATCATCATAGACCGTAAGCGGAAGCTTTATGACAACGCGGTTGATGTAGTCGTACGTATTCACGATCCGACTGATCCTAGTACCGAAAGTATGGCACCTCCGCGATCTGCACACGTTCGGCTCGGTGACGTCCCACGAACTCTCGACCCAGCTGAGTGTCGAGGGAGAGATTCATCAACACGACGGCGTGATGACGGTGATGATAAAGCTATCGGCGCAGGGCTTCGCCTAAGCACTACGACGATATGACCGAGGTGGATTATGGTGGAGGGGGGCACCGCACACGGCTAAGGGATCAACGATCAACTTGTGTGTCCTAGGGTGCCCCTGCCCCCGTATATAAAGGAGCAAGGGGGAGGCCAGCCGGCCCATGTGGCGCGCCTGGAGAGGAGGAGTCCTCCTCCTAGTAGGAGTCGGACTCCCCTTTCCTAGTCCTACTAGGAGGGGGAAAGGAAGGAGGATAAGGGAGAAGGAAAGGGGGGCGCCGCCCCCCTTCCCTAGTCCAATTCGGACTAAATGGGGAGGGGGTGCGCGGCCCTGCCTTGGCCGGCCCTCTCTCTCCACTAAGGCCCATGTGGCCCATTAGTTCCCCGGGAGGGGGGGGGGTTCGGTAACCCTCCGGCACTCCGGTTTTCTTCGAAATCACCCGGAACACTTCCCTTGTCCGAATATAGTCGTCCAATATATCAATCTTATGTCTCGACCATTTTGAGACTCCTCGTCATGTCCGTGATCATATCCGGGACTCCGAAATACCTTCGGTACATCAAAACACGTAAACTCACAATACCGATCGTCACCGAACATTAAGCGTGCGGACCCTACGGGTTCAAGAACTATGTAGACATGACCGAGACACATCTCCGGTCAATAACCAATAGCGGAACCTGGATGCTCATATTGTCTCCTACATATTCTACGAAGATCTTTATCGGTCAAACCGCATAACAACATACGTTGTTCCCTTTGTCATCGGTATGTTACTTGCCCGAGATTCGATCGTCGGTATCATCATACCTAGTTCAATCTCGTTACCGGCAAGTCTCTTTACTCGTTTCGTAATGCATCATGCCGCAACTAACTCATTAATCACAAAATTTTGCTTGCAAGGCTCATAGTGATGTACATTACCAAGAGGGCCCGGGGATACCTCTCCGATAGACGGAGTGATAAATCCTAATCTCGATCTATGCCAACTCAACAAACACTATCGGAGACACATGTAGAGCATCTTTATAATCACCCAGTTACGTTGTGACGTTTGATAGCACACAAGGTGTTCCTCGGGTATTTGGGAGTTGCATAATCTCATAGTCAGAGGAACATGTATAAGTCATGAAGAAAGCAGTAGCAATAAAACTGAGCGATCATTATGCTAAGATAATGGATGGGTCTTGTCCATCACATCATTCTCTAATGATGTGATCCCATTATCAAATGACAACACATGTCCATGGCTAGAAAGCTTAATCATCTTTGATTTACGAGCTAGTCAAGTAGAGGCATATTAGGGACACTCTGTTTGTCTATGTATTCACACATGTACTCAGTTTCCGGTTAATACAATTCTAGCATGAATAATAAACATTTATCATGATATAAGGAAATATAAATAACAACTTTATTATTGCCTCTAGGGCATATTTCCTTCAGCTGGAGCCTGAGCACGAGAACAAGAGGCACAACCACCGCGCCGCAACGATGCCCGCGAGAGAGCCAAACATGCCCCTAGACATTTCCAATCATCCACGTCACAACCAACTAACCACAGTAGGAGGAGCGGATGGCACCTCCTTCCACTCCTGGCCCAACATCAGCCACCGGTCATTAAATGCATGTGTTTTCTTCCATATTGAGTAATGGTCAATGAATAAGCGCAAGAAATGATGATGTAATTATATTTGAATCTACTCCAGTTTTCCATATTAAAGTGTTCGCTAATTCCCAACAGAGTAATATCACTTGCGTAATTGTTATTAGTAATAATGTACGTGCAATGCATGTTTATATTAGGTAGGATATTAGTTGCACATTATATTAGGTAAGATATATCTGTTGCACGTTGGTATTTGGTAAGATATCAATTACTTTTTTTTGCGGGAATGGTAGAATATTAATTACATGGCAGATTTCATGGGATAGCGTTGAGTCAAAACGTGTTTATAACCAATGGCAGTGGTGGGTAATTAAAGCGTTAAATGTGTTTGGTGCTCAACATTGGAGCGATTTGAACCGCTAGATAACATGATTTGACGGTTGAGATGGTTTGGATATACCCCTCTGGATCTTTTTATATTGGTATAGATGGAAAAAGAACCACGACACATGACATGAAAAAACTTTACTCTTTCAATTACCTTTCTGGAACCTCATAATGGAGGACATCCTTTCTTCTAAATACATGACTTTTGTATTTCTCCTTCTTGATTTTCATCTCTTTCCCAAACGTATGCACATTTTCTTAAACACATGGACATTTTTTGAACATATGAACGTACTAAATACACCTTCATTATTTAAACATATGAACATTTTATAAATGAATGAGCATTATATTTAAAACAATATATGATCATTTTTCTAAATGTACAAACATTACTAAATGAACGAACATTTTTTAAAAACCAATTGGTTTTCTAAATTTATGAACATTTTGAAAAATGAAGGACAAACCTGGTTTTATGTTTTTTTGGGCTGGTTTCTGTCCGACTTTTTCTTATTTTTTTTCATTTTACCTTATTTTCTCTTAACTTTTTGAAATATATGATTTTTTTAATTCATGAACTTTTTGAAATTCTTAAACTTTTAAATTTCATGGAATTCTTAAATTTATAATTGTTTTTGCATTCATGAAGTTTTCTCAAATTCGTGAACCCTTTTTTCAAAACACTTGAACTTTCTTTCAAATCCGTGAATTTATTTTAAAATGCACAAATATATTCAAGTCGTGGAACATTTCCAAATCGGTGGACTTTTTCCAAATTCGTGAATTCTTTTTCTTAAAATATGTGATTTTTTGCTAAATCTGTAAACATTTGTTTTCAAAATTGATGAATGTTTTTCAAATCTGACATTTTTTTCCAAATTCGTGATTTGTTTTCAAGATTTATGAACTGTTTTCAAATTCCTAAAATATTTATAAAACCATGAACTTTTTTCAAATTCGTGAACTTTTTTGAATTCACAAACTTTTTCTCATTTTGCTTTTTTTATTTCAGAAGATTTGCTCTTTTTTCCAGAAGTCAACGGTTAACCTGTTTTTTTTTCGAAAAGTCAATAGTAATATTGATTCACAACACCTTCTACTTTTTTTAGTATTCTTTTCCTATCAGTGAACTGATCTAGCAAAATTGTATACGAACGAAGAAACAACAGCCACAGAGTGGGCTGTTTAGATGTAGCCCACTAAGTCACGTTGTGGGCATGAGTTGGAGGAATTGGCGCTGAAGGCGCGGAAACCAGCGCGGCCCGAATTCGGTCCATGAAGCTCACATTGTAGTGGGTTAATTATAGCGACATTTTAGGATGACCCGTTCATTACTTGCTGCCATCGCAGCCCTCCCTAAAGAAACGAAATCACTAATTAAGAGGTACATCTTGCAAAGGTCAGGTCCCATCTTCTTATGTGACGACAAGTGGTGCACTGGATGTGCGGCACTTGACGCAACCTAGAAGTTTCCCTTTTTTTGCAAATTCATTTTTTTAATATTTAGTGTGGAGCAAATCCCCACAGGATTCGTTTATTCGAAACATTTTATCTCTTAAACCGTGCGTTCATCGCGAACCATTTTCACTTTGGATTTCTCACGTCGAGATATTAGAAACTAGATATTATGTTAATAGGTTTCGACAAACATTTTTTTACGATAAAACCGAAAGGAAAAAAGAGAGCTGAAAGGACGATTTTTACTCGTTTTTTTTTCATTTTTGAGAGGCACGGCCGTGCCTATCGCGAAAACAAGTTTGTGCGTCCACACAAGAAAATCTGTGCCACTCGCTGAAGAGAAAGAACACATTTTTCTTTTCGTGAGAGGCACAGATACGCCTCTGGCGGAAGAAAAAAAAAGTGTTTTTTTTCTTCTAAGCACAGTTGTGCCTCTTATGGAAGCAAAATTGTGCCTCCGCATGAAGCAAATTTTGGCTTCTTATGTTTTTTTTCTCTTCCTAAAGACACAACTATGCCTCTTTAGCGACATGCACAACTATGTCTCTAGCGAAAGTAAAAAGAAAATTATGGTTTTTTGTGTATACTTTTTTAATTTTTTTGTTCAAATCCTAGGGAAACCGGGCAAAAACAGAAAAGCGCAAAAAAACTAAAAACCCATCTAAAACCCGAAAAGGCGTGCAGAAAAAAAGACATAATCCCAAGAGAGCGCCCAACACGCCTCACCACCCTTGAGGGGCTCCCGCAAGGGTACCTCCTAATTAATTGTTCTCTAAAATGAAGTTGCCATCGCCGGTTTCTCCATTGAAGAAGGCTAATTGTGCTTCATGTGGGCCGTCTTTATTTACACAAGCAGTTTAGCATAAACTGCATAATGATAGGATTGTTCATATTCTCAAACAAATGGGGAAAAAATAGATTGTTCATCACAAAACGATGAACAGAGCTGAACGGTGGATTAACGAAACAGAACTGAACGATGCAGGCGTCGATACTCCCATACACCGATACACGACACGTTTGCTTACTGACGCGTGGCCTTGAGAATGGGCGGGTGCCCGTACGGGCCCCAGAGCCAACCGTCGGCGATGCGCTCGTACGCCGGCTCCGTCAGGTGGATGCCGTCCCAGTTGATGTGCGCCGCGGGGTTAGTGCAGGCGCTCACGCCGGGAAACCCGCACGCCGCCGTCATGTTGTAGTTGTACGGCCCGCCGGCGCCACAGCACACCCGGAGCTTCGACGAAGCACTGAACCCTGCAACATCAATTCTGCCCGGCATTAGCAACCGCCATAAAAAACGTATAAAACGAAGTTGACAATCCTAAGTTAAAAAAAGTGTACAACTACTCGGCTGAGACGATATGTTTAAGAATGGGCGGATCGATTAACCGGCTCGGTCTTCGATCGACTCGATTTTTGGGATCTGCATCTGGTATAGGAGGCGTTTACTTTCCTGACAGCTACATTCGACTGGCCGCCTACGTGTAGCCAGATCCGAACAAGCAGTTCTGGACTTCTAGCCATGGCCATGGAATTGGTCAGGAGGCTATTCTTTGGCTCGTCCACTATCCATTTCGATCTGTGTATCCGGTAGCGCTTACCGAATTTTTTCGGTTTCTTGAGGAAGTCGATGAGCGGCGCGTAGTAGTCGGCGTAGACGATCTTGGCGGCGGGGTACTTGATCCGGAGCCGGTACACGGCCTCGAACAGCACCCCGTTGTGGTAGCGCGCGAGCGCGTTGTACTTCCTCAGGCACCCGGTCCGGCGGTCGTAGTGCCGCTTGTTGGGGCTCGCGTACAGCGTCAGTACGATGGGGATGCACCCCGTCGGCAGCTGCCCCGGCACCACCACGTACCTCGCTCCCTCCTTGAGCACCGCCTGCGGATCGAACGATCAAGCAGCAGCGTGTCAATTTGGCACGTAATTCTATATCTGCCATGTGCTGCTACGGTGCTACACTATACCTCGACGCCTGCTGAGATGGATCGCACGACCTTTGGAACGTACGGCGCGACCTCGCCGAAGGTTTTCCCGGCGGCCATGAGGAAGGTGTAGTCGTTCCCTCCGAACTCTCCCATGAAGAAGAGCGATCTCTTGAAGTAGTTCCTGCATGCTGAAGATCAAGCACAACTTGTCAGCCAAATCATTACTTAGATCGAGACTACATCGATCTTGGCGGCATAAACGTCGTAGTACCTCGTGGCGTTGAGCACAAAGTGGGCTTTAGCTGCCGGAACCAGTCGAGCTGCACGCTCAAGGAGCTGTTGAAAGGGGGCACGCTCGTGATGTTGTTCTCCAGGTAGTAGGCGAGATCCAGCGCCGTGGCGCCGACGACGGCGAAGTTTGCTCCACGGGTGAAGTTACGCTCTTTGCCGAGAATCGGGGGGACGAAAGGGAGCCCGAACTCACTGGCTGCCAAGTTGATTCATCAATTGTCAGTCCCGACATGGTAGACACCACCTGCTATAGCATTCTATGTAACAGAAACTGAAAGCTAGCTAACTCGGGGCAAAGGACGGGAGCATATATGTAGATACCGATGAAGTCCATGGTGATGCGGCCATTGGAGGCTCGGCCGGTGGGGCGACCGAAGAAGGTCTCGCCGTAGGGGAGGTTGTTGAAGGGGATGACCGGGAACACCGGGGCGGCGAGCTTCACAAAGTTGCCGGTGTCGGCGTACGAGTTGCCGAAGCTGAAGATGGAGTCGATGGAGGGACGACCAGGGTGTGCCTGAGCGTAATGCACGCAGGCGAGGAGAGGGAGGAAGAAGAAGGCTATGCACTTTGGGGCTGAGCGCGGCTCCATAGTTCTCGCGGGTGTGTGAACTGGTCGGCGAGCTGTGCTATTGCTATGTGGCCGAAATGTAGCGTCCTTTTGCTTGTATCGGTTAGGTTCTCATTTACCCAGGCTGTCGAGAGCGGACAGGTTTACCTGCATTTCCTGAACAAGGCAAGGCAAACCTTTTCGCGTTGACCCAATGCCCTACCAAAGCTCTTGCCCTTGTTTCCTTTCCACTGATAAGGGAAACCTGAAGTTCGGCTGCCCAACGGCGAGTAATGTGTCAAGGACATTTCTATAACCGATCCCCGTTAAGGAAGTAAACGACCTAGTATACCTTAGTGAAATATATATACTTCACTAAAATTTCGCCGGACCTAGCCGATCCCCCTAGAGTTAGGGGAGTAAAAGTAAGTTTGCATAAATTCAATCAAATTTTAACCAAAAGATGATGCATTTAAATATAAATTCAACATAGAAAGTCCCCGCAACCGAACATTAAACATAAATTTAAACTAAAACTAAACTATACTAAAAACTTAAACTAAATTCGGCCGAAGTGGAGGTCGAGCCAGTCCTTCCTCGTGAGGCCATCCTCGGTGTGAGATGGGTCCAGACCAGTGTCGTCGTCGTCGTCGTCGTCGTCGTTGGGGAAGACGCTCCGCCACTCCTCGACGTCGATCTCCTCATTGCCGCCCTCCTAGCCGCCCTCTTTGTTGCCCTCGTAGTCGGAGATGCCGATAACTTTGCCGCCATTGACGGGGAATATCGCCTGCTCCGCCTTCACGAGCTCTAGGTACTGCCAGCGGAGGTCAACCATGTAGGCCTCATCGGTGGCCTCTGCCTCGAGGCGCTCCCTCGCCTCACGGTCCTCCCGCGCCATCCGAGCGCTCACCACCCACAGCTCCAGCGGGACGAGGTGGACCGGAGCCGTCCCGAAGGAGAAGTTGAGCCTCGCCTCGCGGCCGTGGAACCAGACCTGCCACCGGTCGTACTCCATGGCCGCGAGCTTGGCCGTGTGGAACGACCCAACCCACATCCGCTTGTGGGTCTCGCGATTGGTGATTTCCGCCACCCACGTCCCCCACGGCCGCTGTCAGACGCCAAGGTTGGTCTTCGCCGGCGGCCGCGATGGGGGGAGCTCCGGAAAGTCCTCAAATTGGAGGGGCGTGGCGGCGGGTGGATCGGGTGAGCGGCGGCGGCTCGAGGAAGCGGCAGCGGACGATGACCCGTGGCGTGGCGGCATAGATCCGCACTGTGGATCGGCGGAGGGGACCAACGACCACCGCACCGACCATCGGGAGGAGTGGGGGGCGGCCGATTGGGGCGCGGGGGGGGGGGGGGGGAGAAGAGGAGGCGGGGAATAGAAAGAGAGAGGGAGGAATTTTTACTCGGTCTCCACGAGCCGAAGTAAATATAAGAAGATGAATAGGGATGGAGTAAAAACTTTACTGCACTAACAAGTATAAGGGATCGGCTAGGTGCGACTTAGAGGAGAAAAAACTCAAATTTACTCCCTTACGATAGGGTACATGATCGATTTGAAATGCCCTTATAAAGAAGGGTTCATTATCCTTTTGCCCTCAGTGGTGTCCATGTGCTCAGTTTTGTCCTCAGATGCGAATTGTCCTCAGTTTTGCCCCTAGTCCATGCACAACAACTATGACGAGGCCAAACGGTCATATTTGAGTCCATTCCGTCCGCCGGCGTTAGTGGTTGTGGGTCCGGAGCTTACACGTGGGACCGCGTGGATGTGGGTCCGGGGCTGATATGTAGGCCCGTGCAACTAAATCCCCAAATCATTCTAGCTCACTCTGCCCATCCGCCGGTCGGCTGTCCTGCGCCGTCGCCGTCGCCACCTGCGCCGCGGCCAGCACCTGCCCCGCCACCAGCTACACGGCCTGCTCCGCCACTACCGTCCTGCGCCTACGCTCCACGGCTACCTGCGACGCCCGCCACCTTCCTGCGACACCACGGGTGGGGCGCTCGCCACCTACTCGACCCGCGGTGCGGCCTCCTTCCGTGCGCCCGGTCGGAGCGCTCAAAGGTGGGGCTGCTAGAGCTATTTGAACTAGGAGGAAGAACCCTAGGGCGAAATGGCGAGCAGCGGCGACCCCGGAGTATTCGGAGAGGCAGGCATCGGGCTGGAGATCTGCCGCGTCCACGACTGGGTTCCCGAGGGGTAAGTCTCGCCTCTTGTTTAGATTGAGCTTAGTTGTGCATTTGAACACTCGATTCGAGTAGGTTTGCCCAATTTGTGTGCTGATTGCGTCTCTATTTTTTGCCGGTTAGGATGGAGTTGCGGTTTGCTTTTATGATGCACATTAGAAGGGACCGATACATGTTCGATGCAAAGGATAAGAAGAAATACCAAGGAGGTTTTGATTATCGGTTGCCAATGGCTAGTAATTGGAGTTTCAGACAATTTGGGGAGGTAATTTGTAGCCAATATCCTTGGGTTTTGCTTGATAAAGTGGTATACAAATACTATGATGGGGAAAAGAAATGGGCGATAGTTAGTAATGATGAAGAGCTAGCTACCATGTTTGTTAGGCATAAAGAGAAAGATAATTTTCATGTGAGGCTGCAAGTTGATGTGCTTGAGCAGGCATTTGGACCTAGGATGACAGGTGCAACATCTCGGGGAGAACCAAGTCGTCGTAATGGCATCTCTAGCCAGAACAGTTCAGTTGGTGCACGGCGACGTGTTGGCTCGACAAGTGAGGACAACAACAGTAGGGCCCCCCTTGAAGTGGAGCCTGATGACTACAATTCTGGGGTTGATGAAGAGAAGCTATATTCTGATGTTATTCGGAATTTATGACGGGCACCTCGGACTGAAAACCAAGATGAGGCTCACAATGCAGTCCGTGTGGATGATGACGCGGTGGGTGAGGACGAAGACCTTGCAACTGTTGAATGGGACCCTTTGAACCCTCATATGGAAGAAGGTACAGTTTTTGCACCCATGAATGAGTGTAGAAATGCACTTGTGACATACTGCATCAAGGTAGAACGTACTTTCAAAGTTGGCAAGAGCGATCAAGTACGTTATAGAGTGCACTGTCCGACTGAGGGTTGTCCATGGAGACTGCTCGCATCTAAAATGCGAAATGGCACTAATGTTCAGGTCAAAGTGAACCCTTTTAAGCACACATGCCAGGAAACAACCCTTAGGAAGGATACAATCAGTAGAGCCAAGTCAAGATGGGTGGCAGAAGAAGTAAAGAAGTGGGTGAAAGAAAACCAGCAAGTGGGTCCAAAGGAATTGCAGAAGAACATCAAAGATAAGTTCAAGATAGATTTACCATACATGAGGTTGTTCAATGGTAAACAACATGCTATGGATTCTATTTATGGTAACTGGCAGGAAAGTTTTCAATTGTTGTATTCATTCAAAGGTGAAGTGGAAAGGACAAGCCCATGTAGTATTGTAGATATTGATCACCACACCGTGGAGTACACATTCAGGGGAGTGACAAAGACCAAGGAATGCTTTAGGAGGGTTTTTATCTGCTTTGAGGCTTGTCGCCGGGGTTTTTTGGCAGGCTGCATGCCTTATTTGGCTATCAATGCCACTTTTCTCACAGGGAGGTTTAAAGGACAGTTAGTAGCAGCTTGTGCAGTTGATGCACACAGTTTTGTATTTCCAGTTGCCTACGGTGTGCTGGAGACAGAGTCTGAGGAGAGCTAGACTTGGTTTTTGCATAATCTGCGCCGGGCTATTGCACATCCCAATGGGTTGGTCATTCATGCAGATGCCTACAAAGGTTTAGAAGTGACCGTGGACAATGTGTTCCCTGGAGTAGAGCATAGGGAATGCATGCGTCACCTTGCTGCAAATTGCATGAAGAAATTCAAAGGAAAGGTGTATACCGACAATTTATGGCCAACGTCTTTGACTTGCAGTGTGAAGAAGCACAACTACCACTTGAGGCAGTTATACATGAATCCCAAAGTGAAAGAATACTTGGAAACACACCACTCCAAGTTATGGGCCAGAAGCCAATTCAGTGAAGTGAGCAAAGTTGACTATGTGCACAATAATCTAGCAGAGTCTTTCAACTCAATGATCCGGAAACTAAAGGGTCATTATGTGATGGATTTGCTTGACAGGTGTAACACCCCGGATATGACTTTCCCAATTTGTACTCCAACTCTTGCCGTTTCCGGCGTTAAGTTATTTTATTTTCTCGGGTTCGGGTCTTTGTCTTCATGTGTTGTTATCGTTGCCATGCATCTCATATCATGTCATCATGTGCATTGCATTTGCATACGTGTTCATCTCATGCATTCGAGCATTTTCCCCGTTGTCCGTTTTGCATTCCAGCACTTCGTTCTCCTCCGGTGGTCATTTCTAGCTTTCTTTTGTGTGTGGGGATTAAACATTTCTGGATTGGACCGAGACTTGCCAAGCGGCCTTGGTTCAATACCAGTAGACCGCCTGTCAAGTTTCGTACCATTTGGACTTCGTTTGATACTCCAACGGCTAACCGAGTGACCGAAAAGGCCTCGTGTGTGTTGCAGCCCAACACCCCTCCATTTGGGCTCAAAACCCACCAAAACCCTCTCCATCATCTAGAGCGTTCGATCCCGATCGCGTGACCGAAAACCTCACCTCATTTGGACTCTCCTAGCTTCCTCTATGCCTATATAAAGCCCCCTCAAAAATCTCCTTCTTCCCCGTCCAAACCCTAGATCCATCTCCACCCGCGTCGCCGGACGAAAACCCGGCCGGCCGGACGTGTCCGGTCCGCCCCGCCGCCGCCACGTGGCGCGCTGCCATTCGCCGCGCCCCGTGACCACTTCGCCGCCCCCCGCGCCGCGGGCCCGCTAGGCCCGTGCGGGGCCCTCCCCCGGCCCGGCAGCGCCGCCCGCCTGCCACGCCTCGCGCCTCAAGCCGCCGCCATCCCCTTCGCATCCGGCGCCCGAGGCGACCGGAGCCGCCGTCCGCCATCAACGCCGGCCGGCGCAGCTCGCCCGACCCGGCGCCGCCGCACCCGGGACCGGCCACCGTCCCCAGCCGCGCCTCGCCTCCCGGCCCTCTCCGGCCGTCTCTGCCTCCGCCGCCCTCCGCCGCTCCCCATGTCGTCGCCGGCAAGTCCCACTCCGGTGGCCCACCTCCGAATCCGGCGAACCTCGGGAAACGTGCCCCGGATCTGGATCTGAGAATCGGGGTTCACTTTTTCGTCCCAAACCCTAATAATTGGTGTTTTTCATCATCTTATATCTCCGCATCCGTAGCTCTGTTTTTGGCATATAGCATATCAAAATGTTCGACTCAGAGAGTACATCATTTTATTCCATTGCATCATTTTCATTTGAATTCATCTTGATGCCCAAAATGCGGTTAGAAGAGGGCTACTTGTGATAATTGCCAGATCTGCTACTCCATTTAGATATTTGTCATTTTTGCCATGATTATTGTGTGCATGATATGCCCATGAGCTCTACATATGTTTTGTTAAGGGTTTTCCCATCTTTCCAGAGGTGCAACCCATGTATTTTTGTGATGTGTGTGGTGACTAGCACAAGCTTGCAAAGTGAGGCACTTGGTAATGCAGATTTCAGGGACTTAGCATTTGCACTAAGTCCTTAAGATGTTTATCTCATGATGCCATATGTTCATGTTGTTTCCTAGTGATCTGTGACTCTTTTGAGGATGATCAATAAGGATGTTTTGTTAATCTTGTAGTGCTCTATCCATCCATGTCTTTTTTTGCAATTATGGAGCACCCTAGCTTCAGTTAATCGAGCTCTACTTTTGCTACTTCGTGAATCCGGGCAGATTGTCTACTTGTTGGCGATTTTGCCGATGACGTTGTAGTTGATCCATGCATGCTATGCTATTGTTCTTGCCATGTCTAGCTTGTATTTTGTGTATTCTTGATGGGTGTACGCTTAGTTTGCCATGACATGCTTTGTAGTGATTGCATCGAGCTCGTAAACATGCCTACATGATATCTTTTTTTCAGCATGTGCCAGTTTTCACTAAGTCTGAAAACTGATTATGCTTTTGCTATGTTCACATGCTTGCAATTGTATTTTCTGATCACTTTTGGCTCAAGGTGACTAAGGGACTTTTGTTAAGATCTTTGAGTAGCTCCATGCCATGCTTTACTTTGCCATGTTCAGGTCCTGTAGCATGTAGTTTTGTTGCTCCGAAGCGTGCTACCTGATCTGAGATTCCAGATAAGTGTTAATTTCACTAAGTCTGAAATCTGTTCACCATATGCATTTTTGCCATGCTTGTTTGAACCTGTTAATGGATGAATTGGCTGTATCTCAGTGCTAGACTTTTGTTAATCATCATGAATGCATCCCTGACATGTATTTTTCTGCCATGTTTGAGTGCTGTAGCTTGTTCATCTCATTGCATTTAGATGGCTACTTGCTGTAAATCGCAGAACGTGGTCATATTTGAATCGCTTGCCATTTCCAAACCGTAACTCCGATTCCAGCGTTCTTTATATCATTGTCAAGCAATTTCATCTCATCTTTCTAGTGGCACACTTGGATTTCCAAGTTGAGGCCAGGTTCATGCATACCTTGTCAAATCTTGCATATGCATCCCGCATCGCATCCCGCATAGCATACCATCCTTGCATCATATTGTTTGATCCTTGCACGTGGTTGATTGTGTCCTTGTTGCTTGTTTGTCTTGTTTGGGTAGAGCCGGGAGACGAGTTCACTAACGAGGAGCCCCTTGAGTTTGTTTTCGAGGATCCAGTCAACTCTGACAACTTTGCAGGCAAGATGATCATACCCTCGAAATCACTACTATCTTTGCTTTGCTAGATGCTCGCTCTTTTGCTATGCCAATGCTACGATGCCTACCACTTTCTTTCAAGCCTCCTAAATTGCCATGTCAAACCTATAACCCACCTTGTCCTAGCAAACCGTTGATTGCTTATGTTACCGCTTTGCTCAACCCCTCTTATAGCGTTGCTAGTTGCAGGTGAAGATTGGAGACCGTTCCTTTTTGGAACTTTATTTACTTGTCGGGATATCATTATATTGCCATGTTATCTTTATGCATCTATATACTTGGTAAAGGGTGGAAGGCTCGGCCTCTCGCCTAGTGTTTTGTTCCACTCTTGCCGCCCTAGTTTCCGTCATATCGGTGTTATGTTCCCGGATTTTGCGTTCCTTACGCGGTTGGGTTATAATGGGAACCCCTTGATAGTTCGCCTTGATTAAAGCTTTTCCAGCAATGCCCAACCTTGGTTTTACCATTTACCACCTAGCCTCTTTTCCCTTGGGTTTCCAGAGCCCGAGGGTCATCTTATTTTAGCCTCCCCGGGCCAGTGCTCCTCTGAGTGTTGGTCCAACCGAGCGATGTCCGGGGCTACCAGGGGCATCTCTGGGCTGGCCTACCCGACGTCTGGCTCATCTGAGTGTGCCCTGAGAACGAGATATGTGCAGCTCCTATCGGGATTTGTCGGCACATTCGGGCGGTGTTGCTGGTCTTGTTTTAACCTATCGAAGTGTCTTGAAGAACTGAGGTACCGAGTCTGATCGGAACGTCTCGGGAGGAGGTCTATTCCTTCGTTGACCGTGAGAGCTTGTCATGGGCTAAGTTGGGACTCCCCTGCAGGGATTTGAACTTTCGAAAGCCGTGCCCGCGGTTATGGGCAGATGGGAATTTGTTAATGTCTGGTTGTAGATAACTTGAACCTTAACTTAATTAAAATGAATCAACAGTGTGTGTTACCGTGACGGCCTCTTCTCGGCGGAGTCCGGGAAGTGGACACGGTGTTGAAGTAATGTCTGCGCAGGTTGTCCTCTAGTTCTCGCTTGCGCTTTGCCTTCTCTTCCCGCTCTCTTTTACGATCAGGATAGCCACCATATATGCTAGTCGCTTGCTGCAGCTCCACCTATATTTTTACCCTGCCTTACCTATAAGCTTAAATAGTCTTGATCACGAGGGTGCGAAATTGCTGAGTCCATGTGGCTCACAGATTACTATTACACCAGATGCAGGGCCTGGCGATTCCGCTCCAGGTGACGCGCTCGAGCTCAAGTGGGAGTTCGACGAGGACTCTCAACGATACTATGTTTCCTTTCCCGATGATCAGTAGTGGTGCCCTGTTGGGGGTGATCGGGACCGTGTCGCATGTTGGGTTATCTTTTATTTTGGCGCCGTAGTCGGGCCATGAGTGTTTGAATGATGTAATGCTATTTTATGTACTTGATTGACGTTGCGAGTGTAAGCCAACTATGTTATCTCCCCTTTTATTATCTATATATTACATGGGATGTTGTGAAGATTGCCTAACTTGCGACATATGCCTTCAATGTGATTATGTCTCTAAGTCGTGCCTCGACAAGTGGGAGCTATAGTCGCATCGAGGGTGTTACAAGTTGGTAATCAAAGCCTTCCCCGACCTTAGGAGCCCCATTGCTTGATCGTTATTAGCGGCCGAGTTGTGTCTAGAAAAATGTTTTGAGTCATTTAGGAATTATATATCGGAGAGTTTAGGAATTCTTTTTTACTTCCCAGTCTCCTCATCGCTCTGGTAAGGCATCCTGACGTAGAGTTTTGACTCTTCTCTTCTCAAATTTCACTAAAAATTTTTAGGATCACGCGGGTATCTTGGAATCTTTCCGATGGTTTTATGATGAGAACATTGTCTTGGTGCCTCCTGTCAGGGGTTTTGTGGAAGTGTCCCGGGAGTTGAGCTCTGAGGTGTTGTCGTCATAATTTTATCGTTGCAGTTCTGGAATACCTGAGTTTAGTACGCCGACATCAAAAATCTCTTTTATGCAGTTCGTTGGTGAGATAACCTCGACGCCACCCAGTACTGGGGCGGGAGTTCGGGAGTATCGCCATAACTTGTATAACGGATGCTTTTCGAAGGTTGAGGTAGATGGTTTCCGAAGTTTTTCTCGGTTAAGTGTTGAAGGATGGATACAACTGGATGTAGGATTTGCTAGATTTGGGTGAGATATTATGCTTCCCCTGTATCCCGAACACCTGATTGCATAACCGGAAAGGTTCGGGAGTTTCATAGGTGGGAATTCTTGTAGCTCTAGTTCTTCTTCCACGGATATTTGGTTTGAAATTGGGATTTCTTACCGAGTATTCGTTCTTGATCCGTACCTTGTTCATTTATTTCTCTACCTAAATTCTAAGTGGCTTCTCAATTTATGGATATGTGACCATTTCAAGAGGAATGCATTCGTTCATTTTGTTCGGATGTGAAGACTATATGTTGCAATTTTCATTCCGTTGGATTCAGCTTCAATATTCGTCTATCTATGTGCTAATGGATGTCAACCTCTTCAGGATGGCTCCTCCAACGCGCATGACTCCGAATCCTGATCTGCCACCACCTCCACCTCCTCCGGAGGCATGGCAAGCTGTGATGGCCGCAACCAATGCAAACACACAGTTGATCATGCAAATTCTTCAAGAGCGCAATCAAGGAAACCAAGGGAACCAAGGCAACAATCAGAATCACTTTGCTACACTCAACCAGTTCCTTGCTAATGGGCCAAAGACTTTCAGCAATTGTGTTGAGGCAACTGATGCTGACGATTGGCTTGTGGATCTGTGCAAGCATTTCGAGTGCAGTAACGTCAGGCCTGAGGACTTTGTCAAGTTCGCTTCCTTCCAACTCAAAGATCAAGCTGCAGAATGGTTCCAGCAGTACAAGGATTCCAGAGGTGGACGTGTTATCACTTGGGATGAATTCCATCAAGATTTCAGAGCTCACCATATTCCCAGAGCGTGGTTGAAAGCAAGCGTGAGGGATTTCGCAACCTGAAGCAAGGCTCTTTGTCTGTCTATGACTACAACAAGTTGTTCCAGAAGCTCGCCCGCTTTGCCAAGCAGGACGTACCTGAAGAGAAGAGCATGATATACTAGTTCAGGGGTGGTCTCAGAGAAGAAATTCAGCTAGCTCTTGTCCTCTTTGAGCCCTTGAGGTACGATGAGTTCTACAACATGGCACTGAAGCAAGAGGCCGCTCAATTGAGGTGTGATGCTTCCCAGAAGCGAGTCAGAGATGCTACTCCTTCTTCCTGTACTCAAGTGGCCAAGCAGCAGAAGTATTGGCTGCCTCCTCCTCCGTCCCGTCAGCCGTATCAGCAGAAGAGCAAAGGTGGCAGTGGATCTTCCCACCCACCAAACCCTGGCTTTCAGAACAAGACTTTGTCTCAAGCTCCAAGATCGAGTGCTCCGTACCACCATCCGCTGTCAGAGGTCACGTGCACCAAGTGCCAATAGAAGGGTCACTATGCCAACAAGTGTTTCAACCAGAGGCGTCTTCCTCCTCCTCCTCCTGTCAGATCGGCAAGTACAACTGTGGTCAAGCATAACCCCAAGTCCGCCAAGGTCAACTTGATGAATGCAACTCAGGCAGAGGACTTATCAGATGTCATTATGGGTAACCTTCCTGTTATTGATATTCCTGCAAAAGTTCTTTTTGACACGGGTGCATCGCATTGTTTCATCTCGAGACCATTTGTTTCTAAGCATGAGTTGCCTTTACAAGATTTGCCTAGACAGTTATCTGTTGTTTCTCCGGGTAAATTCATGAATGCAAGCGCTATCGCCCCAGATGTTACTATCACGTTGGGCGACTACAAGTTTCTCTCTTCTCCGGTGGTTCTTGGTAACTCGGATATTGATCTTATTCTTGGAATGGATTGGCTTGCTAAGCACAAGGCGCATCTTGATTGTGCAGCCAGGCAGATTCAATTGACTCATTCGTCTGAGGATGTAATTGTCTTTCCCGCTCGTGATGATACAATCCGTCTATTTTCTCTCAATGAGAAGGGTGAACTGGATGCTATCTCGCAGATTCCAGTCGTTTGCGAATATCAAGACGTCTTTCCAGAAGAGCTTCCAGGAATGCCTCCGCACCGGCCAGTTGAATTCGTTATTGATCTTGAGCCTGGCACGGAACCTGTGTGCATGCGTCCTTACAAGCTCGGACCTGAAGAGTTGAAGGAGCTGAAGAAGGAACTCGATATTCAAGAGAGAATGGGTCTCATCCGGCCTAGTTCTTCTCCGTGGGGTTGTGGTGTTCTTTTTGTGAAGAAGAAGGATGGAACTGACCGACTTTGTGTTGATTACCGTCCATTGAACAAGGAAGATCATGCCAAGCACTTGCGTTTGGTACTCGATAAGCTCAGAGAACACAAGTTCTACGCCAAGTTCTCCAAGTGCGAATTTTGGCTCGATGAGGTTCTTTATCTTGGTCATATCATCTCTGCCAAGGGCATTGCGGTGAATCCTGAGAAGGTGTCTGCAATTGTGAATTGGGAACCTCCTCAGAACGTGAAGCAACTCCGTAGCTTCCTCAGTCTCGCAAGCTATTATCGAAGTTTGTTGAAAACTTCTCCAAGATCGCGAAGCCTCTCTCAAATCTTCTCCAGAAGCACGTCAAGTACGTTTGGTCTCCGGAGTGTGACATTGCTTTCAACACTTTGAAAGAGAAATTGATCACTGCTCCAGTTCTGACTCCGCCTGATGAATCCAAGCCATACGAGGTCTTTTGTGATGCCTCTCTCCAAGGTCTTGGCGCAGTGTTGATGCAAGAGAAGAAAGTTGTTGCTTATACCTCTCGCCAAATTGAAGCCCAATGAGAAGAACTACCCCACTCATGATCTCGAGTTGGCGGCAGTTGTGCATGCTCTTTTGACTTGGAGACATCTCTTATTGGGAAGAAAAGTGGACATCTTCACTGACCACAAGAGTCTCAAGTACATCTTCACTCAGCCTAATCTCAACCTCGGGAAAACTCGATGGGTCGAAATGATTCAAGAGTATAATCTGAGTATCGACTATACTCCAGGCAAGGCCAATCTGATTGCTGACGCATTGAGCAGAAAGGCTTATTGCAATAGTCTGATTCTCAAGCCTTATCAACCCGAGCTTTGTGAAGCTTTCCGCAAACTTAATGTGCAAGTTGTTCCTCAAGGTTTCCTCGCCAACCTTCAAGTCTCTCCTACCTTGGAAGACCAGATTCGCCAAGCTCAGCTTCTTGATGCAATGGTGAAAAAGGTGAAGATTGGGATTGCCAAGAGTCAACCCAAGTACAAGTGCTACCGCCTTGATGACAAGGATACTCTCTTCTTCGAGGATCGTATTGTTGTACCCAAAGGTGACCTCCGTAAAGTGATCATGAACGAGGCTCACAATTCTCTTCTCTCCATCCACCCTGGGAGTACGAAGATGTATCAGGACCTCAAGCAGGCTTATTGGTGGACTTGAATGAAGCGCGAGATTGCTCAATTCGTGAATGAGTGTGATGTCTGCAGAAGAGTGAAGGCAGAACACCAAAGGCCAGTTGGTCTCCTCCAACCTCTTGCCATTCCAGAATGGAAGTTTGACCACATTGAAATGGACTTCGTGACTGGGTTTCCAAAGTCCAAGCGTGGCCATGATGCTATATTCGTTGTCATCGACAAACTCACCAAAGTGGCTCACTTTCTGCCTATCAAAGAGTCGATCACTACAGCTGAATTGGCGGAGCTCTATACCTCTCGGATTGTCTCTCTGCACGGTATTCCACAAGTGATCTCTTCAGACCATGGCAGCATCTTTACCTCGAAATTTTGGGATTCTTTTCAAAAGGCCATGGGCACCAACATCCGCTTCAGCACAACTTTCCATCCTCAAACTAGCGGTCAAGTCGAGCGTGTCAATCAGATTCTTGAAGATATGCTCAGGGCTTGTGTGATCTCCTTCGGCGTGAAGTGGGAGGATTGTCTTCCTTATGCTGAATTCTCCTACAACAACAGTTTTCAAGCAAGTTCGGGCAAGGCCCCATTTGAAATTCTGTATGGCAGGAAGTGCCGTACCCCTCTCAACTCGTCTGAAACCGGTGAACGTCAGCTTCTCGGAAATGACTTAATCACAGAGGCAGAGGAAATGTGCAAAGTCATTTGAGATAACCTCAAAGCAGCCCAATCCCGCCAGAAGAGCTACTATGAGAGTAAGCACCGTGATTTGGCTTTCGAGATCGGAGATCATGTTTACCTCCGCGTCTCTCCTATGAAAGGTACTCGTCGCTTCAGTATCAAAGGTAAGCTTGCCCCTAGATACGTGGGACCTTTCAAGATTGTCAGAAAGAGAGGCGATCTCGCCTATCAACTCGAGCTTCCTTCAAACTTTGCAAATGTTCATGACGCGTTCCATGCCTCTCAGCTTCGAAAGTGCTTCAAGACTCCTGACCGCACCGTCAACTTCGAGGACATTGAGCTCTAAGAAGATCTCTCTTATCGTGAGCTCCCAGTGGCTATTCTTGAAGAGACTGAACGCAAGACTCGCAACAAGTCAATCAAATTCCTCAAAGTCAAGTGGTCACACCATTCCGACCGTGAAGCTACTTGGGAACGCGAGGATCACCTCCGTTCTGAGTACCCGACGTTCTTTCAGTCCTAGATCTCGGGACGAGATCCTTTCGTAGTGGTGGAGTGTTGTAACACCCCGGATATGACTTTCCCAATTTGTACTCCAACTCTTGCCGTTTCCGGCGTTAAGTTATTTTATTTTCTCGGGTTCGGGTCTTTTTCTCCGTGTGTTGTTATTGTTGCCATGCATCTCATATCATGTCATCATGTGCATTGCATTTGCATATGTGTTCATCTCATGCATTCGAGCATTTTCCCCGTTGTCTGTTTTGCATTCCGGCGCTTCGTTCTCCTTCGGTGGTCATTTCTAGCTTTCTTTTGTGTGTGGGGATGAAAAATTTCTAGATTGGACCGAGACTTGCCAAGCGGCCTTGGTTCACTACCGGTAGACCGCCTGTCAAGTTTCGTACCATTTGGACTTCGTTTGATACTCCAACGGTTAACCGAGGGACCGAAAAGGCCTCGTGTGTGTTGCAACCCAACACCCCTCCATTTTGGCCCAAAACCCACCAAAACCCTCTTCATCATCTAGAGCGTTCGATCCCGATCGCGTGGCCGAAAACCTCACCTCATTTGGACTCTCCTAGCTTCCTCTATGCCTATATAAAGCCCCCTCAAAAATCTCCTTCTTCTTCCCCGTCCAAACCCTAGATCCATCTCCACCCGCGTCGCCGGACGAAAACCCGGCCGGCCCGGACGTGTCCGGTCCACCCCGCCGCCGCCACGTGGCGCGCTTCCATTCGCCGCGCCCCGTGACCACTTCGCCGCCCCCCGCGCCACGGGCCCGCTAGGCCCGTGCGGGGCCCTCCCCCGGCCCGGCAGCGCCGCCCGCCTGCCACGCCTCGCGCCTCAAGCCGCCGCCATCCCCTTCGCATCCGGCGCCCGAGGCGACCGGAGCCGCCGTCCGCCATCGACGCCGGCCGGCACAGCTCGCCCGACCCGGCGCCGCCGCACCCGGGACCGACCACCGTCCCCGGCCGCGCCTCGCCGCCCGGCCCTCTCCGGCCGTCTCTGCCTCTGCCGTCCTCCGCCGCTCCCCACGTTGTTGCCGGCAAGTTCCACTCCGGTGGCCCACCTCCGAGTCCGGCGAACTTCGGGAAACGTGCCCCGAATCTGGATCTGAGAATCGGGGTTGACTTTTTCGTCCCAAACCCTAATAATTGGCGTTTTTTATCATGTTATATCTCCGCAGCCGTAGCTCCGTTTTTGGCATATAGCATATGAAAATGTTCGTCTCAGAGAGTACATCATTTCATTCCATTGCACAATTTTCATTTGAGTTCATCTTGATGCCCGAAATGCGGTTAGAAGAGGGCTACTTGAGATAATTGCCAGATCTGCTACTCCATTTAGATATTTGTCATTTTTGCCATGATTATTGTGTGCATGATATGCCCATGAGCTCTACATATGTTTTGTTAAGGGTTTTGCCATCTTTCCAGAGGTGCAACCCATGTATTTTTGTGATGTGTGTGGTGACTAGCACAAGCTTGCAAAGTGAGTCACTTGGTAATGCAGATTTCAGGGACTTAGCATTTCCACCAAGTCCTTGAGCTGCTTATCTCATGATGCCATATGTTCATGTTGTTTCCTAGTGATCCGTGCCTCTTTTGAGGATGATCAGTAAGGATATTTTGTTAATCTTGTAGTGCTCTATCCATCCATGTCTTTGTTTGCAATTATGGAGCAGCCTAGCTTCAGTCAATCGAGCTCTACTTTTGCTACTTCGTGAATCCGGGCAGATTGTCTACTTGTTGGCGATTTTGCCGATGATGTTGTAGTTGATCCATGGATGCTATTCTATTGTTCTTGCCATTTCTAGCTTGTATTTTGTGTATTCTTGATGGCTGTATGCTTAGTTTGTCATGACATGCTTTGTAGTGAGTGCATCGAGCTCGTAAACATGCCTACTTGATATCTATTTTTCAGCATGTGCCAGTTTTCACTAAGTCTGAAAACTGATTATGCTTTTGCTATGTTCACATGCTTGCAATTGTATTTTCTGATCCCTTTTGGCTCAAGGTCACTAAGGGACTTTTGTTAAGCTCTTTGAGTAGCTCCATGCCATGCTTTACTTTTCCATGTTCAGGTCATGTAGCATGTAGTTTTGTTGCTCCGAAGCGTGCTATCTGATCTGAGATTCCAGACAAGTGTTAATTTCACTAAGTCTGAAATCTGTTCACCATATGCATTTTTGCCATGCTTGTTTAAACCTGTTTATGGAACAGACCGACTTTGTGTTGATTACCGTCCATTGAACAAGGAAGATCATGCCAAGCACTTGCGTTTGGTACTCGATAAGCTCAGAGAACATAAGTTCTACGCCAAGTTCTCCAAGTGCGAATTTTGGCTCGATGAGGTTCTTTATCTTGGTCATATCATCTCTGCCAAGGGCATTGCGGTGAATCCTGAGAAGGTGTCTGCAATTGTGAATTGGGAACCTCCTCAGAACGTGAAGCAACTCCGTAGCTTCCTCGGTCTCGCAAGCTATTGTCGAAGATTTGTTGAAAACTTCTCCAAGATCGCGAAGCCTCTCTCAAATCTTCTCCAGAAGCACGTCAAGTACGTTTGGTCTCCGGAGTGTGACATTGCTTTCAACACTTTGAAAGAGAAATTGATCACTGCTCTAGTTCTGACTCCGCCTGATGAATCCAAGCCGTACGAGGTCTTTTGTGATGCCTCTCTCCAAGGTCTTGGCGCAGTGTTGATGCAAGAGAAGAAAGTTGTTGCTTATACCTCTCGCCAAATTGAATCCCAATGAGAAGAACTACCCCACTCATGATCTCGAGTTGGCGGCAGTTGTGCATGCTCTTTTGACTCGGAGACATCTCTTATTGGGAAGAAAAGTGGACATCTTCACTGACCACAAGAGTCTCAAGTACATCTTCACTCAGCCTAATCTCAACCTCAGGCAAACTCGATGGGTCGAAATGATTCAAGAGTATAATATGAGTATCGAGTATACTCCAGGCGAGGCCAATCTGATTGCTGACGCATTGAGCAGAAAGGCTTATTGCAATAGTCTGATTCTCAAGCCTTATCAACCCGAGCTTTGTGAAGCTTTCCGCAAACTTAATCTGCAAGTTGTTCCTCAAGGTTTCCTCGCCAACCTTCAAGTCTCTCCTACCTTGGAAGACCAGATTCACCAAGCTCAGCTTCTTGATGCTATGGTGAAAAAGGTGAAGATTGGGATTGCCAAGAGTCAACCCAAGTACAAGTGCTACCGCCTTGATGACAAGGATACTCTCTTCTTCGAGGATCGTATTGTTGTACCCAAAGGTGACCTCCGTAAAGTGATCATGAACGAGGCTCACAATTCTCTTCTCTCCATCCACCCTGGGAGTACGAAGATGTATCAGGACCTCAAGCAGGCTTATTGGTGGACTTGAATGAAGCGCGAGATTGCTCAATTCGTGAATGAGTGTGATGTCTGCAGAAGAGTGAAGGCAGAACACCAAAGGCCAGCTGGTCTCCTCCAACCACTTGCCATTCCAAAATGGAAGTTTGACCACATTGAAATGGACTTCGTGACTGGGTTTCCAAAGTCCAAGCGTGGCAATGATGCTATATTCGTTGTCATCGACAAACTCACCAAAGTGGCTCACTTTCTGCCTATCAAAGAGTCGATCACTACAGCTCTATTGGCGGAGCTCTATACCTCTCGGATTGTCTCTCTGCATGGTATTCCACAAGTGATCTCTTCAGACCATGGCAGCATCTTTACCTCCAAGTTTTGGGATTCTTTTCAGAAGGCCATGGGCACCAACATCTGCTTCAGCACAACTTTCCATCCTCAAACTAGCGGTCAAGTCGAGCGTGTCAATCAGATTCTTGAAGATATGCTCAGGGCTTGTGTGATCTCCTTCGGCGTGAAGTGGGAGGATTATCTTCCTTATGCTGAATTCTCCTACAACAACGGTTTTCAAGCAAGTTCGGGCAAGGCCCCATTTGAAATTCTGTATGGCAGGAAGTGCCGTACCCCTCTCAACTGGTCTGAAACCGGTGAACGTCAGCTTCTCGGAAATGACTTAATCACAGAGGCAGAGGAAATGTGCAAAGTCATTTGAGATAACCTCAAAGCAGCCCAATCCCGCCAGAAGAGCTACTATGATAGTAAGCACCGTGATTTGGCTTTTGTGATCGGAGATCATATTTACCTCCGCGTCTCTCCTATGAAAGGTACTCGTCGCTTCAGTATCAAAGGGAAGCTTGCCCCTTGATACATGGGACCTTTCAAGATTGTCAGAAAGAGAGGCGATCTCGCCTATCAACTCGAGCTTCCTTCAAACTTTGCAAATGTTCATGACGCGTTCCATGTCTCCCAGCTTCGAAAGTGCTTCAAGACTCCTGACCGCACCGTCAACTTCGAGGACATTGAGCTCCAAGAAGATCTCTCTTATCGTGAGCACCTAGTGGCTATTCTTGAAGAGACTGAACGCAAGACTCGCAACAAGTCAATCAAATTCCTCAAAGTCAAGTGGTCACACCATTCCGACCGTGAAGCTACCTGGGAACGCGAGGATCACCTCCGTTCTGAGTACCCGGCGTTCTTTTAGTCCTAGATCTCGGGACGAGATCCTTTCGTAGTGGTGGAGTGTTGTAACACCCCGGATATGACTTTCCCAATTTGTACTCCAACTCTTGCCGTTTCCGGCGTTAAGTTATTTTATTTTCTCGGGTTCGGGTCTTTGTCTCCATGTGTTGTTATTGTTGCCATGCATCTCATATCATGTCATCATGTGCATTGCATTTGCATACATGTTCATCTCATGCATTCGTGCATTTTCCCCGTTGTCCGTTTTGCATTCCCGCGCTTCGTTCTCCTTCGGTGGTCATTTCTAGCTTTCTTTTGTGTGTGGGGATGAAAAATTTCTGGATTGGACCGAGACTTGCCAAGTGGCCTTGGTTCACTACCGGTAGACCGCCTGTCAAGTTTCGTACCATTTGGACTTCGTTTGATACTCCAACGGTTAACCGAGGGACCGAAAAGGCCTCGTGTGTGTTGCAGCCCAACACCCCTCCATTTTGGCCCAAAACCCACCAAAACCCTCTCCATCATCTAGAGCGTTCGATCCCGATCGCGTGGCCGAAAACCTCATCTCCTTTGGACTCTCCTAGCTTCCTCTATGCCTATATAAAGCCCCCTCAAAAATCTCCTTCTTCTTCCCCGTCCAAACCCTAGATCCATCTCCACTCGCGTCGCCGGACGAAAACCCGGCCGGCCGGACGTGTCCGGTCCGCCCCGCCGCCGCCACGTGGCGCACTGCCATTCGCCGCGCCCCGTGACCACTTCGCTGCCCCCCGCGCCACGGGCCCGCTAGGCCCGTGCGGGGCCCTCCCCCGGCCCGGTAGCGCCGCCCGCCTGCCGCACCTCGCGCCTCAAGCCGCCGCCATCCCCTTCGCATCCGGCGCCCGAGGCGACCGGAGCCGCCATCCGCCATCGACGCCGGCCGGCGCAGCTCGCCCGACCCGGCGCCGCCACACCCGGGACCGACCACCGTCCCCGGCCGCGCCTCACCGCCCGGCCCTCTCCGGCCGTCTCTGCCTCTGCCGTCCTCCGCCGCTCCCCACGTCGTTGCCGGCAAGTTCCACTCCGGTGGCCCACCTCCGAATCCGGCGAACCTCGGGAAACGTGCCCCGAATCTGGATCTGAGAATCGGGATTGACTTTTTCGTCCCAAACCCTAATAATTGGCGTTTTTCATCATGTTATATCTCCGCAGCCGTAGCTCCGTTTTTGGCATGTAGCATATGAAAATGTTCGTCTCAGAGAGTACATCATTTCATTCCATTGCATAATTTTCATTTGAGTTCATCTTGATGCCCGAAATGCGGTTAGAAGAGGGCTACTTGAGATAATTGCCAGATCTGCTACTCCATTTAGATATTTGTCATTTTTGCCATGATTATTGTGTGCATGATATGCCCATGAGCTCTACATATGTTTTGTTAAGGGTTTTGCCATCTTTCCAGAGGTGCAACCCATGTATTTTTGTGATGTGTGTGGTGACTAGCACAAGCTTGCAAAGTGAGGCACTTGGTAATGCAGATTTCAGGGACTTAGCATTTCCACCAAGTCCTTGAGCTGTTTATCTCATGATGCCATATGTTCATGTTGTTTCCTAGTGATCCGTGCCTCTTTTGAGGATGATCAGTAAGGATATTTTGTTAATCTTGTAGTGCTCTATCCATCCATGTCTTTGTTTGCAATTATGGAGCAGCCTAGCTTCAGTCAATCGAGCTCTACTTTTGCTACTTCGTGAATCCGGGCAGATTGTCTACTTGTTGGCGATTTTGCCGATGATGTTGTAGTTGATCCATGGATGCTATTCTATTGTTCTTGCCATTTCTAGCTTGTATTTTGTGTATTCTTGATGGCTGTATGCTTAGTTTGTCATGACATGCTTTGTAGTGAGTGCATCGAGCTCGTAAACATGCCTACTTGATATCTATTTTTCAGCATGTGCCAGTTTTCACTAAGTCTGAAAACTGATTATGCTTTTGCTATGTTCACATGCTTGCAATTGTATTTTCTGATCCCTTTTGGCTCAAGGTCACTAAGGACTTTCGTTAAGCTCTTTGAGTAGCTCCATGCCATGCTTTACTTTTCCATGTTCAGGTCATGTAGCATGTAGTTTTGTTGCTCCAAAGCGTGCTATCTGATCTGAGATTCCAGACAAGTGTTAATTTCACTATGTCTGAAATCTGTTCACCATATGCATTTTTGCCATGCTTGTTTGAACCTGTTAATGGATGAATTGGCCGTAGCTCAGTGCTAGACTTTTGTTAAGAATCATGAATGCATCCCTGCCATGTATTTTTATGCCATGTTTGAGTGTTGTAGCTTGTTCATCTCATTGCATTTAGATGGCTACTTGCTGTAAATCGCAGGACGTGGTCATATTTGAATCGCTTGCCATTTCCAAACCGTAACTCCGATTTCGGCGTTCTTTATATCGTTGTCAAGCGATTTCATCTCATCTTTCTAGAGGCACACTTGGATTTCCATGTTGAGGCCAGGTTCATGCATCCCTTGTCAAATCTTGCATATGCATCCCGCATCGCATCCCGCATAGCATACCATCATTGCATCATATTGTTTGATCCTTGCACGTGGTTGATTGTGTCCTTGTTGCTTGTTTGTCTTGTTTGGGTAGAGCCGGGAGACGAGTTCGCTAACGAGGAGCCCGTTGAGTTTGTTTTCGAGGATCCAGTCAACTCTGACAACTTTGTAGGCAAGATGATCATTCCCTCGAAATCACTACTATCTTTGCTTTGCTAGATGCTCGCTCTTTTGCTATGCCATTGCTACGATGCCTACCACTTTCTTTCAAGCCTCCTAAATTGCCATGTCAAACCTATAACCCACCTTGTCCTAGCAAACCGTTGATTGGCTATGTTACCGCTTTGCTCAGCCCCTCTTATAGCGTTGCTAGTTGCAGGTGAAGATTGGAGACCGTTCCTTTTTGGAACTTTATTTACTTGTCGGGATATCGTTATATTGCCATGTTATCTTTATGCATCTATATACTTGGTAAAGGGTGGAAGGCTCGGCCTCTCGCCTAGTGTTTTGTTCCACTCTTGCCGCCCTAGTTTCCGTCATATCGGTGTTATGTTCCCGGATTTTGCGTTTACGCGGTTGGGTTATAATGGGAACCCCTTGATAGTTCGCCTTGATTAAAGCTTTTCCAGCAATACCCAACCTTGGTTTCACCATTTGCCACCTAGCCTCTTTTCCCTTGGGTTTCCGGAGCCCGAGGGTCATCTTATTTTAGCCTCCCCGGGCCAGTGCTCCTCTGAGTGTTGGTCCAACCGAGCGATGTCCGGGGCTACCAGGAGAATCTCTGGGCTGGCCTACCCGATGTCTGGCTCATCTGAGTGTGCCCTGAGAACGAGATATGTGCAGCTCCTATCAGGATTTGTCGGCACATTCGAGCGGTGTTGCTGGTCTTGTTTTAACCTGTCGAAGTGTCTTGAAGAACCGAGGTACCGAGTCTGATCGGAACGTCTCGGGAGGAGGTCTATTCCTTTGTTGACCGTGAGAGCTTGTCATGGGCTAAGTTGGGACTCCCCTGCAGGGATTTGAACTTTCGAAAGTCGTGCCCGCGGTTATGGGCAGATGGGAATTTGTTAGTGTCCGGTTGTAGATAACTTGAACCTTAACTTAATTAAAATGAATCAACAGTGTGTGTTACCGTGACGGCCTCTTCTCGGCAGAGTCCGGGAAGTGGACACGGTGTTGGAGTAATTTCTGGGCAGGTTGTCCTCTAGTTCTCGCTCGCGCTTTGCCTTCTCTTCCCGCTCTCTTTTACGATCAGGATAGCCACCATATATGCTAGTCGCTTGCTGCAGCTCCACCTATATTTTTACCCTGCCTTACCTATAAGCTTAAATAGTCTTGATCGCGAGGGTGCGAGATTGCTGAGTCCATGTGGCTCACAGATTACTATTACACCAGATGCAGGGCCTGACGATTCTGCTCCAGGTGACGCGCTCGAGCTCAAGTGGGAGTTCGACGAGGACTCTCAACGATACTATGTTTCCTTTCCTGATGATCAGTAGTGGTGCCCTGTTGGGGGTGATCGGGATCGTGTCGCATGTTGGGTTATCTTTTATTTTGGCGCCGTAGTCGGGCCATGAGTGTTTGAATGATGTAATGCTATTTTATGTACTTGATTGACGTGGCGAGTGTAAGCCAACTATGTTATCTCCCCTTTTATTATCTATATATTACATGGGATGTTGTGAAGATTGCCTAACTTGCGACATATGCCTTCAATGTGATTATGTCTCTAAGTCGTGCCTCGACACGTGGGAGCTATAGTCGCATCGAGGGTGTTACAAGTTGGTAATCAGAGCCTTCCCCGACCTTAGGAGCCCCATTGCTTGATCGTTATTAGCGGCCGAGTTGTGTCTAGAAAAATGTTTTGAGTCATTTAGGAATTATATATCGGAGAGTTTAGGAATTCTTTTTACTTCCCAGTCTCCTCATCGCTCTGGTAAGGCATCCTGACGTAGAGTTTTGACTCTTCTCTTCTCAAATTTCACTAAATTTTTTTAGGATCACGCGGGTATCTTGGAATCGTTCCGATGGTTTTATGATGAGAACATTGTCTTGGTGCCTCCTGTCAGGGGTTTTGTGGAAGTGTCCCGGGGAGTTGAGCTCTGAGGTGTTGTTGTCATAATTTTATCGTTGCAGTTCTGGAATACCTGAGTTTAGTACACCGACATCGAAAATCTCTTTTATGCAGTTCATTGGTGAGATAACCTCGACGCCACCCAGTACTGGGGCGGGAGTTCGGGAGTATCGCCATAACTTGTATAACGGATGCTTTTCGAAGGTTGAGGTAGCTGGTTTCCGAAGTTTTTCTCGGTTAAGTGTTAAAGGATGGATACAGCTGGATGTAGGATTTGCTAGATTTGGGTGAGATATTATGCTTCCCCTGTATCCCCAACACCTGATTGCATAACCGGAAAGGTTCAGGAGTTTCATAGGTGGGAATTCTTGTAGCTCTAGTTCTTCTTCCACGGATATTTGGTTTGAGATTGGGATTTCTTACCGAGTATTCGTTCTTGATCCGTACCTTGTTCATTTATTTCTCTACCTAAATTCTAAGTGGCTTCTCAATTTATGGATATGTGACCATTTCAAGAGGAATGCATTCGTTCATTTTGTTCGGATGTGAAGACTATATGTTACAATTTTCATTCCGTTGGATTCAGCTTCCATATTTGTCTATCTATGTGCTAATGGATGTCAACCTCTTCAGGATGGCTCCTCCAACGCGCATGACTCCGAATCCTGATCCGCCACCACCTCCACCTCCTCCGGAGGCATGGCAAGCTGTGATGGCCGCAATCAATGAAAACACACAGTTGATCATGAAAATTCTTCAAGAGCGCAATCAAGGCAACCAAGGGAACCAAGGCAACAATCAGAATCACTTTGCTACACTCAACCAGTTCCTTGCTAATGGGCCAAAGACTTTCAGCAATTGTGTTGAGGCAACTGATGCTGACGATTGGCTTGTGGATCTGTGCAAGCATTTCGAGTGCAGTAACGTCAGGCCTGAGGACTTTGTCAAGTTCGCTTCCTTCCAACTCAAAGATCAAGCTGCAGAATGGTTCCAGCAGTACAAGGATTCCAGAGGTGGACGTGTTATCACTTGGGATGAAGTCCGTCAAGATTTCAGAGCTCACCATATTCCCCAGAGCGTGGTTGAAAGCAAGCATGAGGAATTCCGCAACCTGAAGCAAGGCTCTTTGTCTGTCTATGACTACAACAAGTTGTTCCAGAAGCTCGCCCGCTTTGCCAAGCAGGACGTACCTGATGAGAAGAGCATGATATACTAGTTCAGGGGTGGTCTCAGAGAAGAAATTCAGCTAGCTCTTGTCCTCTTTGAGCCCTTGAGGTACGATGAGTTCTACAACATGGCACTGAAGCAAGAGGCCGCTCAATTGAGGTGTGATGCTTCCAAGAAGCGAGTCAGAGATGCTACTCCTTCTTCCTGTATTCAAGTGGCCAAGCAGCAGAAGTATTGGCTTCCTCCTCCTCCGTTCCGTCAGCCGTATCAGCAGAAGAGAAAAGGTGGCAGTGGATCTTCCCACCCACCCAACCCTGGCTTTCAGAACAAGACTTCGTCTCAAGCTCCAAGATCGAGTGCTCTATACCACCATCCGCTTTCAGAGGTCACGTGCAACAAGTGCCAACAGAAGGGTCACTATGCCAACAAGTGTTTCAACCAGAGGCGTCTTCCTCCTCCTCCTCCTATCAGATCGGCAAGTACAGCTGTGGTCAAGCATAACCCCAAGTCCGCCAAGGTCAACTTGATGAATGTAGCTCAGGCAGAGGACTCATCAGATGTCATTATGGGTAACCTTCCTATTAATGATATTCCTGCAAAAGTTCTTTTTGACACGGGTGCATCGCATTGTTTCATCTCGAGACCATTTGTCTCTAAGCATGAGTTGCCTTTACAAGATTTTCCTAGACAGTTATCTGTTGTTTCTCCGGGTAAATTCATGAATGCAAGCGCTATCGCCCCAGATGTTACTATCACGTTGGGCGACTACAAGTTCTCTCTTCTCTGGTGGTTCTTGGTAACTCGGATATTGATCTTATTCTCGGAATGGATTGGCTTGCTAAGCACAAGGCGCATCTTGATTGTGCAGCCAGGCAGATTCAATTGACTCATTCGTCTGAGGATGTAATTGTCTTTGCCGCTCATGATGATACAATCCGTCTGTTTTCTCTCAATGAGAAGGGTGAACTGGATGCTATCTCGCAGATTCCAGTCGTTTGAGAATATCAAGACGCCTTTCCAGAAGAGCTTCCAGGAATGCCTGCGCACCGGCCAGTTGAATTCTTTATTGATCTTGAGCCTGGCATGGAACCTGTGTGCAAGCGTCCTTACAAGCTCGGACCTGAAGAGTTGAAGGAGCTGAAGAAGGAACTCGATATTCAAGAGAGAATGGGTCTCATCCGGCCTAGTTCTTCTCCGTGGGGTTGAGGTGTTCTTTTTGTGAAGAAGAAGGATGGAATGGACCGACTTTGTGTTGATTACCGTCCATTGAACAAGGAAGATCATGCCAAGCACTTGCGTTTGGTACTCGATAAGCTCAGAGAACACAAGTTCTAAGCCAAGTTCTCCAAGTGCGAATTTTGGCTTGATGAGGTTCTTTATCTTGGTCATATCATCTCTGCCAAGGGCATTGCGGTGAATCCTGAGAAGGTGTCTGCAATTGTGAATTGGGAACCTCCTCAGAACGTGAAGCAACTTCGTAGCTTCCTCGGTCTCGCAAGCTATTGTCGAAGATTTGTTGAAAACTTCTCCAAGATCGTGAAGCCTCTCTCAAATCTTCTCCAGAAGCACGTCAGTACGTTTGGTCTCCGGAGTGTGACATTGCTTTCAACACTTTGAAAGAGAAATTGATCACTGCTCCAGTTCTGACTCCGCCTGATGAATCCAAGCCGTACGAGGTCTTTTGTGATGCCTCTCTCCAAGGTCTTGGCGCAGTGTTGATGCAAGAGAAGAAAGTTGTTGCTTATACCTCTCGCCAATTGAAGCCCAATGAGAAGAACTACCCCACTCATGATCTCGAGTTGGCGGCAGTTGTGCATGCTCTTTTAACTTGGAGACATCTCTTATTGGGAAGAAAAGTGGACATCTTCACTGACCACAAGAGTCTCAAGTACATCTTCACTCAGCCTAATCTCAACCTCAGGTAAACTCGATGGGTTGAAATGATTCAAGAGTATAATCCGAGTATCGAGTATACTCCAGGCAAGGCCAATGTGATTGCTGACGCATTGAGCAAAAAGGCTTATTGCAACAGTCTGATTCTCAAGCCTTATCAACCCGAGCTTTGTGAAGCTTTCCGCAAACTTAATCTGCAAGTTGTTCCTCAAGGTTTCCTCGCCAACCTTCAAGTCTCTCCTACCTTGGAAGACCAGATTCGCCAAGCTCAGCTTCTTGATCCTATGGTGAAAAAGGTGAAGATTGGGATTGCTAAGAGTCAACCCTAGTACAAGTGCTACCGCCTTGATGACAAGGATACTCTCTTCTTCGAGGATCATATTGTTGTACCCAAAGGTGACCTCCGTAAAGTGATCATGAACGAGGCTCACAATTCTCTTCTCTCCACCCCCCCTGGGAGTACGAAGATGTATCAGGACCTCAAGCAGGCTTATTGGTGGATTCGAATGAAGCGCGAGATTGCTCAATTCGTGAATGAGTGTGATGTCTGCAGAAGAGTGAAGGCAGAACACCAAAGGCCAGCTGGTCTCCTCCAACCTCTTGCCATTCCAGAATGGAAGTTTGACCACATTGAAATGGACTTCGTGACTGGGTTTCCAAAGTCCAAGTGTGGCAATGATGATATATTCGTTGTCATCGACAAACTCACCAAAGTGGCTCACTTTCTGCCTATCAAAGAGTCGATCACTGCAGCTCAATTGGCGGAGCTCTATACCTCTCGGATTGTCTCTCTGCACGGTATTCCACAAGTGATCTCTTCAGACCGTGGCAGCATCTTTACCTCCAAGTTTTGGGATTCTTTTCAGAAGGCCATGGGCACCAACATCCGCTTCAGCACAACTTTCCATCCTCAAACTAGCGGTCAAGTCTAGCGTGTCAATCAGATTCTTGAAGATATGCTCAGGGCTTGTGTGATCTCCTTCGGCGTGAAGTGGGAGGATTGTCTTCCTTATGCTGAATTCTCCTACAACAACGGTTTTCAAGCAAGTTCGGGCAAGGCCCCATTTGAAATTCTGTATGGCAGGAAGTGCCGTACCCCTCTCAACTCGTCTGAAACCGGTGAACGTCAGCTTCTCGGAAATGACTTAATCACAGAGGCAGAGGAAATGTGCAAAGTCATTTGAGATAACCTCAAAGCAGCCCAATCCCGCCAGAAGAGCTACTATGAGAGTAAGCATCATGATTTGGCTTTCGAGATCGGAGATCATGTTTACCTCCGCGTCTCTCCTATGAAAGGTACTCGTCGCTTCAGTATCAAAGGGAAGCTTGCCCCTAGATACATGGGACCTTTCGAGATTGTCAGCAAGAGAGGCGATCTCGCCTATCAACTCGAGCTTCCTTCAAACTTTGCAAATGTTCATGACGCGTTCCATGTCTCTCAGCTTCAAAAGTGCTTCAAGACCCCTGACCGCACCGTCAACTTCGAGGACATTGAGCTCCCAGAAGATCTCTCTTATCGTGAGCACCCAGTGGCTGTTCTTGAAGAGACTGAACGCAAGACTCGCAACAAGTCAATCAAATTCCTCAAAGTCAAGTGGTCACACCATTCTGACCGTGAAGCTACCTTGGAACGCGAGGATCACCTCCGTTCTGAGTACCCGGCATTCTTTCAGTCCTAGATCTCGGGACGAGATCCTTTCGTAGTGGTGGAGTGTTGTAACACCCCGGATATGACTTTCCCAACTTGTACTCCAACACTTGCCGTTTCCGGCGTTAAGTTATTTTATTTTCTCAGGTTCGGGTCTTTGTCTCCGTGTGTTGTTATTGTTGCCATGCATCTCATATCATGTCATCATGTGCATTGCATTTGCATACGTGTTCATCTCATGCATTCGAGCATTTTCCCCGTTGTCCGTTTTGCATTCCGGCGCTTCGTTCTCCTTCGGTGGTCACTTCTAGCTTTCTTTTGTGTGTGGGGATGAAAAATTTCTGGATTGGACCGAGACTTGCCAAGCGGCCTTGGTTCACTACCAGTAGACCGCCTGTCAAGTTTCGTACCATTTGGACTTCGTTTGATACTCCAACAGTTAACCGAGGGACCGAAAAGGCCTCGTGTGAGTTGCAGCCCAACACCCCTCCATTTTGGCCCAAAACCTACCAAAACCCTCTCCATCATCTAGAGCATTCGATCCCGATCGCGTGGCCGAAAACCTCACCTCATTTGGACTCTCCTAGCTTCCTCTATGCCTATATAAAGCCCCCTCAAAAATCTCCTTCTTCTTCCCCGTCCAAACCCTAGATCCATCTCCACCCGCGTCGTCGGACGAAAACCCGGCCGGCCGGACGTGTCCTGTCCGCCCCGCTGCCGCCACATGGCACGCTGCCATTCGCCGTGACCCGTGACCACTTCGCCGCCCCCCGCGCCGCGGGCCCGCTAGGCCCGTGCGGGGCCCTCCCCCGGCCCGGCAGCGCCGCCCGCCTGCCGCGCCTCGCGCCCCAAGCCGCCGCCATCCCCTTCGCATCCGGCGCCCGAGGCGACCGGAGCCGCCGTCCGCCATCGACGCCGGACGGAGCAGCTCGCCCGACCCGGCGCCGCCGCACCCGGGACCGGCCACCGTCCCCGGCCGCGCCTCGCCGCCCGGCCCTCTCCGGCCGTCTCTGCCTTCGCCGCCCTCCGCCGCTCCCCACGTCGTTGCCGGCAAGTCCCACTCCGGCGGCCCACCTCCGAATCCGGCGAACCTTGGGAAACGTGCCCCAGATCTGGATCTGAGAATCGGGGTTGACTTTTTCGTCCCAAACCCTAATAATTGGCGTTTTTCATCATGTTATATCTCCGCATCCTTAGCTCCGTTTTTGGCATATATCATATGAAAATGTTCGTCTCAGAGAGTACATCATTTCATTCCATTGCATCATTTTCATTTGAGTTCATCTTGATGCCCGAAATGCGGTTAGAAGAGGGCTACTTGAGATAATTGCCAGATCTGCTACTCCATTTAGATATTTGTCATATTTGCCATGATTATTGTGTGCATGATATGCCCATGGGCTCTACATATGTTTTGTTAAGGGTTTTGCCATCTTTCCAGAGGTGCAACCCATGTATTTTTGTGATGTGTGTGGTGACTAGCACAAGCTTGCAAAGTGAGGCACTTGGTAATGCTGATTTCAGGGACTTAGCATTTCCACTAAGTCCTTGAGCTGTTTATCTCATGATGCCATATGTTCATGTTGTTTCCTAGTGATCCGTGCCTCTTTTGAGGATGATCAGTAAGGATGTTTTGTTAATCTTATAGTGCTCTATCCATCCATGTCTTTGTTTGCAATTATGGAGCACCCTAGCTTCAGTCAATCGAGCTCTACTTTTGCTACTTCATGAATCCGGGCAGATTGTCTACTTGTTAGCGATTTTGCCGATGATGTTGTAGTTGATCCATGCATGCTATGCTATTGTTCTTGCCATTTCTAGCTTGTATTTCGTGTATTGTTGATGGGTGTATGCTTATTTTGTCATGACATGCTTTGTAGTGAGTGCATCGAGCTCGTAAACATGCCTACTTGATATCTGTTTTTTAGCATGTGCCAGTTTTCACTAAGTCTGAAAACTGATTATGCTTTTCCTATGTTCACATGCTAGCAATTGTATTTTATGATCCCTTTTGGCTCAAGGTCACTAAGGGACTTTTGTTACGCTCTTTGAGTAGCTCCATGCCATGCTTTACTTTGCCATGTTCAGGTCCTGTAGCATGTAGTTTTGTTGCTCCGAAGCGTGCTACCTGATCTGAGATTCCAGACAAGTGTTAATTTCACTAAGTCTGAAATCTGTTCACCATATGCATTTTTGCCATGCTTGTTTGAACCTGTTAATGGATGAATTGGCCGTAGATCAGTGCTAGAATTTTGTTAAGCATCATGAATGCATCCGTGCCATGTATTTTTATGCCATGTTTGAGTGCTGTAACTTGTTCATCTCATTGCATTTAGATGGCTACTTGCTGTAAATCGCAGAACGTGGTCATATTTGAATCGCTTGCCATTTCCAAACCGTAACTCCGATTCCGGCGTTCTTTATATCGTTGTCAAGCGATTTCATCTCATCTTTCTAGTGGCACACTTGTATTTCCAAGTTGAGGCCAGGTTCATGCATCCCTTGTCAAATCTTGCATATGCATCCCGCATCGCATCCCGCATAGCATACCATCCTTGCATCATATTGTTTGATCCTTGCACGTGGTTGATTGTGTACTTGTTGATTGTTTGTCTTGTTTGGGTAGAGCCAGGAGACGAGTTCGCTAACGAGGAGCCCGTTGAGTTTGTTTTCGAGGATCCAGTCAACTCTGACAACTTTGCAGGCAAGATGATCATATCCTCGAAATCACTACTATCTTTGCTTTGCTAGATGCTCGCTCTTTTGCTATGCCAATGCTACGATGCCTACCACTTGCTTTCAAGCCTCCTAAATTGCCATGTCAAACCTCTAACCCACCTTGTACTAGCAAACCGTTGATTGGCTATGTTACCGCTTTGCTCAGCCCCTCTTATAGCGTTGCTAGTTGTAGGTGAAGATTGGAGACCGTTCCTTGTTGGAACTTTATTTACTTGTTGGAATATCATTATATTGCCATGTTATCTTTATGCATCTATATACTTGGTAAAGGGTGGAAGGCTCGGCCTCTCGCCTAGTGTTTTGTTCCACTCTTGCCGCCCTAGTTTCCGTCATATCGGTGTTATGTTCCCGGATTTTGCATTCCTTACGCGGTTGGGTTATAATGGGAACCCCTTGATAGTTCGCCTTGATTAAAGCTTTTCCAGCAATACCCAACCTTGGTTTTACCATTTGCCACCTAGCCTCTTTTCCCTTGGGTTTCCGGAGCCCGAGGGTCATCTTATTTTAGCCCCCCCGGGCCAGTGCTCCTCTGAGTGTTGGTCCAACCGAGCGATGTCCGGGGCTACCAGGGGCAACTCTAGGCTGGCCTACCCGACGTCTGGCTCATCTGAGTGTGCCTTGAAAACGAGATATGTGCAGCTCCTATCGAGATTTCTCGGCACATTCAAGTGGTGTTGCTGGTCTTGTTTTAACCTGTCGAAGTGTCTTGAAGAACCGAGGTACCGAGTCTGATCGGAACGTCTCGGGAGGAGGTCTATTCCTTCGTTGACCATGAGAGCTTGTCATGGGCTAAGTTGGGACTCCCCTACAGGGATTTGAACTTTCGAAAGCCGTGCCCGTGGTTATGGGAAGATGAGAATTTGTTAATGTCCGGTTATAGATAACTTGAACCTTAACTTAATTAAAATGAATCAACAGTGTGTGTTACCGTGACGGCCTCTTCTCGGCGGAGTCCGGGAAGTGGACGCAGTGTTGGAGTAATGTCTGCGCAGGTTGTCCTCTAGTTCTCGCTCACGCTTTGCCTTCTCTTCCCGCTCTCTTTTACGATCAGGATAGCCACCATATATGCTAGTCGCTTGCTGCAGCTCCACCTATATTTTTACCCTGCCTTACCTATAAGCTTAAATAGTCTTGATCGCGAGGGTGCGAGATTTTTGAGTCCCTGTGGGTCACGGATTACTATTACACCAGATGCAGGGCCTGACGATTCCGCTCCAGGTGACGCGCTCGAGCTCAAGTGGGAGTTCAACAAGGACTCTCAATGATACTATGTTTCCTTTCCTGATGATCAGTAGTGGTGCCCTGTTGGGGGTGATCGGGACAGTGTCGTATGTTGGGTTATCTTTTATTTTGGCGCCGTAGTCGGGCCATGAGTGTTTGAATGATGTAATGCTATTTTATGTACTTGATTGACGTGGCGAGTGTAAGCCAACTATGTTATCTCCCCTTTTATTATCTATATATTACATGGGATGTTCTGAAGATTGCCTAACTTGCGACATATGCCTTCAATGCGATTATGTCTCTAAGTCGTGCCTCGACACGTGGGAGCTATAGTCGCATCGAGGGTGTTACAACAGGATAAGGATAGAATACATGCAGAAATTTCATTATCGTGCCGGAATAGCCGAGGCAAAATTCATGGACCACATTATCATCCCTGCCGTGATGAATGAACTGAAGCAGAACACAACAGAGTTGGAAATGAACATGACTCTTTGCTCGGGTACCACAACAGAGATATCATATTTGGATAAAGAGAAGAGGGAATGGAGATATCCAGTGGATTTAGAAGCTAGAACTTGTAGTTTTAGGCAATGGCAGATAACTGGGCTGCCATGCATTCATGCCTTGTTTTTCATCACTTCTTTCCCAGGTCCAGCAGGGAACATACAACAGTATGTGCATGATTACTACTCTGTTGCAAGGTTCAAAGCCACATATGCTTATGCCTTGCCTGCTATGGAGGGAAAACAACAATGTGACATGGTGGACCCTGGATTCAAGCTTTGCGCTCCAGTTCTAAAGAGAGCAGCAGGTAGACCAAGGAAGAGTCGAATCAGACCTCGCAGCAAAGGAGCTGGCCTTGGAGCGAGGAAGCGTAAGTGCACAAGGTGTGGTGGGTCTGGTCATTTTGGTAAGTATTGTGACAACACAGTAGATCCAGCGTTCAGAGAGAGTTTTGATGAAGGCTTCAATGAAAATGTTGGCCAGCAGCCGGTTGCCTCAATGGATGATGAAAATGATGGTCAACAGCCGGTTGCATCACATGAGGATTTTGACGAGGTTCCAAATGATGATGGTCAACAGCCGCGTGATTTTGACGATGATCCAAAATATCCTCCAAATAATGATTCAAGTGAGGCTCCAAATGGTGATCCAAGTGAGGCTCCAAATAGTGATCATGGTGATCCAAGTGAGGCTCCAAATGGTGATTCAAGTGAGGCTCCAAATAGTGATCCTGATGATCCAAGTGAGGCTCCAAATGGTGATCATGGTGATCCAAGTGAGGCTCCAAATGGTGACCAACCTTCTGTTGTTGTGAGTTCTGCTAGGTATGTAAATCTTGCAAGGGTCAAATACTACTGTACATTTATCACTTGACATGATCTCATTACCCTTTATGTTTTGCACAGCTCTATGATAGGTTTGAAGAAGACGCGCAAGGTACCGACAACCAAGAGGAGAAGAGAAGAAGCAATGAGCACAAGGTGCACGAGGAGCAAAGTGATGGCAAGAAGCTCAAGGAACAGAAAGAAGCCCCAATGCTATATATATTAATAATTATGAAACATTATGAATAAGGGATGATGTTGTATTATGAAACATTTAACACTTGACATGTTGTATTTCTGTTGGATGATGTTAGACCTATGTTAGAAGTATGTTTGACATGATGTTTAAATCTGTTGGATGATGTTTGAATGAGCACATGGTTTTTCCTTTTTTTGATTTTTTGAATTTTATTTTGCTCATTTGAATTCTGATCAAACCTAAATTTTACCAAGATTTAAACAAGTCTAAAACATCAAAATGAAAAACTAAGCATGGATCCTTCTTAGTCAATCCAAAATGAAGCTGTAGTGAGGTTTTTGAAATGTTCATGAAAAATGTGCTAAAAAGAGGGGTCCAAAGGTAGGGTACACGACCTCATTTGTAAGCAAGGTTTTTCCGACCTTGTCTAAATCAGCCAAATAACTTTCCTACACATATATTCTATATATACAGACTATGTGCGCTGGTTTTTCCATTTTTTGATTTTTTTAATTTTGTTTTTCTCATTTAAATTCTGGTCAAACTTAACTTTGACCAAGATTTAAAGAAGTGTAAAACATAAAAATGAAAAACTAAGCCTGGATCCTTCTTAGTCACTGCAAAATGAAGCTGTGGTGAGTTTTTTGAATTTTTCATGTTCATTTCCCCAAAACACTTCTCTTCACTTCATACAAGAGAGTTTGAGATACTCGAGATATCACACAATACACATAAACTTATCGTTTAAATGTATGTAAACCTTGTTTATCAACTTAAATCGTTAGTATATGACATAAGAAGACTATGTGCACAAGTTTTTTATTTTTCTGATTTTTATTTAATTTATTATGCTCATTTGAAATCTGGTCAAACATAGCCTTGACTGCTCCAAACCCCTCTCAAACCCCACTAACCCTAGCGCTGAACAATGACCGTTCATCTAACCCTAGCGGCGGTCAAGGGCCGTCGATCTAACCCTTCTAGAAGGAATCTGCGGGGAGGAGGGGGCGATCCGCGAGATGCAGTCTGATTGGTTGGGAGATTGTTTTTTAAACAAATATCGGGCGCCCTGGATGGACCGTTGGGTCGTCTCGTTGTCTGGGCCTGAGACCGAAGTAAATAGCCCGTCTCAGCCTTTCCAGGCCTTGCATGCATGGGAGGCGGCGATGTGGGTTTGCATGCGCGGGAGGCGGCGACGTGCATGCATGCGAGCGAGGCAAGCAAGGCGCGCTAGGTGAGCTAAGCTAGCAAGGCGAGCTAGGTGGTTCAGGGCAGTGGTTCAGGGCAGCGAGTCAGATTCACCGCCTGGTCAAAGAGTTATGGAGCGATTCAGATGCACGCACGCGCCCCATGCATCGTTTTCGTGCAAAAAATTAAGAGTGCAAAATGTAACGGATACGTACACACACACGTCCGGATACACACACGCGTCTGGATTCACACACGCACCGTTCTCATCCTTTCTCTCTTACTCTTCCACCCACAGGCCTATAAATGGGGTGCCTCTCTTCCTCTCCCACCCACAAGCTAGATCCGATACATTCTCTCCAACTTCAAACACCCAAGCAACCGAGCCCTCCCCAAGCGAGACCAAGTGAAGATGCAGTTCAATGGGCCGACCTTCAACCGTCCACCTGTCGTGCCAGAGCTGCGCTACCCACCGGGTGTGCTCGTGGAGAGGGTGCTCCGTGTGTGGGCTATTTCAAGGTGGAGGGATTCCGTCGAACTCACCCTCGCCTTCCTCAAAGCCGGCTCTGCCCACCTCCCACGGGGCTCGCCAAGGATGTTCACCCTCAACGAGGTTTGTGACCGCGGCGACATCCTCCTACTGCTCACGGTCACCTTCACCAACCCGTTTGACGCACGCGAGCTCCTCGGCCAAGTCTTTCGCGCGGCTGCGAGGCCATCTTCTTCACCGTCTACAACATCTACACCAACTACGAGAGCATCTTCCCTACTCCAGGCCAGATGCACTCCCTTCCCTACGACGAGGAGGAGGTGTGAAGATGAAGATGGTGTTGAAGGGGAGCACGCGGCCAAGGTGGAGAAAGAGGTCAAGAAGAAGATGTTCAAGCCCGGAGTCAAGCTCGTCATGTTTCGTTTTTTATTTTGTTGCTTTTCTATGTCGTGTCGTGTCGTGTCATGTTTCGTCATGTGTCCGTGAACTGTCCGTGAACTTTTTGTTGTAATGGTACGGTGTGTTGCATCTTATCTAAGTTATTAGGGTTTATTATGTGTGTTAAAAAATGTCCGTGCTCAAACATATCATTTCTTCCCTAAACCAAGTCATGAAGTTCGAGAACTTGTGGTTTTCATTAATGAAAACCCTAATGAAAATCGGAGGGGGTGAGAAGCCCTCTGTTTCATTCAAAAAAAAAGTCATGAACTAACATGCAAATTTATTCCCTTTAAATCCTTAACCAAGTGCCACTCTAACCCTAAACCAAGTGCCACTCTAACCAAAATCATGTGGCAGTGCAAACATACATTTTCAACCTTCCAACCCTCCAAAATTTCAGTGCAAAACATAGGAAAACCACTCTCACGTGTGTGCAAACATTCACAGTCTCACTATTTTTTTGACAAATTTCACAGTCTCACTATGTATACCTTCCTCCCCTACCCATGTCAAAGTCTTGCCATCTGTCCTAGCGGTTACCAGCGCAGCCATAAACACCACAAACCCATGCAGTCCTGGGTTTGAGTCCCCAGCCGCACCAATTTTTTGTGCATTTTCCACCCTTCATTTTTTAGACAAATTATTTTTTCTCAATGTAATGCCCTTAAAAAATGCTCATTTATTTTTGCACCAGGTGTAAACCTCTACCAGAGCTGAGGCACATTTTCCATGACATTTTGTTCTTTGATTTAAATCACGGTGTATTTGAATTGGATTAATTAACAACTCCAAAAAATTTCTAACCTTAATTGTTTGGCTCTGGAATAATTCAATTAGCTTCCACAAAAAGTTTCAGCATTATGATTTACTGCCTAAATTAAATCAGAACAGAAAACAGAAAAATATGCAAGAGAACCCCCGAATTAGCCTAATTGGATGCAGTTGGCCCATTAGTCTAGCCTGCACTTGGCTCTACGCTCTGAATTTGGCCCAAGAGCAACCTTTTTTTGATAGAAAGACAGAGCGGAGAGCTGCATTTCATTGATCAAAAGTTTCTGAATTCCTCATTTCTTCTCCTTTTTTTCAACATATTTAAATTTTGATCACTTCTTCTCTTTTTTTCAACATTTAAACAAATTTGACCAACATTTAAACTAGGTGAATTTCTCATACAATTTCAAGATTACAAATTCCTCCATAATTCATGCCTTTCCATACATTTTCAACATTACAACTAGTGCGATTACCATACCTACAAATGCACAAAAGTATTTGCAAATGGGTATTGGTAGTGCTTGATCTTCAAGCTTACTAACCTTCTTCTTCAACATCCTAAGCTCAACAGCTAGCTCTCTGCCAGTGCGTGCTTCACCCTCCATCTCTTCTTCCGGAGCTTGTGCTGTGGCCACAGCCGTTCGTGGCAGCATGCGCAACCATTCTTCATGCTCTTCTTGCTGTTCATTCATCAGAGTCTTGGCCAGAGCATTGACCCAAAGATGCATGAACACCAAACATATCAACCCATTGCTCAAAGATCCCGACCACGAAAATGGTGCAATTTCCCCGATTCTTACCCCATTCTCGCTGCACACATAGAACAGAAGATTCTGGTTCCTCATTGTGTGAGAAACCCTCCGATCAACGCCCGCCGAAGACAGGCATGTCCACACGCGCCCGGCTCTGCATCCGCGAGGTGGCGCGGGAGCTTGAGGAAGACATGGAGCTCGGAGCCGAAGGGGATCTCAACGCCGCCGCGCCCTCCACAGCTAGCTTCCCACCGCCGTGCTCTCTCTCTCTCTCTCGCCGTGGTTACCTCCGTGCTCTTTGTCGCCGTGGTCACCGCTGCTGTTGCCCGCTTATATAGCACACCCGCCAACGGCTCTCTGCTCAACGGCTCTCTGCTGGGTCCCACAAGCCACGTGTGCAACGGTCTGAATAAAATTGGCCGTCTTTGCCGCCTGGTCCCACCTGTAAGGGCCGAGTCAAAATGTTGACCTGACGGAGATGGAAGAGTTCAAGGAACGAGTCGGTGTGCACGGACTAGGGGCAAAACTGAGCACAATTCGCATCTGACGGCAAAACTAAGTACATGGACACCATTGAGGGTAAAAGGATAATTAACCCTATAAAGAATGTTGGAGTATCTACTTTCTTAGGCAATGCGAGGGTGAGTAATCCTTACATCGTTCGACCAATTCACTCTGGTGCCTTCAGGCTGCCTTGCAGTTTTACCACCTTCCGATCTCATGTACTCGTTTATCATCTCTACGCCGGCTTGGATGGTCCATGACTTGTGGGCCTTGTTCATGTTTGGGAGGGGGATGCTTGATGTACTGTCGCCTCACCGTGTGTGTTTCCAACAACCGGGGGGGGGGTCATTTACTTCCTACCGAGTTGTTTGATGCTGGGGGTCTGCCCGGCTGTTGCCTCTAGGGCATATTTCCTTCAGTCTCCCACTTGCACTAGAGTCAATAATCTAGTTCACATCGCCATGTGATTTAACACCAATAGTTCACATCACCATGTGATTAACATCCATAGTTCACATCGCCATGTGACCAACACTCAAAGGGTTTACTAGAGTCAGTAATCTTAGTTCACATCACCATGTGATTAACACCCAAAGAGTACTAAGGTGTGATCATGTTTTGCTTGTGAGAGAAGTTTAGTCAACGAGTCTGCCAAATTCAGATCCGTATGTATTTTGCGAATTTCTATGTCTACAATGCTCTACACAGAGCTACTTTAGCTAATTGCTCCCACTTTCAATATGCATCCGGATTGTGACTTAGAGTCATCCAGATCGGTGTCAAAGCTTGCATCGACGTAACTCTTTACGACGAACTCTTTATCACCTCCATAACCGAGAAATATTTCCTTAGTCCTCTAAGGACAATTTTGACCGCTGTCTAGTGATCCACTCCTAGATCAAAAAATTGTACTCCCTCAGGGCAGGGTATACAATAGGTCTGGTACACAACATGGTATACTTTATAGAACCTATGGCTGAGGCATAGGGAATGACTTTCATTCTCTCTCTATCTTCTGCCGTGGTCGGGCTTTGAGTCTTACTCAACATCACACCTGGCAACACAGACAAGAACTCTTTCTTTGACTGTTCCATTTCGAACTAATTCAAAAACTTGTCAAGGTATGTACTCATTGAAAAATATATCAAGCGTTTTGATCTATCTCTATAGATCTTGATGCTTAATATGTAAGTAGCTTCACCGAGATCTTTCTTTCAAAAACTCCTTTCAAACGCTCCTTTATGCTTTCCAGAAAATTCTACATTATTTTTGATCAACAATATGTCATTCACATATACTTATCAGAAATGTTGTAGTGTTCCCACTCACTTTCTTGTAAATACAGGCTTCACCGCAAGTCTGTATAAAACCATATGCTTTGATAACTTTATCAAAGCATATATTCCAACTCCGAGATGCTTGCACCAGTCCATAGATGGATCGCTGGAGCTTGCTTACCTTGTTAGCACCTTTAGGATCGACAAAACCTTCTGGTTGCATCATATACAACTCTTCTTTAAGAAATCCATTAAGGAATGCAGTTTTTACATCCATTTGCCAGATTTCATAAAATGCAGCAACTGCTAACATGATTCGGACAGACTTTTAAGCATCGATACGAGTGAGAAAATCTCATTGTAGTCAACACCTAGAACTTGTCGAAAACATTTTGTGATAATTCGAGCTTTGTAGATAGTAACACTACTATCAGCGTACGTCTTCCTCTTGAAGATCCATTTATTTTCAATGACTCACCAATCAATGGGCAAGTCAATCAAAGTCCATACTTTGTTCTCATACATGGATGCCATCTCAGATTTCATGGCCTTAAGCCATTCTGCGGAATCTGGCCTCATCATCGCTTCCTCATAGTTCGTAGGTTCGTCATGGTCTAGTAACATGACTTCCAAAACAGCATTACCATACCACTCTGGCGCGGACCGTACTCTGGTTGACCTATGAGGTTCGGTAGTAACTTGATCTGAAGTTTCATGATCATCATCATTAGCTTCCTCACTAATTGGTGTAGGAATCATTGGAACTGATTTCTATGATGAAGTACTTTCCAATTCGGGAGAAGGTACAATTACCTCATCAAGTTCTACTTTCCTCCCACTCACTTCTTTCGAGAGAAACTCCTTCTCTAGAAAGGATCCATTCTTAGCAACAAAATATCTTGCCTTCAGATCTGTGATAGAAGGTGTACCCAATAGTTTCTTCTTTTTTTGGGTATCCTATGAAGACGCACTACTCCGATTTTGGGTTCGAGCTTATCAGTTTGAAACTTTTTCACATAAGCATCGCAACCCCAAACTTTAAGAAATGACAGCTTTGGTTTCTTGCCAAACCATAGTTCATACAGTGTCATCTCAATGGATTTAGATGGTGCCCTATTTAACGTGAATGCAGCTGTCTCTAATGCATAACCCCAAAATGATAGTGGTAAATCGGTAAGAGACATCATAGATTGCACTATATCCAATAAAGTATGGTTATGATGTTCGGACACACCATTATGCTGTGTTGTTCCAGGTGGCATGAATTTGTGAAACTATCCCACATTGTTTTAGTTGAAGACCAAACTCATAACTCAAATATTCGTCTCCGCGATCAGATCGTATAAACTTTATTTTCTTGTTACGATGATTTCCACTTCACTTTGAAATTCTTTGAACTTTTCAAATGTCTCAGACTTATGTTTCATCAACTAGATATACCCATATCTGCTCAAATCATCTGTGAAGGTCAGAAAATAACGATACCCGCCACGAGCCTCAACACTCATCGGACCGCATACATCATCATGTATTATTTCCAATAAGTCAGTTGCTCGCTCCATTGTTCTGGAGAACGGAGTCTTAGTCATCTTGCCCATGAGGCTTGGTTCACAAGCATCAAGTGATTCATAATCAAGTGATTCCAAAAGCCCATCAGCATGGACTTTCTTCATGTGCTTTACACCAATATGACCTAAATGGCTGTGCCACAAATAATTTGCAGTATCATTATTAACTTTGAATCTTTTGGCTTCAATATTATGAATATGTGTATCACTATGATCGAGATTCAATAAACCATTTATATTGAGTGTATGACCATGGAAGGTTTTATTCATGTAAATAGAACAACAATTATTCTTTGACTTAAATGAATAACCGTATTGCAATAAACATGATCCAATCATATTCATGCTCAACGCAAACACCAAATATCATTTATTTTAGGTTCAACACTAATCCCGAAGGTAAAGGGATGTGCGATGGTGATCTTATCAACCTTGGAATCACTTCCAACACACATTATCACCTTGCCATTAACTAGTCTCTGTTTATTTTGCAACTCCCGTTTCGAGTTACTACTCTTAGCAACTGAACCAGTATCAAATACCGAGGGGTTGCTATAAATACTAGTAAAGTACACATCAATAACATGTATATCCAATATACCTTTGTTCAGTATGCCATCCTTCTTATCCGCCAAGTATCTAGGGTAGTTCCACTTCCTGTGACCATTTTTTTTGTAGTAGAAGCACTCATATTCAAGCTTGGGTCTAGATTTGGGCTTCTTCATGGGAGTGGCAACTTGCTTGCCATTCTTCTTGAAGTTCCCTTTCTTTCCCTTGCCCTTTTACTTGAAACTAGTGGTCTTGTTAGCCATCAACACTTGATGCTTTTCTTGATTTCTACCTTCGCCAATTTAGCATCGCGAAGAGCTTGGGAATTGTTTTCGTTATCCCTTGCATATTATAGTTCATCACGAAGTTCTAGTAACTTGGTAATAGTGACTAGAGAACTTTGTCAATTACTATATTATCTGGAAGATTAACTCCCACTTGATTCAAGCAATTGTAGTACCCAGACCATCTGGGCACATGCTCACTGGTTGAGCTATTCTCCTCCATCTTGTAGGCAAAGTATGGTCAGAAGTCTCATACCTCTCGACACGGGCATGGTTATGAAATACCAATTTCAACTCTTGGAACATCTCATATGCTTCATGTCGTTCAAAACATTTTTGAAATCCCGGTTCTAAGACGAAAAACATGGTGCACTAAACTATCAAGTAGTCATCATACCGAGCATTGTCAAACGTTCATAATGTCTGCATCTGCTCCTGCAATAGGTTTGTCACCTAGCGGTGCATCCAGGACATAATACTTCTGTGCAGCAATGAGGATAATCCTCAGATCACGGAGCAAGTCCACATCATTGCTACTGGCATTTTTCAACTTATTTTTTCTCTAGGAACATATCGAAAATAAATGGGGATCTACATTGCGAGCTATTGATCTATAACATAGTTATGCAAATACTACCAGGAATAAGTTCATGATAAATTAAAGTTCAATTAATCATATTACTTAAGAACTCCCACTTAGCTAGACATCCCTCTTGTCATCTAAATGATCAAGTGATCCAAATCAACTAAACCATGTCCGATCATCACGTGAGATGGAGTAGTTTTCAATGGTGAACATCACTATGTTGATCATATCTGCTATATGATTCACGCTCGACCTTTCGGTCTCTAGTGTTCCGAGGCCATATCTTCATATGCTAGGCTCGTCAAGTTTAACCCGAGTATTCCGCGTGTGCAAAACTGGCTTGCACCTGTTGTATGTGAACGTAGAGCTTATCACACCCGATCATCACGTGGTATCTCGGCATGACGAACTGTCGCAACGGTGCATACTCAGGGAGAACACTTCTACCTTGAAATTTAGTGAGAGATCATCTTATAATGCTACCGCCGAACTAAGCAAAATAAGATGCATAAATGATAAACATCACATGCAATCAAAATATGTGACATGATATGGCCATGATCATTTTGCGCCTTTGATCTCCATCTCCAAAGTACCGTCATGATCTCTATCGTCACCGACATGAGCCCATGATCTCCATCATCTTGATCTCTATCAACGTGTCGTCACATGGTCGTCTTGCCAATTATTGCTCTTGCAACTATTGCAATCGCATAGCGATAAAGTAAAGCAATTATTTGGCGCTTGCATATTATGAAATAAAGAGACAACCATGAGGCTTCTGCTAGTTGCCGATAACTTCAACAAAACATGATCATCTCATACAACAATTTATATCTCATCATGTCTTGACCATATCACATCACGACATGCCCTGCAAAAACAAGTTAGACGTCCTCTACTTTGTTGTTGCAAGTTTTACGTGGCTGCTACGGGCTGAGCAAGAACCGTTCTTACCTATGCATCAAAAACCACAGCGTAGTATAGTGATTGCTTTTTGATCTTCAGAAAGAACCCTGTGCATTGAAACCAATTCAACTAAAGTTGGAGAAACAGACACCCACTAGCCACCTGTGTGCGAGGCATGGCGGTAGAACCAGTCTCGCGTAAGCGTACGCGTAATGTCGGTCTAGGCGGCTTCATCCAACAATATCGTCGAATCAGGAATCAACTAGTAACTGAAAGCAATATGTATATACTCACGCCCACAACTCCTTTGTGTTCTACTCGTGCATATAACATTTACGCATAAACCTGGCTCGGATGCCACTGTTGGGGAGCATAATAATTTCAAAAAAATTCCTACGCACATGCAAGATCATGGTGATGCATAGCAACGAGAGTGGAAGAGTGTTGTCCACGTACCCTCGTAGACCGTAAGAGGAAGTGTTATGACAACGCGGTTGATGTAGTCGTACGTCTTCATGATCGACCAATCCTAGTACCGAAAGTACGACACCTCCTCGATCTGCACACGTTCGGCTCGGTGACGACCCATGAACTCACGATCCAGCAGAGTGTCGAGGGAGGGCTTCGTCAGCACGACGGCATGATGACGGTGATGATGAAGCTACTGACGCAGGACTTCGCCTAAGCACTACGATGATATGACCGAGGTGGATTATGGTGGATGGGGGCACGACACACGGCTAAGGGATCAATGATCAACTTGTCTGTCTATGGGGTGCCCCTGGCCATGTATATAAAGGATGGAGGGAGGAGGAGGCCGGCCCTCATAGGGCGCGCCCAAAGTGCGGAGTCCTACTAGGACTCCCTAGTCCTAGTAGGATTCCACCTCCCACATGGAATAGGAAAAAGGGAAGGAAAATGGAGAAGGAAGGAAGGGGCACCCCCTTTTCCTAGTCCAATTCGGACCAGACCATGGGGAAGGGGCGCAGCCACCCTTGAGGCCGTTCTCTCCTTTCCCGTATGACCCATTAAGGCCCAATACGAATTCCCGTAACTCTCCGGTACTCTGAAAAATACCCGAATCACTCGGAACCTTTCCGATGTCCGAATATAGCCTTCCAATATATCGATATTTACGTCTCAACCATTTAGAGACTCCTCGTCATGTCCCCGATCTCATCCGGGACTCCGAACAAACTTCGGTCATCAAATCACATAACTCATAATACAAATCATCACAGAACGTTAAGCATGCGGACCCTACGGGTTCGAGAACTATGTAGACATGACCGAGACTCATCTCCAGTCAATAACAAATAGCGGAACCTGGATGCTCATATTGTTCCTACATATTCTACGAAGATCTTTATCGGTCAAACCGCATAACAACATACGTTGTTCCCTTTGTCATCGGTATGTTACTTGCCCGAGATTCGATCGTCGGTATCTCAGTACCTTGTTCAATCTCGTTACTGGAAAGTATCTTTACATGTTCCGTAATGCATCATCTCGCAACTAACTCATTAGTCACAATGCTTGCAAGGCTTATAGTGATGTGCATCACTAAGAGGGCCCAGAGATACCTCTCCGATACACGGAGTGACAAATCCTAATCTTCATCTATGCCAACTCAACAAACACCATCGAAGACACATGTAGAGCATCTTTATAATCACCTAGTTATGTTGTGACGTTTGATAGCACACAAGGTGTTCCTTCGGTATTCAGGAGTTGCATAATCTCATAGTCTGAGGAACATGTATAAGTCAAGAAGAAAGCAGTAGCAATGAAACTGTAACAATCATAATGCTAAGCTAACAAATGGGTCTTGTCCATCACATCATTCCTCTAATGATGTGATACCGTTCATCTAATGACAACACATGTCTATGATTAGGAAACATAACCATCTTTGATAAACGAACTAGTCAAGTAGAGGCATACTAGGGACACTTTATTTTGTCTATGTATTCACACATGTACTAAGTTTCTGGTTAATACAATTCTAGCATGGATAATAAACATTTATCATGAAATAAGGAAATAAATAATAACTTTATTATTGCTTCTAGGGCATATTTCCTTTAGTCCCTTCCTCTAGAGCTACATGTTCTTCTTGAGTCACTAGAGCATGAGGTACACCGTTTTTACAGTGTAGTTGCCTGATTTCTCAAAAGCCCAAGCAAATCTTCGCCTCCCCCTTGCCGAACGGGAATATTAAGAATACCATCGGCACCTAGAGCAATGAAATTATCCCTGACCAAGGTTGCCAGAATCGCGATTCTGTTATACGATTCTACGAATTTACGATCCAAACTAACCCCTATGATTCTACGATTTTAGTTCATAGAATCTACGTTTCTACGATCCCGATAGTGAAGATTCTACGATTTGCGATCTTACCATCGGAGCTCCGATCCGATTCAAAATCGCGATTCTAACAACCTTGTCCCTGACCACTTCCTGTCGCCAAACCGGTTGGTCGTATCAATGAGATGAGCAACTACCTCAATATTGGTATTTAGCGGCTTGAGAAGTGGCGTCATGGAGATTATTCCTGGAATCCACTTGTCCTTCCAAACTGAAATAGTACTGCTATCCCCAACGCGGATATCAAAGCAGTCTGTAAGGCCTCATGTCCTGCAATATGCACCCTCCAAGTGGCAGAAGCTGACTCGGGAATAGATGCATGCACAAATTAACTATCCAGGAAATAGAGCCCCTTAAGAACTCTTGCAAAAAGTTAGGTCGGGTTTGTCAAGAAATGCCAACCATGCTTGCCCAACATGGCAAGATTAAACTAATGAGGGTCTTGAAACCCCATCACCCCTTGCACTTGGGTGTTGTCAATTCTTTCCATGACACCCAATGCATTGACTTTTTATCGAGAGAGCTACTTCGGAAAAACTTCGCCATAGGAGAAGTCAGACTCTTGCATAATTTCTTTGTTAACAAAAGAGTGCTCATTGAATGGGTAGGAATAGCTTGAACCACCGATTTTAACAAAGTCTCGCGACCAACATATGCTAGCAGATTTTCCGACCAACCTTGCATTTTTTCCACGAGCTCTATCACGGATATGATCAAATGTACCACTTGTAATGCAACCCACAACAGTAGGGAGCCCGAGATACTTCTCACTGAAAGCTTCAACCTGAATATTTGGTGTTGCCTTCAAGACTTGTTTCAGGAATCAGGTGTATTAGTACTGAAATATATAGAGCTTTTATCCGGATTGGTACACTAACCTAAAGCATCTCCATAGATTCTCAGAATTTCATTCAACCGAAGAACACTTGGATTACTTGCATTAATGAAGATTAAACTGTCATTAGCAAATAATAAATGGGTGACCCAGGGTGATCTGTAAATGACTCTTAAGCCCCTATCAATAGTTCCACCAGTGTAAAGCTTTAGCAATGAGGGAAAACCTTCGCACAGAGAAGAAATAAATAAGGTGAGATTGGGTCACCTTGTCGGAAGCCCCTGGTTGGTTTGAAGTATGGAAGTAGCTTACCATTGGCCCGTACTGAAAAACAAACAGATGAAACACATTTCATAATCAGTCTGACAAAGTGTATACTGAGTCGTAAGCCTTCATCATATCCGGCTTGACTGCACACGGATAATTTTTCCCTTTCTTCATCCTCTTCATTGTGTGCACACTTTCATATGCAACCAGAACACTGTCTATAATGAGTCGGTCAGGAACAAACGCACTATGTTCTTCACTCACAATTTCATCCATAATGCCTCTCATACGATTAGTAATAGCTTTGGCAGCTATCTTGTATAGTCCAGGCATAGTGCAATAGGGCAATACTGAGCAATCGTTTGGGGATGCCTAACCTTAGGAATAAGTGTGATGGAAGTATCATTCAAACCTGAAGGTAGTTCTCCTCCATTTAGAAAGTCCAAAACTGCCTGGGTCGCATCGTCACCCAACAAGTCCCAGTGACATTGGTAAAACCCTGCAGTAAACCCACCTACACCAGGAGCCTTTGAAGGTGCCATTTGAAACAACGCCATTCTAACCTCCGACGCGGTGCATGGTTTGGTAAGCTCAATGTTCATTGCTTCAGTGACTTTGACAGGAACATGTGCCGGAAGATTACTAGCGTCCGCAAAAACCTTGTGACTGGTACATGTCTTGGCAGAAAGCTTGCACTTCAAACTTGTCCTCACTCTCATTGCCGCAAACTGAGCCATCAGACCGCCGTAGGCCTTGAATCTTGTTCATACGCTTGCGTTGCATAGCTTGCGCTCGAAAGTAGGATGTGTTTCGATCACCCTCGCAGAGCCATGGGACGTGTGACCATTGCCGGATCCACACCTCTTCCTAGTGTAGTGCCTCCTTTAACATTTTCACTATGCTCTTCTCCTTGTTCGATGGTCCCGAACCAATAGCATGACAACAGATATGATCAAGCTTCTTCTGAATCTGTCTTACCGTCCGTGTCAAGAAGCCAAACTCCTTTGAGCCCCAAGGCTCGAGTGTAGCCTGCAGTGTACCCAGCGCCAATGCGATGCCATGCAGCCCCGGAGTACGTTGTATGCCCGCCAAGTGACAACCACCAGGCGATCATAATCCAAATGTGTTTGCCAGATGTTCTCATATCGAAATTGTTTCTTGGCCCTCGGTCTATCTTATAGAACATCTCATATCTCAGCCACAAAAAAACAATGGTCCGACTCAACCGATGGGAGGTGCCTGACCCATGTGTGCTGAAAAAGTTGTCTGAACTCTTCATTGACAAAAGCTCGATCCAACCTTGCCTTTACATTTGACAGTCCTACTTGTTGATTGTCCCACGTATATGCCGTTCCGGACCAGCCCACATCCTGGAAGGAAATATCATCCATGACCTCCCTAAACGCTCTCATGTGACTTTCAGATCGAGCAACTCTACTGAAATGCTCGCACACATACAATGTTTCATTAAAGTCTCCCAAACACAACCAAGCAGCATGTGCTAGGGCATGAAGAGTACGCAAGAACCGCCAATTGTGATGTCGATCTTGTGCTCGCGGTGCTCCGTAAAAATCAGTGAAACGCCATATCGAGGAGTGCTGATCATTACTCTGAACCACAATATCGGTGTGATTTTGTCTCTAGTTTTTTAGTTCGACTGCCACTTACCAGGACCAAAATAGACCAATGCCGCCACTAAGGCCGGCACTTCAACATCAAAGCATCCTCCAAAACCAAGAGTATGCTGCAAATCCTCAACTCTTTTTGCTCTAATTTTTATTTCATAACAAAGAGAAGAGTGGGACCTTCCAGCTTCACAATACTTCAAAGCTCACGAACTGCCTCGGGGCTCCCAAGACCCCAGCAGTTCTAGCTTAAAAAGCTCATTGGGATGGGCAGGACCATGACGCGGCCTGTGCTGAATTTTCTGGAGTGGGTTTCTTCTTCTTCGGGTCTCAGGTAAAATCATCGCCCTCACCCTCATTACTAGTTGAAGTCAAGCCTTCCTTGATCATACTTGTACCCCCATCAGCATCCCCTGACCCCCATCGGATAGTAGCAAAGATTTCTGAAGGAAATATGCCCTAGAGGCAATAATAAAGTTGTTATTTATATTTCCTTATATCATGATAAATTTTATTATTCATGCTAGAATTGTATTAACCGGAAACTTAGTACATGTGTGAATACATAGACAAACAGAGTGTCACTCGTATGCCTCTACTCGACTAGCTCGTTGATCAAAGATGGTTAAGTTTCCTAGCCATGGATAAAGAGTTGTCCTTTGATAAATGGGATCACATCATTAGATAATGATGTGATTGACTTGACCAATCCGTTAGCTTAGCACGATGATCGTTTAGTTTACTGCTATTGCTTTCTCCATAACTTATACATGTTCCTATGACTATGAGATTATGCAACTCCCGAATACCGGAGGAACACTTAGTGTGCTATCAAACATCACAACATAACCGGGTGACTATAAAGATGCTCTACAGGTGCCTCCGATGGTGTTTGATGAGTTGGCATAGATCGAGATTAGGATTTGTCACTCCGAGTATCGGAGAGGTATCTCTGGGCCCTCTCGACAATGCACATCACTATAAGCCTTGCAAGCAATGTGACTAATGAGCTAGTTATGGGATGATGCATTACGGAATGAGTAAAGAGACTTGCCGATAACGAGATTTAACTAGGTGTTGAGATACCGACGATCGAATCTCGGGCAAGTAACATACCGATGACAAAGGGAACAACGTATATCCTTATGCGGTTTGACCGATAAAGATCTTTGTCGAATATGTGGGATCCAATATGAATATCCAGGTTCCGCTATTAGTTATTGACTAGAGATGTGTCTCGGTCATGTATACATAGTTCTCGAACCCATAGGGTCCACACGCTTAATGTTCGGTGACGATCGATATTATGAGTTTATGTGTTTTGATGTACCGAAGGTAGTTCAGAGTCCCGGTATGATCACGAACATGATGGGGAGTCTCGAAATGGTCGAGACATAAAGATTGATATATTGGAAGCCTGTGTTTGGACATTGGAATGGTTTCGAGTGAGTTCGGGCATATACCGGAGTACCGGGGGGTTACCGGAACCCCCCGGGGAGTATATGGGCCCTAATGGACTTTAGTGGAGAGAGAGAAAGAGAGGCATCCTGGGCAGCCCGCGCGCCCCCTCCCCCTCTGGTACGAATTGGACTAGGAAGGGGGGCGGCGCTGCCCCCTTTTCTTCCTCCCTCTCTCCCCCTTCCTTCTCTCCTAGTCCAACTAGGGAAGGGGGGGTCCTACTCCCATTGGGAGTAGGACTCCTCTAGGGCACGTCATAGAGGCCCGGCCCTCCCCCTCCTCCACTCCTTTATATACGGGGGAGGGGGCACCCCATAGACACACAAGTTGATCATTGATCTCTTAGCCGTGTGCGGTGCCCCCCTCCACCATAATCCACCTCGGTCATATCGTCATAGTGCTTAGGCAGAGCCCTGCGCCGGTAGCTTCATCATCACCGTCATCACGCCATTGTGCTAACAAAGCTCTCCCTCGACACTCAGCTGGATTCAGAGTTCATGGGACATCACCGAGCCGAACGTGTGCAGATAGCGGAGGTGCCGTACTTTCGGTACTAGGATCGGTGTGATCGTGAAGACATATGACTACATCAACCGCGTTGTCATAACACTTCCGCTTATGGTCTATGAGGGTACGTGGACATCACTCTTCCCCTCTCGTTGCTATGCATCACCATGATAGAAATTGCGTGTGCGTAGGAATTTTTTCAAATTACTGTGTTCCCCTACAGTGGCATCCGAGCCAGGTCTATGCGTAGATGTTATATGCACGAGTAGAACACAAAGGAGTTGTGGGCGTGGTTATATACATATTTCTTGCTATCACTAGTTGATTGTTGATTCAGCGGTATTGTTGGATGAAGCAGCTCAGACTGACATTACACGTACGCTTACGCGAGACTGGTTCTACCAACGTGCTTTGCACACAGGTGGCTAGTGGGTGTCTGTTTCTCCAACTTTAATTGAATCGGTTTCAATGAAGATGGTTCTTTCTGAAGATCAAAAAGCAATCACTATACTACGTTGTGGTTTTGATGTGTAGGTAAGAACAGTTCTTGCTAGAAGCCCGTAGCAGCCACGTAAAACTTGCAACAACAAAGTAGAGGACGTCTAACTTGTTTTTGCAGGGCATCTTGTGATGTGATATGGTCAAGACGTGATGAGATATAAATTGTTGTATAAGCTGATCATATTTTGTTAAAGTTATCAGCAACTGGCAAGAGCCTTATGATTGTCTCTTTATTGCATAAGATGCAAGCGCCATACAATTGCTTTACTTTATCACTATGCGATAGCAATAGTTGCAAAAGCAATAGTTGGCGAGACGACCATATGAGGTCACGTTGATATAGATCAAGATGATGGAGATCATGGTGTCATGCCAGTGATGATGGAGATCACGACGGTACTTTGGACATGGAGATCAAAGGCACAAGATGATGATGGCCATATCATGTCACATATTTTGATTGCATGTGATGTTTATCTTTTATGCATCTTATTTTGCTTAGTATGACAGTAGCATTATGAGATGATCCTTACTAAAATTTCAAGGTATAAGTGTTCTACCTGAGTATGCACCGTTGCGACAGTTCTTCGTGCTGAGACACCACGTGATGATCAGGTGTGTTAAGCTCTACGTTCACATACAACGGGTGCAAGCCAGTTTTGCACACGCAGAATACTCGGGTTAAACTTGACGAGCCTAGCATATGCAGATATGGCCTCAGAACACTGAGACCAAAAGGTCGAGCATGAATCATATAGTAGATATGATCAACATAGTGATGTTCACCATTGAAAGCTACTCTATCTCACGTGATGATCGGACATGGTTTAGTTGATTTGGATCACGTGATCACTTAGATGATTAGAGGGATGTCTATCTAAGTGGGAGTTCTTAAGTAGTATGAGTAATTGAACTTAAATTTATCATGATCTTAGTCCAAATAGTATTTGCATATCTATGTTGTAGATCAATTGCTCGCGTATAGCTTCCCTGTTTTATTTATGATATGTTCCTAGAGAAAACTATGTTGAAAGATGTTAGTAGAAATGATGCGGACTAGCTTCGTGATCTGAGGATTATCCTCATTGCTGCACAGAAGAATTATGTCCTTGATGCACCGCTAGGTGACAGACCTATTGCAGGATCAGATGCAAACGTTATGAACGTTTGGCAAGCTCGGTATGATGACTACTTGATAGTTTAGTGTGACATGCTTTACGGCTTAGAACCGGGACTTCAAAAACGTTTTGAACACCATAGAGCATATAAGATGTTCCAAGAGCTGAAATTGGTGTTTCAGACTCATGCCTGAATCGAGAGCTATGAGGCCTCCGACAAGTAGTTTGCCTATGAGATGTAGGAGAATAGCTCAGCTAGTGAGCATGTACACAGAATGTCCGAGTACTACAATCACTTGAATCAAGTAGGAGTTAATCTTCCAGATAAGATAGTGATTGACATAGTTCTCTAGTCACTATCACCAAGTTACTAGAACTTCGTGATGAACTATAATATGCAAGGGATAACGGAAACGATTCCCAAGCTCTTCGCGATGCTGAAATTGGCGAAGGTAGAAATCAAGAAAAAGCATCAAATGTTGATGGTTGAAAAGACCACTAGTTTCAAGTAAAAGGGCAAAGGGAAAGAAAGGGAACTTCAAGAAGAATGGCAAGCAAGTTGCCACTCCCGTGAAGAAATCCAAAGCTAGACCAAAGCCTGAAACTGAGTGCTTCGACTGCAAAGGGCATGGTCACTGGAAGCGGAACTACCCCAAATACTTGGCGGATAAGAAGGATGGCAAAGTGAAAAAAAGTATATTTGATATACATGTTATTGATGTGTACTTTATTGGTGTTCATAGTAACCCCAGGGTATTTGATACTGGTTCAGTTGCTATGATTAGTAACTTGAAACATGAGTTACAAAATGAACAGAAACTAGTTGAGGGCGAGGTGACGATGTGTGTTGGAAGTGATACCAAGGTTGATAAGATCACCATCGCACACTGCCTTTACCTTTGAGATTAGTGTTGAACCTAAAATAAATGTTATTTGGTGTTTGCGTTGAGCATAATATGATTGGATCATGTTTATTGCAATACGGTTATTCATTTAAGTCAAAGAATAATAGTTATTCTGTTTACATGAATAAAACCTTCTGTGGTCATACACCCAAGGTGAATGGTTTCTTGAATCTCGATCGTAGTGATACACATATTCATAATATTGAAGCCAAAAGATGCAAAGTTAATAATGATAGTGCAACTTATTTGTGGCACTGCCGTTTAGGTCATATTGGTGCAAAGCGCATGAAAAAACTCCATGCCGATGGGCTTTTGGAATCACTTGATGCTTGCGAACCATGCCTCATGGGCAAGATGACTAAAACTCCGTTCTCCGGAATAATGGAGTGAGCAACTGACTTATTGGAAATAATACATACCGATGTATGCGGTCTGATGAGTGTTGAGGCTCGTGGCGGATATAATTATTTTCTGACCTTCACGGATGATTTGAGCAGTCGATGCAAAAAAGATATGAGTATATCTACTTAATGAAACACAAGTCTAAAACATTTGAAAAGTTCTAAAAATTTCAGAGTGAAGTGGAGAATCGTCGTAACAAGAAAATAAAGTTTCTATGATCTGATCGCGGAGACGAAATATTTGAGTTACGACTTTGGCCTTCAGTTGAAACAATCTTGAATAGTTTCACAACTCATGCCACCTGGAACACCACAGCGTAATGGTGTGTCCGAACATCATAACTGTAGTTTATTAGATATGGTGCGATCTATGATGTCTCTGACCGATTTACCACTATCGTTTTGGGGTTATGCATTGGAGACAGCTGCATTCACATTAAATAGGGCACTGTCTAAAAATCCGTTGAGATGACACCGTATGAAATGTGGTTTGGCAAGAAACCCAAGTTGTTGTTTCTTAAAGTATGGGGCTACAATGCTTTTGTGAAGAAACTTCAACCTAATAAACTTGAACCCAAATCGGAGAAATGTTTCTTCATAGGATACCCAAAGGAGACTATTGGGTACACCTTCTATCACAGATCCGAAGGGAAGATATACATTGATAAGAATGGATCCTTTCTAGAGAAGGAGTTTCTCTCGAAAGAAGTGAGTGGGAGGAAAGTAGAACTTGATGAGGTAATTGTACCTGCTCCCTTATTGGAAAGTAGTTCATCACTGAAATTAGTTTCAGTGATTCCTACACCAATAAGTGAGGAAGCTAATGATGATGCTCATGAAACTCCTGATCAAGTTACTACCGAACCTCGTAGGTTAACCAGAGCGAGATCCGCACCAGAGTGGTACGGTAATCCTGTTCTGGAGGTCATGTTACTTGACCATGTGAAAGTGCAACTATCCCTGGGTGGTTTTGGTAATTCCTAGCAACATATAGCTCATTAAGCTAATGCTATTTTAAGATAAATATTTTAGGAAAGCTCAATGATTGGCATGGAATGGATTGGAAAGTGGACCCCTCGAAATGCTAAGGACAAAAGATTGTCTCAAGCTCAAAGCACAAGACTACATTTTACTTTTAGTGATCCAAGATCACATTGAGTCCATAGGAAAAGCCAATACTATTAAAAAGGGGGTGAGGTGTTGCTTAATGAGTTACTTGCTCAAAATGCTTAGTGATATGCTCCAAAAACCCTCAATACTTTCTCATATCCACATATGTCCCAAACCAAAAGTCAAACTCGGCCCCACCGAAATCTTCTATCCGGCGCCACGGAGTTCACTTGACATAGCCACTGCCACAAACCCTAGTCACTTCGGTCTCACCGAGATGGGATTGCAATCTCTCTATCTCCCTTCATAACATTTTGGTCCAACTAAGATGAGAGATCGGTCCCACCGATATTGCAATGCAAACTCTCTGTTTCCCCTTCGTAACGTTTCGGTCTAACCAAGATAAGCGAATCGGTCCCACCGAGTTTGCCTGACCAACTCTCTGTTTGTCTATTACCAAAATCGGTCCCACCGAGTTTTTGTAATCGGTCTCACCGAGGTTACATTATGCCCTAACCCTAATGGAATCGGTCCCACTGAGTTGACATGTCGGTCCCACCAAAAATCCTAACGTTCACATTTTGAACTAAATCGGTCTAACCGAGTTTTCGGTCCCATCGAGTTTGGTGATTTGTGTGTAACGGTTAGATTTTGTGTGGAGGCTATATATACCCCTCGACCCACTCTTCATTCGTAGAGAGAGCCATCAGAACATGCCTACACTTCCAACATACACTTTCTGAGAGAGAACCACCTATACTTGTGTTGAGGTCAAGATATTCCATTCCGACCACATAAATCTTGATCTCTAGCCTTCCCCAAGTTGCTTTCCACTCCAATAATCTTTCTACCAAATCCAATGCTATGAGAGAGAGTTGAGTGTTGGGGAATCATTTGAAGCACAAGAGCAAGGAGTTCATCATCGACACACCGTATATTACCTTTTGGAGAGTGGTGTCTCCTAGATTGGTTAGGTGTCACTTGGGAGACTCCGTCAAGATTGTGGAGTTGAACCAAGGGCTTTGTACGGGCAAGGAGATCGCCTACTTCATGAAGATCTACCCTAGTGAGGCAAGTTCTTCATGGGCGATGGCCATGGTGGGATGGACAAGGTTGCTTCTTCATGGACCCTTCGTGGACTCGCGCAACCGTTACCCTTCGTGGGTTGAAGTCTCCATCAACGTGGATGTATGATAGCACCACCTATCGGAACCACGCCAAAAATCTCCGTGTCTACATTACATTTGCTGCCTCCAAACTCCTCCCTTTACCTTCATATGCAATTGTTTTACATTCCGCTGCTATACTCTTAGAATTGCATGTGTAGGTTGATTACTTGAATTGTGCTAAGTTGCTAAAATCTGCCAAGACTTAAAATTGGGAAAAGGCTAGATTTTTATTTGGTCAAGTAGTCTAATCACCCCCCTCTAGACATACTTTCGATCCCACAAGTGGTGTCAGAGCTTTGGTCTCCATTTGCTTTGATTTCCATAGCTTTTGGTGATCATATCCTTGGTTTCACAACCTAGGAGAGTATGGCGTCTAGTGAGGGAAATTACCACCATAGAGGTCCTTACTTTGATGATACTAATTTTGCTAGTTGGAAGCATAAGATGAAAATGCATATTCTTGGGCATAACCCCGCCGTTCGGGCTATTGTATGTATTGGCTTGCAAGGTGAATTCTTTGATGGGAGAGAACCGAACCGGGAAGCTACTGCGGAAGAGTTGAAGATGTTGCAATACAATGCTCAAGCTTGAGATATTCTTTTCAATGGATTGTGCCCCGAAGAATTCAACAAAATCAGCCATCTTGAGAATGCAAAGGAAATTTGGGATACTTTGATTGATATGCACGAAGGTACCGACTCCGTCAAGGAATCCAAATTGGATGTGCTTCAAAGTCAACTTGAAAGTTCAAAATGAAGGATGGTGAAGGTGTCGCTGAAATGTACTCTAGGCTTGATCTCATCACAAATGAGATTGCCGGCTTAGGAAGTGAAGAGATGACCGATAGATTCATCATCAAGAAGATCCTAAGAGCCTTGGATGGAAGATATGATACCGTGTGCACATTGATCCAAATGATGCCCAATTAGAAAGATCTCAAGCCAACTGAAGTCATTGGAAAGAATTGTTGCTCATGAGATGTCACTCAAGGATAAGGAAGAGCTTCACAACAAGTCAAGTGGTGCTTACAAAGCCTCATGTGATGCTCCCACATCATCAAGTGAGAAACAAACCTTCAACGAAGAATTGAGCCTAATGGTGAAGAACTTCAACAAGTTTTACAAGAGTAGAAGCAAGGAAAGAAGTTCCAAGTCAAGGTCCTACAATGATCAAAGATCTTCTAGTCGTGAGCGCAATTGCTACAATTGTGGAAGACCCATACACTATTCCAATGAGTGTACGCCTCACTACAAAAGAAGAGAAGATTCTCCCAAAAGATGAAGTAGAAGAGAAGAATCACCACCAAGAGAGAGAAGGAGTAGAGATGACCGTTATGAACGAAGGACATCATGGAGAAGTAAGGATTCAAAAAGGAAGGACAAGTTATCAAAGAGCTACACAAAACGAAGACATCAAGCTCATGTTGGTGAATGGGTATCCGGCTCCGACTCCGACAATCACTCCGAAAGAAGTTATCACTCCGACTCCGAATATACTCAAGATGAAGGTGTTGCCGGTCTAGCACTTGTGTCAACCAACTCCTACGACATATTTGAGTCACCAAATGAAGGAATTGGAAGATGCTTCATGGCTAAAGTCTTAAAGGTATCACACCCTGAGTATGTTGATTTCAATAGTGATGAAGATGATTTGCTAGGAGATGATGATTTACTTGTTGACAACTCTAGTTATGAAAACTATGATGAACTTGCTATTAATCATGATAATCAAGATAAAATGAATGACTATGATAAGAAGGAGATTGAGCGTCTAACTGAAGAACTAAACACTCTTAAGTTAGCTCGTGAAACTACCTTGGAAGATCATCGAGAACTTTTAAAGACTCATGAGAAGCTACGCTTTGAAAAGCTCAACCTTGAGAAAGAGCATGAGTTCTTAAAAGCAATCAATGATGATCTTCGCAAGAAAATTTCTTCTTACATTGCCAGCCGTTTACTCTTGTCTACTTACATGCCACAAGTTAAATCTTGCAACAAGAACAAGAAAGATTCTTCCTCTAGTAGTAACAAACAATCATGCTAAATCCAATGTTGTTGCTTCTAGTAGTTCTCTTGATTCCACTAATGATTATCTTAGGCAAGTTACACTTGAGCAAGAAAATAGCTTATTGAAGGGAATTATAGAGAAATGTGTTTACAAGAGTCTTGCCGGAAGCAAGCAATTTGAGGAAATTGTACGCAAGCAAGGAAGACACGGGAAGAATCAAGGTGTTGGTTTTGAACGAAATTTCAATGCCAATGGAGTTGAGTGGGAAGAAGATCAATACCCCAAGACGAAGTTTGTTCCTCAACAAGAGAAGTATGATCCTACTTCTTCCCAAGGAACACAAGCTCAAGATGATCTTCCACCACAAGACCACAAGCTAAAAGGCAAGGACAAGCTTCAAGAGGAGATTTATGCATTTGAAGAAGCACCTAAGGCCTTGGTCAAGTGGGTTCCCAAGACTACATCAAGTTCCACTTCATAAAGTATGACTATAACTCCAAGGATTCCCATCAAGATGGTGTGGGTCCCTAAGAAGAAGAACTAGAGAGTTCTTGAGGGTGACTCCGCCAACATACTTCACTCTTATCATCTTGGCAAGGACAAGTGCAAACAACTTCCATATCTTGCACTAGTTCAAGGAGTCACAAATCCTCTTGTTGGTAAGACAAGGGACAAGGTAACCTAATGCATTCATGGACATCATCTCATGTGAATATCACTCTATGTCTATGGATATCCTTGTTTGTTCCTTGTGGGACTAACCCGTGTAGGTATTGAAAGTGCAACTCACTCCAAAGGATTGCTCCGAATGATCTACATCAACATTGCGCATCTACATCTTCAACACCTACATGAAGTCATCATCAACAAAACCCAAGGTTAGTTCATCCCTCTTAGGGGGGATATCACATCTAGGGGGAGCTTTACTCTAATCAATTAAGCTAAAGCAACTCTAATGATGTGAGCACAACAATGCTTTATGTAAAAGTGGTAACCCCACTTGTGCTTAAACGATGAGTATGACCTATGATCAAATGTTCTCATTTGACTCCTAAATCAATATACTCATATATAGATGACTTAGTCATCGCCAAATTGCTTGATAGATTCTAGAGTGATTGTGCATGCTTTGTCACATATTTCATTTGTCATTTTATTGTGTGAGCATGTTGGTTGCATATTTTACTCATTCGAGGACATCCATTTGTTGTTTTGATTGTTAGGCTCTTTACCTTTTGCCAAGTGGATGGACAAGAATGCCTAAGAACTCCCTCTAGCTATCTATGCTCTTCTTGTCTCAAACTCTATTCATGCTACATCACAAAGTTTGATCAAGTCAGATTCGAACCACTCTGTATGAGGAGCACTTGGAGTCCCCGATTCGTCATAGAATTAAACTTCCAAAACCTCTTTGTGTATTTCGGTATGACCGAGTCATCCATTTCGGTCACACTGAGATCACTAAGTTGATCTAGGTTTTCAATCTCGGTGCAACCGATTTGAACTTTTCGGTCACACCGAGTTGCAGTAACTGCTTTTAATTCTGCATCTCGGTGCCACTGAGTTGTTCCACTCGGTCACACTGACAGGGTCGGGATATATAAACCCACGGGTGAGATTTTGGAAATTTCTTCGAAACCTCTCAGCCCGCGCGTATCTTGCTCTGCCGCCTCGGGTCTCCGGATCGTCTTCTCGCCGCCAGCGACCTCCAGCTGCGGGAGTCCTGGACTAAGGGTCCTCGGGCGTCCGGCCTGTTATCCACGAGCCAGACTGATGGGCTGTGAAGACATGAAGGCTGAAGACTGCACTGTGTCCGGATTGGACTGTACTTGGCGTGGGGGGAAAGCTTGGCGACCGAAGATTCCTTCTCTTGTAACCGACTCCATGTAAACCCTAGATCCCCTTGATGTCTATATAAACCGAAGGGGATAGTCCGGAAACAATATATGTATACTCATTACCATATTCATAGGCTAGGCTTCTAGGGTTTAGCCATTACGATCTCGTGGTAGATCAACTCTTGTAACACCCATATTCATCAATATCAATCAAGCAGGACGTAGGGTATTACCTCCTTAGAGAGGGCCCGAACCTGGGTAAACATTGTGTCCCCTGTCTCTTGTTACCATCGATCCTAGATGCACAGTTCGGGACCCCCCTACCCGAGATCCGCCGGTTTTGACACCGACATTGGTGCTTTCATTGAGAGTTCCACTGTGCCGTCGACAAAAGGTTCGATGGCCCCTTCAATCGTCAATAATGACGCCATCCAAGGAGGAAATTTGCTCCCTGGACAGATCTTCGTATTCGGTGGCTTCGTACTGCGGGCCAACTCGCTTGGCCATCTGGAGCAGATCGACAGCTACGCCCCTGGCCATCAGGTCGGATTCGGTAGCGTGAACTACGTCGCGGATACCCGTGGAGAATTGATCTTTGAGGGATTTGATCCCGCGGCAATCGCTCCCCCTCATCCCGATGAACGTGACTTAAATCTGTCATCGGACTACACCCAGGAGATGGTTCCTGTGGTTGCAACGACCTTAGAGCCAAAGCAGATTGAGCCATCCGAGGCCGCTGAGTCCACGGTGTTGGAGCCGCACATGGACTCGACGCCCCGCAACATTTGCTTTAACGAAACTTTGGACCCATCACTGGTTATAAGTTCCGAATTGTGTATGTCCGCGGACACCGAGCTAGATCGGTTATCAATCTTCGAGTTCAGCGCCACTGACGTTTTCCAGCACTCGCCTTTGGGGGACGTGTTAAAATCTTTAAAGAATTTGTCCTTAGAGAAGGACTCACAGCTGAACTATGTCCGGTTCGAGCTAGAGACGGATGATGAGGAATCTTGCTTCCCACCTGCCACCCACTTCATAGCCACCGTCGATGACTTAACTGACATGCTTGACTATGGCTCTGAAGACATCGACGGTATGGACGACGATGCCGATAAGGAGCAAGGCCAAGACCCGCCATTCACTGGACATTGGACGGCTACCTCTTCGTACGACATGTACATGGTCGATACACCTAAAGGATCTGGCGATGACAAAGAAGAGCCAAATATGAATAAAACCTCAGAGACACAGTCCAAGCGCCGGCGACCCAAGCGCTGCCCCAAGCACCGCCGCTCACAAGACGCAACACTGGCACCGGAGAAAATAGTAGTCCGGGCGTCACAGAAAAAAATGAAGACCCTGTCGGGGCTACATCCGAATAGGAACACGACAGCAGACAAGATAACCCCGAAGAACAGACCATAGAAGATGACCCAGATGATGATAGTTACCCTCCACCCTCCGAGGAGGAGACAAGCCTTGGCAACAAAGATTTCATCATGCCTAAGGATCCTCTCGAGCAGGAGCGCTTTAAGCTTCATCTCATAGCCATAGCAAGGAGCCTGAAAAAGAAACAACAACAGCTTCAAGCTAAACAAGACCTGCTCGTCGACAGATGGACCGACGTCCTGACATCCGAGGAACATGGCCTCAACTGCCCAGCCAAGAGCTACCCGAAACACAGACGGCTACCTCAATTCGATGAGGAGGCGCCAGAGCACACATCTCCCCCGCGTAGTACGGACCGACCACCACGTGGTCGGGACAGGACAGCTGAATGGCCACCCCGCGGTCGGGATAAAGTGGCAACTCGGGGCGAACATCAGACCGCCCCACCACCCCGCCAAAATAGGGACGGAAGAGTCCGGAGTCATATGTACGACCTCCGACAGACTCTGGACAGTAGAGCGGGACACACAAGATCGATTTATGGATCACGAGGACGTGCCTCGAAGCACGACGACGGCTACCTATTCGGACGCGACAAACCTAACCACGCTCAGGCCGAACGCCACAGACGAACTCCATCCGAGCTCCGCCACGATGCGGCCCGATATAGAGGCCCCGCACACCCTCTATGCTTCACTGATGAAGTACTAGACCATGAATTACCCGAGGGGTTCAAACCTATCAATATTGAATCATACAACGGCACAACCAATCCGACAGTATGGATCGAGGATTCCATCCTCCTCATCCACATGGCCCGAGGAGACGACCTCCACGCCATCAATTACCTCCCATTAAAGCTCAAAGGACCAGCTCGGCACTGGTTAAATAGCCTGTCGGAGAACTCCATCGGCAGCTGGGAGGACTTGGAAGAGGCTTTACTTGACAACTTCCAAGGAACTTATGTCCGGCCATCAGATGCCGATGACCTAAGCCACATAGTTCAACAACTCGGAGAATCAGCCAGAAAATTCTGGACTAGGTTCCTAACCAAAAAGAACCAGATCGTTGACTATCTGGATGCCGAAGCCCTAGCAGCCTTCAAACACAGTATCCGTGACGAATGGCTAGCACGCCACCTCGGACAGGAAAAACCGAAGTCAATGGCAGCCCTTACGGCACTCTTGACCCGCTTTTGTGCAGGCGAGGACAATTGGCTGGCTCGTAGCAAAAACACAGCCAGCGAGGCAGACCCCATCGAGGCCAAGAACAGCACTGGCAAGCTCCGGCGCAACAGGCACAAATGCAGAAGCAATGGCGACAACACCGAGGACACCACAGTCAACACCGGATTCAGTGGCTCCAAGTCCGGCCAACGGAAGAAACCCTACAAAAGAAATAATAAAGGACCTTCCAGCCTGGACCGCATACTTGACCGTCCGTGCCAAATTCATGGCACCCCGGATAAGCAAGCCAATCATACCAACAGGGATTGTTGGGTCTTCAAGCAGGCTGGCAAGTTAAATGCCGAAAACAAAGAAAACGGTTCACAAAGTGAGGACGAGGATGAAGAGCCCCGGCAGCCGAACACCGGGGGACAGAAGAAATCCCCCCCCCCCCAAGTCAAAACGGTGAACATGATATACGCCACGCACATCCCCAGAAAGGAGCGCAAAAGAGCACTCAGGGACGTCTACATGGTAGAGCCAGTCGCCCCGAAGTTCAATCCGTGGTCATCATTTCCGATCACCTTTGATCGACGAGATCATCCGACTAGTATCCACCATGGCGGCTCGGCCGCACTGGTCCTTGACCCAATCATTGACGGATTCCACCTAACACGAGTCCTGATGGATGGCGGAAGCAGCCTCATCCTTCTATATCAGGATACAATATGGAAGATGGGCATTAATCCCTCACGAATCAAACCAACAATGACTACCTTTAAAATAGTCGTACCAGGTGTAGAGGCCCGCTGTACGGGCTCAATCACGCTGGAGGTGGTCTTCGGTTCTCCGGACAACTTCCGAAGCGAAGAGTTAATCTTTGATATCGTCCCCTTCCGCAGCGGCTACCAAGCACTGCTCTGACGAACCGCGCTTGCTAGATTCAACGCAGTGCCACACTATGCTTATCTCAAGCTCAAGATGCCTGGTCCACGTGGCGTCATAACAGTCAATGGCAATACAGAACGCTCCCTCCGGACAGAGGAGCAAACCGCCGCCCTAGCAGTAGGAATGCAGAGCGGCCTTCTCAAGCAGCATTATAATCCAGCTGTCGAGACCCTAGACACCATCAAGAGGGTCCGGACTACACTGCAACAGGACATCTCGGCTCGTCAAGAGCTCGATTAGCAATTCGGCCTCCGTCCCGGCCCCAATGAGGTAGTGGCATTCACACCACGCGTACACAATTACGCACTCAAAATTCCATGGACATCGACGGAGGCAAGAGATAACCCGGGGTCTACAATTCGGCCAGACCGATCCTGGACACATATACTTTTACCTCTTTTTCTGGTTTCAGGCACCCTTTTTCCGCAGGCCTGATGTCAAGTCCTTTAGAAGGACTGTAATACAATGGAGGCAAGCAACACAGGTGCGTAGGGTAACCTTTATACGTTCTTCTTGACGGTATTCATACCTATTTCTCAAGACCCGCCCACTGCGCCCTCTCGACTCCGGCATGTTAAATGGCCGGATACTTCTTGAACCATCTGTACAAGATACGCCTTGACGTATCCATCCAGTTATAACAAAAATGGTTCGTGGCCCAGTTTCTGTGGTTTTCGCTCCTTACTTCGTTTCATTTCGATCTGCCTAGTTGCTCCATTGACACTCTTTTACGTTTCATATTCGCCAGGGGCTACTTGTCGCCCCATAATATGGCAGCACAGTCCGAACACTTCTTATATATAAGTTCGGCACCCCGAATTTAGCATTATATGCATTGGCTCTGAATCATGTCTTTGGTCAATAGTTGGATTGCCCAGCTCCTGTGCTTGCTACCCTATGTTCCGCTCCATCGGCTAGGGTAGTAAAGGGAGAACTACTGCGATTGTGCCCTGGCCTTGACCAGACGAGCACCTTAGTAGAGAAAGCCAAAAACTGATAGGCATTATGTGGCGAGAGCCGGTCAGCTACTTGAGGGTTACAAATGGTTGGAGATTTTTTCCGCGTTACGCGAGAGATCGGTACTTTCCGATTAGATGCAGACAGTACTCTGGCTTAAACCAGGGGCTGCGCCCATGCTTTATTATAAAACTCCTATGGCTAAGTGAGGGCGTTAAAGCCATAAAGTTTGATTGCCTTGTTTGTTGCGCTAAACAACTCCTTCAAGGATCATGTAATTGGATCAAGATTGCTTAGATTCCATCCCGAACACCTCCGTACTATCTACGTGAGGGCAGAAGCCGACGACTGGCCAACCCTCAGATTACACACAACACGGCCGCACAGGAGGAAAAAATTCAAAGCATAAATTAAATTACTCCACAAACACTGGCTTTGTTCCCATAATACAAGACAAAGGAAACATGAATACATTTATTCAAATACAATGTCCTGCGAACATTGCGCCGCTACAAGTCGAGACCCTTCTACGACATCCTCGAAATATCGCTCGGGGGTGCGGTGCTCCTTTCCCTCTGGCGGCCCGCTGGCGACTTCAATAGCGTTCATCTTCGCCCACCACATCTTGTAGCGAGCGAAAGCCATGCGGGCACCTTCAATACAGACGGAGCGCTTGATAACGTCCAGCCAAGGACATGCGTTCACCATCCGCCTTACGAGTCTGAAGTAGCTGCTAGGCATAGCCTCGGCTAGCCACAGCCGGATTATTAAATCCTTAATGACTAGTTCGGTCACCCTATCCAGCTCCACCAGCTGTTTCAGTTGATCGGTGAAGGATACGGGATGATCTGGTGCCGCATACTGCGACCAGAAGAGCCTCTCCGAAGAACCCCCTCCTTCGGCCCAATAGAACTCCACGGTGTCTGATACACTGCGTGGCAAATCCGCAAAAGCACCTAGGGAACTCTGAACCTGGGTTCGTAAAAGATACTGCTTCTCCGCATACTTGCTTTGCATCTTAAATGCCTTACCCGCCACGATCTTCTTGGCCTCCTGGATCTCCTGGAGGGCGGTCTGGGCCTCATTCCATGCGGTCTCCATGCTCTGACGAGCCTTGGCCAGTTCGGTCCCTCGAACCGACGCATCATACTCCAAGGCCTCGCATTTTTTCACTGCATCCTGGAGCTCCTGGTTTACTTCTTTGACCCGGGAATTTAGCTTCTTACGGGCGGCTTGCTACGGGACAGCCTGCTCCTCGGCCTCGCCCAGGGCCTTCCTCAGGGACTGATAACCGACAAGTATAGGGGATCACAATAGTTTTCGAGGGTAAAGTATTCAACCCAAATTTATTGATTCGACACAAGGGAACCCAAAGAATACTCTCAACTATTAGCAGCTGAGTTGTCAATTCAACCACACCTGGAAACTTAGTATCTGCAGCAAAGTATTTAGTAGCAAAATAATATGATAGTAGTGGTAACGGTAACAAAAGGTAACGGTAGTAAAAGCAATGTTTTTGGTATTTTGTAGTGATGATAGCAATAGCAACAGGAAAGTAAATAAGCGAAGAACAATATATGGAAAGCTCATAGGCAATGGATCAGTGATGGAGAATTATGTCGGATGCGGTTCATCATGTAACAGTCATAACCTAGGGTGACATAGAACTAGCTCCAGTTCATCAATGTAATGTAGGCATGTATTCCGAATATAGTCATACGTGCTTATGGAAAAGAACTTGCATGACATCTTTTGTCCTACCCTCCTGTGGCAGCGGGGTCCTTACAGAAACTAAGGGATATTAAGGCCTCCTTTTAATAGAGTACCGGAACAAAGCATTAACACATAGTGAATACATGAACTCCTCAAACTACGGTCATCACTGGTAAGTATCCCGATTATTGTCACTTCGGGGTTAACGGATCATAACACATAATAGGTGACTATAGACTTGCAAGGTAGGATCAAGAACACTCATATATTGATGAAAACATAATAGGTTCAGATCTGAAATCATGGCACTCGGGCCCTAGTGACAAGCATTAAGCATAGCAAAGTCATAGCAACATCAATCTCAGAACATAGTGGACACTAGGGATCAAACCCTAACAAAACTAACTCGATTACATGATAGATCCCATCCAACCCATCACCGTCCAGCAAGCCTATGATGGAATTACTCACGCATGGCGGTGAGCATCATGAAATTGGTGATGGAGGATGGATGATGATGACGATGGCGACAGATTCCCCTCTCCGGAGCCCCGAACGGACTCGAGATCAGCCCTCCCGAGAGGTTTTAGGGCTTGGCGGCGGCTCCGTATCGTAAAACGCGATCATTTCTTCTCTCTGATTTTTTTTCTCCCCGAAACACAATATATGGAGTTGGAGTTGGAGTCGGAGAGGCAACAGGGGGACCACGAGGTAGGGGGCACGCCCCCCACCCTCGTGGACAGGTGGTGGGCCCCCCTGGCCTTCATCTTTTGCAGGTATTTTTCATATCTTCTCAAAAGTTGCTCCGTGAAGTTTCAGGTCATTCCGAGAACTTTTGTTTCTGCACATAAATAACACCATGGTAATTCTGCTGAAAACAACGTCAGTCCGGGTTACTTCCATTCAAATCATGCAAGTTAGAGTCCAAAACAAGGGCAAAAGTGTTTGGAAAAGTAGATACGACGGAGGCGTATCAGGGCGTCGACCTCGGTCGCGGCTTCTGCACATATCACAATACCGCTGCCAATATACAACGCTTATCCTTTCCCGAACATATAGCAAGCCGTTCCTCACCTTGCTTCTCCTGGAGCCGAACTTTAACCTCGCCGAGCTTGTTCTCGGTCCGCTCCAGCCTCCGCTTCAGCTCGGAGACCTCGGCAGAATGCGAGGTAGCGGCCAACATGGACGCCTGCTTATCGATACATATTCAGTCAGCCTCTTATAATTAAGGATTGATCCCCTGTCTGGTTCTCCTCGCCGAACACCGGACAGCGTCTCAGGGGCTACAGACTATACGGGGTTTTTCTCTTTCTTACCTCGAAACCTGTTAACAAGCTATTGCAGGCTTCATTCAGTCCGCTCTTGGCGGACTGAACCTTCTCAATCACCGCACCCATAAGGATACGGTGCTTGTCAACGATGGAGGCGCTTTGTAGAGCCCCCATCAGGTGATCTGGCGCTCCTGGATGGACAGGAGCCACCTGTGGAGGCGACGCACCACCCTCCCTCAAAGGGGGCTGCTCGCCCGACTCCGGAGCCATATTGGTCTCCGGAATCGTATTCGGCTGAGCGCCGAACTGGATACGGCCCACTTCGCCAGTCTCCATGGGGATTGACCCCCCGCGTGTCCGGCAGCAGAGGTCCCGCCTTGTGGCGCCTCCCGAACAACGTCCTGGGCTCCTCCCCTCGGAGCGGTCCTCCGAGATAACACTTCGGTGTCGTCCCTGACCTCGGAGGAGTAAGCAGGCGGTGGCGACATGCTCGCCATCTTCGACGGAGCCAAAGAACCTCCAGATGAGGATTGCTGGATAAGGTCGCGGGCCGGACTGCAATAATGTGGATTAACCATGTTATAATAAAAAAAAAGAAAGGGCTGATACACGCATGAATAAGCCATGTCACTTACGATGAGGCATGGGGCCTAGTACGAGGGTGACGTTCCGGACTACTGTCAGCGTCCCACGCGGTGTTGACCACTGTGACGCCCTTCCCCTTTTTGGGCGCTTTTGCCTCCAGGTGTGCCGAGGCCACCCTCTTCTTCTTCCTTTCCTAGGGAGGAGGGTTGTTTCCCTCCTTCCCCTCCTCTTCCTCATCATTGTCCTCAGGGACAGAGGGATGGGCCTCGTCGTCTTTGGACGTCGCGTCCGAAGTGCCCTTGCGACGGGGCCACTCTTGGCCTCCTTTGCCTTCTTGGCCTTCTTCTCCGGTGCCGTATATGGCGCCGACACCAGCATCTTCGCCAGGCGCGGGATGGCTGGTTCTTTGGGCAACGGAGCCGGACACTGGATCCGCTTCGCCCTCTTCACCAAGTCCTGAGGTAGCAATACTAAAATCTCAAACATCATCCTCGAAACATTTAAGTTGGGAGTACATCCAAAGTAACATACCTCGCTGGTGGGGCGGCTACAATTCTGACTACGGTTTGAGTTCGTGGCCGGTGGCTTCTCGTTGCCCTTAAAGAGCAACTTCCAGGCCCCTTCGTGAGAAGTATCGAAGAGTCTTCTCAGGGCCAGGTGCTTCTTCGGATTGAACTCCCATAAAGGGCGGCTGCGGCGCTGGCACGGAAGAATCTGGCAGATTAGCATCACCTGGATAACGTCAACACGCTTGATGTCCTTCGTCACCATGCTTTGAATGTGCGTCTGCAGCGCTATCAGCTCGTCAGGTGCACACCAGTCCGGACTCTTCTTGACCCAGGAGGTGAGTCGCATGGGAGCACTAGAGCAGAATTCAGCAGTTGCGGCCCAAGTGGTGCCGCGTGGTTCTGTAATATAGAACCACTGCTTCTGCCATTCCTTTACTGTCTCCACAAATGTGCCTTTGGGCCATGAGACATTGGATAGCTTGCTCACCATGGCCCCTCCGCACTCCGCGTGCTGGCCCTCCACCACCTTCAGCTTCACGTTGAAGACTTTGAGCCATAGCCCGAAGAGGGGATGGACGCAGAGGAAGGCCTCGCACACGAGATAAACGTCAAGATGTTGAGGAAAGAATTCGGGGATAGATCATGGAAATCTGTCTCGTAGTAGTACATCAGTCCACGGACGAAAGGGTGGAGTGGAAACCCTAGCCCGCGGAAGAAATGGGGGATGAATACTACCCTCTCTGTGGGCTCTGGCATGGGGACGACTTGTCCCTCGGCTGGCTGGCGATGGGCGATCTCCTTCGCCGAATATCCGGCCGCCTGGAGCTTAGTAATGTCCTCCTCCTTGACGGAGGAGACCATCCACTTGCCCTGACCATTGGATCTGGACATGGTTGCTTGGGTGGAAAGGAGATAAGAACTCAGGCCCTGGAGCTTCATATCAGAAAGGCGGAGACGGAGAGAGCGCGTGAGGAGAGGAGGGGTGAATCCTTATCCCCTTATAAAGGCAGCAAATATTAAAACGCCTCCTCACTCGCCTTAGGATTCGCTTGTTCCCTAGGGTCGTATAAATGGCGCGGTTGAGTTACTCGTGCCCGCATTGATGAGAATCCCACAATAAGGGGACACGATCTCTGTTTTGACAAGACGTGCCAATAGCAACCACATCTCGAAGCGTGGAATGGCAGAAGAAAAATGGTTCGAAATTATAACCGGACAGACGCTATGACGTATTGGAAAAAAGCTGTCAACAGATTAGATTCGTGCAAATATTGTATTCTCTCTGCGGTTGTGTATGGTGTGTGTAACATGTCAGGATATGATCATTGCACCCGAAGACTATTTGGGAGTTGGAAGAAAAGGGAACCCACCTTATAATGCCGAAGACAATCAGTGCGCCAGACTCTTTGTCATTAAAAGCCAGGTTGAGGGGCTACTGAGGGAGTCCTGGACTAAGGGGTCCTTGGGCGTTCGTCCTGTTATCCATGGGCCGGACTGATGGGCTGTGAAGACATGAAGGCCGAAGAGTGCACTGTGTCCTGATTGGACTCTACTTGGCGTGGGGGGCAAGCTTGGCGACCGAAGATTCCTTCTCATGTAACCGACTCCATGTAAACCCTAGATCCCCTCGGTGTCTATATAAACCGAAGGGGATAGTCCAGAAACAATATATGTATACTCATTACCATATTCATAGGCTAGGCTTCTAGGGTTTAGCCATTACGATCTCGTGGTAGATCAACTCTTGTAACACCCACATTCATCAATATCAATCAAGCAGGACGTAGGTTATTACCTCCTGAGAGAGGGCCCGAACCTGGGTAAACATTGTGTCCCATGTCTCCTGTTACCATCGATCCTAGACGCACAGTTCGGGACCCCCTACCCGAGATCCGCCGGTTTTGACACCGACACCCGCCGCTGGTTTCCATCGCCGTCAAGGGAATTCTGCCCCTCCGTTGCCGCCGTAGCAAACTCCGCCGAACTAGGGTACGGGTTCGATTCTTTGTGCTATTCTTTTAACTCTGATTCATAGCACATTGCTCTGCCATGATCATCACTATGTATGCAAACACTCTATCCATTGAAAACATCCTTTAGGTTAGATTTGATTTGAAGATTTAGGCTTAGGTCTCCGCCAAACTCATCTCAGACCGACCGAATTGTAGAAATTGGTCTCACTGATTTGGCTTAGGCAATTGCACTTGCACTTTCGGTCTGGCCAAAAACTGCAAATCGGTGTGACTGAGTTCGATTCTTTGTGAAACTCTAGCAGTCTTGGTGCCACCGAACTGTGACTCGGTCTGACCGAGTTCACCAGTTTAGGTTCCAAAAGCTGCTTCGATATCATCGAGTTTACAAATCGGTAGCTCCGAAATGCTTTCTGTGGAGAACTAAAACTAAGTTTTTAAGTCATCTATTTTGCAAAAACTCTGCACTTTGTGATGCTCATCCAATCACCTCATCTATATCTATTCAGAGGGTATGCTAACAGTAAGTTTGCAGAGATGTCTGACCAGAGCGACATCCAGAATAGGTCTGAAGAACAAGTGCAATTGAGTGAGGGCACTAGTCCCTCAAGCAGTTATGATGAGGGTAGCAAGAGCACACCAAGTAACTTGCCCAAAGCAGCCACCAGGTCAAGGAAGAAGAAAACCTCAGATTCTGAAGATGAGGACTATGTGATTGTTGAGGAGGAAGTCAGCTCCAAGAAGAAGGTGCTGAAGAAGGAATATGGCACAACTGCAACAACTAAGCCTGGCTTGCAGAAGAAGGCCCCTGCCAAGAGGGTGCCAACCTTAAAGGTTAGAGCCTCAACTACTGAAACCTCCAATCCAACTTGAGAGGTTGTTGGAGAAGGAAAGAAGAGAAAGGAGAGGGTCAAGAATACCACTACCAGAGTGCTTGGTAGATCCTTCATTATGAGAGATCCAGAAGAAGATGAAGAGGAAGAGGGTGCTGCACCAGCACCCAAAGCTTAGAAGTTTATGGGAGATGCTATCAAATCAGGGGCTACTGCTTCAAAGCCCAAATTTGCTCCCAAGGCTGCTGCTCAGAAGCCTTCTTCACCCAAGAGAAACACCAGGAGTATACCCGCTGAGGAAAAGAACAAGGCCCCACTACCTCAAGCTGAAGAAGAGGAAGATGATTCAGTTGTTTTGAGGAAGTTGAAGACCAAAATTCCTGATCATAATGATGCTCATCCAGTAGCTGAAGACATGCATATCAGAAAGGATGCTGGACTGAGAATGTGGAGACAGACTGATCCTTATGCTATAAGGGGAAGGACATTAGTTGATTACAGGTTTCACACAAAGGAACAACAAGACTTCTATGAGACAATTTTGCTTGACAAGAAGCCCATTGTTTGTGACATGAGATGGGTTGATTGGGAATATATCAAGGAAGAAGAAGATCACTTCCCAGGAGTTTATGATAGCTTCAAGGCATGTGGAGTAGATGAATTTGTTGGACAGAAACTTGCCAAATGGAATGATCAGCTGATCATGTAGTTTTACTCCACTGCCCACTTCCATCCAGATGGGAGGATAGTATGGATGTCTGAGGGTACAAGGTACCAATCCACAGTTGAGGAGTGGGCCAAGCTAATCAATTCCCTTAAAGAACATGAAGATGACTTGGATGTGTATGCCACCAAGAAGAAAGACCACAACTCCATGGCAAACATGTATAGGGAGATCCCAGATAAGGCTTTGGAGACTCACAAGCTTGGATCAGTACACTTCTTGTTGTCTGGTCTGCCTACTATTAATTGGATCCTAAGACACACTTTGGTACCCAAGTCAAGAGATCACAAGATGATCAGAGGACATTCTATCAACCTGCTACAGCTTTTTGATGTCCCTCAGAAGTTCAAGGTTACGTGTTTGATTGTAGAAACAATCAAGAGGTTTGCTGCTGACCAAAAGAGAAGTTGTGGGTATGCTCCACGCATTTAGGAGCTCATCAATTTCAAGATGGGCACATGAACTTATTTGCTGGACAAGGAGCATCTACCCTTATATCCTGAATTTGAAGACAACACAATAGTGATGAATGAGGAGGAACCATCATCAGCTCAAGCACAGGAAAAGAGAGCCAAAGCAAAGGCAGAGAAAGCTGCAAGGATGCTAAGTGCAGAAGAAGAATCTCAGGTGTTCCTCAAGTCAAAACAAGATCAATTAGGCTATCCGATTCAAGCTACACTGAGAATTGAGAAGGGCTTGGCCACCCTGACTCAGAATCAGGAGAGCGTCGAGAGGATTGTTGAGACAAAATTCTATGATCTTGACCTCAAGGTAACTGAGATACAGACTGTAGTTGAGCAGCTTGAGGAGGAAGTAGAAGAGAGGAGAGGGAAGGCAACTACTGATGCTTTTCAGCGAGTGCCACGTGGTCAGCGGTCTGCTGCAGTGCCAGTTTCAGATGCTAGAGCTACATTGTCAGCACCAGTAGCTACAGCTCCAGTGCCACCTCCAGCACCCACTCCAGCAGCTCCAACTACATCGACATATGCCTTCGTCCTTGGAGTTCTCTCTACACCACCTCCCGAAGACCAAGCCTGAGAGACGCATAGCACTATGCATATTTGAACTTTTTGGTAACTTTTTGCCAAAGGGGGAGAAATATGTATAGATCATAGGCTTCGAGAGAGAGTGTCTTGCTTTTTATCTCTCTTGCTTTTGGTTGAACTTTTTATTGTGTGAGATACCTATTTGATCATGTGGTTGATCATTTGCTACCTTAATGCTTGTTTGGATGATACTATCTTTTATATCTCATATATGATCATTCACTTGCTTGGTGATGAGTGCATGCTTTTAATTTCTATCATTTTGAGTGCTCCACCAAGACGTATGTGACATGGAAGAGTAACGCATGATCCTAATCGATTGTGCATTTGCATTCAAAAGCAAATCTTAAATAATGCACAAATTTAGGGGGAGCTCTTTCTTATCACATACTTCTCAAAGCGACGATGTTTTTCAATCATATGATCATTTGTCGAAGCTTTGATCTATATGTTGTCATCAATTACCAAAAGGGGGGAGATTGAAAGTGCAACTATCCCTGGGTGGTTTTGGTAATTCCTAACAACATATAGCTCATTGAGCTAATGCTATTTTAAGATAAATATTTTAGGAAAGCTCAATGATTGGCATAGCATGGATTGGAAAGTGGACCCCTCAAAATGCTAAGGACAAAAGACTGGCTCAAGCTCGAAGCACAAGACTCTACATTTTACTTTTAGTGATCCAAGATCACATTGAGTCCATAAGAAAAGCCAATACTATTAAAAGGGGGTGAGGTGTTGCTTAATGAGTTACTTGCTCAAAATGCTTAGTGATATGCTCCAAAAACCCTCAACTACTTTCTCATATCCACATATGTCCCAAACCAAAAGTCAAACTCGTCCCCACCGAAATCTTCTATCCGGCACCACCGAGTTCACTTGACATAGCCACTGCCACAAACCCTAGTCACTTCGGTCTCACCGATAGGGATCTCGGTCTCACCGAGATGGTATTGCAACCTCTCTGTTTCCCTTCATAACGTTTCGGTCCAACCGAGATGAGCGATCGGTCCCACCGAGATTGCAATGCAAACTCCCTGTTTCCCCTTCGTAACATTTCGGTCTAACCGAGATGAGTGAATCGGTCCCACTGGGTTTGCCTGACCAACTCTGTGTTTGTCTATTACTAAAATCGGTCCAACCGAGTTTGTGTAATCGGTCTCACCGAGATTATGTTATGCCCTAACCCTAATGGAATTGGTCCCACTGAGTTGACATGTCGGTCCCACCGAAAATCCTAACATTCACATTTTGAACTAAATCGTTCTGACCGAGTTTTATAATTCGGTCCCACCGAGTTTGGTGATTTGTGTGTAACGATCGGATTTTCTGTGGAGGCTATATATACCCCTCCACCCACTCTTCATTCGTAGAGAGAGCCATCAGAACATACCTACACTTCCAACATACATTTTCTGGGAGAGAACCACCTACACTTGTGTTGAGGTCAAGATATTCCATTCCAACCACATAAATCTTGATCTCTAGCCTTCCCCAAGTTGCTTTCCACTCAAATCATCTTTCTACCAAATCAAATCCTATGAGAGAGAGTTGAGTGTTGGGGAGAGTATCATAAGCACAAGAGCAAGGAGTTCATCATCAACACACCGTCTATTACCTTTTGGAGGGTGGTGTCTCCTAGATTGGTTAGGTGTCACTTGGGAGCCTCCGTCAAGATTGTGGAGTTGAAACAAGGAGTTTGTACGGGCAACTCCTTCGTGGGCGATGGCCATGGCGGGATAGACAAGGTTGCTTCTTCGTGGACCCTTCATGCGTGGAGCCCTCCATGGACTCGCGCAACCATTACCCTTCGTGGGTTGAAGTCTCCATCAACATGGATGTATGATAGCACCACCTATCGGAACCACGCCAAAAATCTCCATGTCTACATTGTGTTTTCTCCCTCCAAACTCCTCCCTTTACCTTCATATGCAATTGTTTTACATTCTGCTTCTATACTCTTAGAATCACATGTGTAGGTTGATTACTTGAATTGTGCTAAGTTGCTAAAATCTGCCAAGACTTAAAATTGGGAAAAGGCTAGATTTTTATTTGGTCAAGTAGTCTAATCACCCCCCTCTAGACATACTTTTGATCCTACACCATGACGAACCTACGAACTATGAGGAAGCAATGATGAACCCAGATTCCGCAAAATGGCTTGAGGCCATGATCTGAGATGGGATCCATGTATGAGAACAAAGTGTGTACTTTGGTTGACTTGCCCGATGATCGGTAGGCCATAGAGAATAAATGGATCTTCAAGAAGAAGACTGACGCTGATGGTAATGTTACTGTCTACAAAGCTCGACTTGTTGCAAAAGGTTTTTGACAAGTTCAAGGAGTTGACTACGATGAGACCTTCTCACCCGTAGCGATGCTTAAGTCTGTCGGAATCATGTTAGCAATTTCCTCATTTTATGATTATGAAATTTGGCAAATGGATGTCAAAACTGCATTCCTTAATGGTTATCTTGAAGAAGAGTTGTATATGATGCAACAAGAAGGTTTTGTCAATCCTAAAGGTGATAACAAAGTGTGCAAGCGCCAACGATCCATCTATTGACTGGTGCAAGCATCTCGGAGTTTGAATATATGCTTTGATAAAGTGATCATAGCATATGGTTTTATACAGACTTGCGGTGAAGCCTGTATTTACGAGAAAGTGAGTGGGAGCACTACAACCTTTCTGATAAGTATATGTGAATGACATATTGTTGATCGGAAATGATGTAGAATTTTCTGGAAAGCATAAAGGAGTGTTTGAAAGGAGTTTTTCTAATAAAGACCTCGGTTAAGCTACTTACATATTGAGCATCAAGATCTATAGATATAGATCAAGACGCTTGATAAATTTTTCAATGAGTACATACCTTGACAAGGTTTTTAAGTAGTTCAAAATGGAACAGTCAAAGAAGGAGTTCTTGACTGTGTTTCAAGGTGTGAAGTTGAGTAAAGACTCAAAACCCGACCATGACAGAAAATAGAAAGAGAATGAAAAAGTCATTCCCTATATGTATGCCTCAGTCATAGGTTCTGTAAAGTATGCTATGCTATGTACCAAACCTATTGTATACCTTACCATGATTTTGGCAACGGAGTATAATAGTGATCTAGGAGTAGATCACTGGACAACGGTCAAAATTATCCTTAGAGGACTAAGGAAATATTTCTCGGTTATGGAGGTGATAAAAGAGTTCACCGTAAAGAGTTACTTGATGCAAGCTTTTGACACCGATCTAGATACATATTGAATGTGGGAACGATTAGCTATAGTAGCTCCGTGCAGAGCATTGTAGACATAGAAAATTTGCAAAATACATACGGCTCTGAATGTGGAAGACCCGTTGACTAAAATTCTCTTACAAGCAAAACATGATCACTCTTTGGGTGTTAATCACATAGCGATGTGAACTAGATTATTGAATCTAGTAAACTCTTTGGGTATTAGTCACATGGAGATGTGAACTAATCACATAAAGATGTGAACTATTGGTGTGAAATCACATGACGATGTGAACTAGATTATTGACTCTAGTGCAAGTGGGAGACTGAAGGACATATGCCCTAGAGGTAATAATGAAGTTGTTATTTATATTTCCTTATATCATGATAAATGTTTATTATTCATGCTAGAATTGTATTAACCGGAAACTTAGTACATGTGTGAATACATAGACAAATAGAGTGTCACTAGTATGCCTCTACTTGACTAGCTCGTTGATCAAAGATTGTTAAGTTTCCTAGCCATGGACAAAGAGTTGTCATTTGATAAACGGGGTCACATCATTAGAGAATGATGTGATTGACTTGACCCATCCATTAGCTTAGCATGATGATCGTTTAGTATACTGCTATTGCTTTCTCCATAACTTATACATGATCCTATGACTATGAGATTATGCAACTCCCGAATACCGGAGGAACACTTAGTGTGCTATCAAACGTCACAATGTAACAGGGTGACTATAAATATGCTCTACAGGTGTCTCTGATGGTGTTTGTTGAGTTGGCATAGATCGAGATTAGGATTTGTCAATCCGAGTATCGGAGAGGTATCTTTGGGCCCTCTCGGTAATGCACATCACTATAAGCCTTGCAAGCAATGTGACTAATGAGTTAGTTATGGGATGATGCATTACAGAACGAGTAAAGAGACTTGCCAATAATGAGATTGAACTAGGTATTGAGATACCGACGATCGAATCTCGGGCAAGTAACATACCGGTGACAAAGGGAACAACGTATATCGTTATGCGGTTTGACCGATAGAGATCTTCGTAGAATATGTGGGAGCCAATATGAACATCCAGGTTCTGCTATTGGTTATTGACCGGACACGTGTCTCGGTCATGTCTACATAGTTCTCGAACCCGTAGGGTCTGCACGCTTAACGTTCGGTGACGATCGATATTATGAGTTTATGTGTTTTGATGTACCAAAGGTAGTTCAGAGTCCGGGATATGATGACGGACATGAAGAGGAGCCTCGAAATGGTCGAGACATAAAGATCGATATATTGGAAGCCTATGTTTGGACATCGGAATGGTTCCGAGTGAGTTCGGGCATATACCGGAGTACCGGGGGGTTACCGGAACCCCCTAGGGAGTATATGGGTGATACGTCTCCAACGTATCTATAATTTTTGATTGTTCCATGCTATTATATTATCTGTTTTGGATGTTTATGGGCTTTATTATACACTTTTATATTATTTTTGGGACTAACCTATTAACCCAGAGCCCAGTGCCACTTTCTGTTTTCCCTTGTTTTAGTGTTTCGCAGAAAAGGAATATCAAACGGAGTCCAAGCGGAATGAAACCTTCGGAAAAGTTATTTTTGGAAAGAAAGCACTATGGGAGACTTGGAGTGCACGTCAGGGGATCAACAAGGAGAGCACGAGGCAGGGGGGCGCGCCCACCCTCCTGGGCATGCCCTCCACCCTCGTGGGCCCCTCGTGGCTCCCCGGATGTATTTCTTCTGCCTATATGTATCCATATACCCTAAAACTATCGAGGAACAGAATAGATCGGGAGTTCCACCACTAGAAGCCTCCGTAGCCACCGAAAACCAATCTAGACCCGTTCCGGCACCCTGCTGGAGGGGGAATTCCTCTCCGGTGGCTATCTTCATCATCCCGGCGCTCTCCATGACGAGGAGGGAGTAGTTCTCCCTCGGGGCCGAGGGTATGTACCAGTAGCTATGTGTTTGATCTCTCTCTCTCATGTTCTTGAGGTGATACGATCTTGATGTATCGCGAGCTTTGCTATTATATTTGGATCCTATGATGTTTCTCCCCCTCTATTCTCTTGTAATGGATTGAGTTCTCCCTTTGAAGTTATCTTATCTGATTGAGTCTTTAAAGATTTGAGAACACTTGATGTATGTCTTGCCGTGCTTATCTGTGGTGACAATGGGATATCACGTGATCCACTTGATGTATGTTTTGGTGATCAACTTGCGGGTTTCGCCCATGAACCAATGCATAGGGGTTGGCACATGTTTTCGTCTTGACTCTCCGGTAGAATCTTTGAGGCACTCTTTGAAGTACTTTGTGTTGGTTTGAATAGATGAATCTGAGATTGTGTGATGCATATCGTATAATCATACACGCGGATACTTGAGGTGACATTGGAGTATCTAGGTGACATTTGGGTTTTGGTTGACTTGTGTCTTAAGGTGTTATTCTAGTACAAACTCTAGGGTTGTTTGTGACACTTATAGGAATAGCCCAACGGATTGATTGGAAAGTATGAACCCTAGGCCTTGTTTCCTAGCATTGCAATACCATTTGTGCTCACTTTTATCATTAGTTACCTTGCTGTTTTTATATTTTCAGATTACAAAAACCTTTATCTACCATCCATATACCACTTGTATCACCATCTCATCGCCGAACTAGTGCACCTATATTTACCATTGTATTGGGTGTGTTGGGGACACAAGAGACTCTTTGTTATTTGGTTGCAGGGTTGCTTGAGAGAGACCATCTTCATCCTACGCCTCGTACGGATTGATAAACCTTAGGTCATCCACTTGAGGGAAATTTGCTACTGTCCTGCAAACCTCTGCACTTGGAGGCCCAACAACGTCTACAAGACGAAGGTTGTGTGGTAGACATCAATGGGCCCTAGTGGACTTTAGTGGAGAGAGAGAGGCAGCCAGGGCAGGTTGTGCGCCCCCTCCCCCTCTGGTCCGAATTGGACTGGGAGGGGGGTGGCGCCCCCCTTTCCTTCCTCCCTCTCTCCCCATTCCCATAGTCCAACTAGGGAAGGGGGGGGGGAATCCTACTCCCGGTGGGAGTAGGACTCCTCCAGGGCGCGCCATAGAGGGCTGGCCCTCCCCCTCCTCCACTCCTTTATATACGGGGGAGGGGGTGTGACGCCCGGATATTTAAGCTACAGTAGTACCCTGCTAATGATGCCATGTCACCACAATTACTGTTGTTAATCCCGCGTTAGTTCAAAGCGATTCAAATTCAAATTTGAGTTAATGGCAAACATCAAAAGTTTTCAAACATTAAAACTAAAATGTTTGGTCTGCGGCAAATAATCCATACATTAATTAGGTCAAGAAACCACATTTTAATAAATAATTAAATGCTCTAAGATAAGTAAAAAATAGCTGAAACAATTATTTAAACGTCTCTTAAATGATAATATTGAAAACCACTTTTTTATAACTACAAAAATAATTGAGGTAGTGGTATAACTACTATTACTAATTTAGGTGCTAACTATATGATTTAAAAAACTAAAACAATTTGAAAGATTAAACAAACAGAAAAGAAATTAAAAAATAAAAAGACAAGACAAAAAATAACTTGAGACCCAACTGGGCCACGGCCCAGATGGCCGCACACCCAGCCGGCCCAGCGGCCCAGCTCCCCCTCTCGAGTTGTCTTCATCCACTATGTGTGCGACCGAGCGTCCTCGCTCGCGGTCATCGCCCGACCGGCTCGCCATCCACGCCGTTGCAGCTGCGCGGGCGGATAAGGGCGCCGTCCACCCCTAGCTAACCCTAGCCCTAGATCCACTTCCCCCTTCCCCCCATCGCTCTCCCCCTGACGCCCCGGATCCGCTTCTTCCCTCTCACTCGAGCGACATCGCCGGCATCCACTCGCGCCCTCGTGGCCACCGAGCTCCCCGGCGCCCGAGCTTCTGTCTAGGAGGACCACCGTCATCTCCTCCATCGCCTGAGGGTGGAGGGCGCGCCCACCCCCGCTGGGCGCGCCCCCTGCCTCGTGGACCCCACGTGGGTCCCCTCCACTTATTCCAGCCACCACACACTCCTTCCTCCCAAAAAACCACTAGCCCGCTCAAACCCGAGTTCTTGCTCATCTTGCTGCCATTTTTGATCTCCTTGCTCAAAGCTCCATTCACAAAACTGCTTTGGGGGATTGTTCTTTGGTATGTGACTTCTCCAATGGTCCAATTAGTTTTTGTTCTAGTGCTTTATTTACTACAAATTTTTGCTGCTTAGGTGACCCTGTTCTTGAGCTTGCATATCAAATTTATATGGTCAAAAGTAGTTTTAATGCATGATATAGCCTCTAGGCACTTGTAGGAGTAGCTGTTATCAATTTTGTTGAGTCTGGTTCACTTTTATTTCAAGTTACTAAAAATTTCAGAAATTTTCAGAAAAGGATGAAGAGATTTTTGAGGGGCTCATCGAGCCGAAGCTCGAAGGATAAGCAAGATGAAGAGAACAAGTAGCCCAACTATAATCTCCCTCGTACTGCGGAGGTTCGACCATGTGAATGGCCTTGTGATGAGTTCTTGAAAGAGGTCGGGATTCATGAAATTTTTATCATTTGACTGAGAATGCAGGCATCACCACCTTCCTCCATGACCAGCGTGAATAGTATCTCTTACTCACCAATATCTTTGTGCAAAATTTTCATTTCCATGCTAGGAGATCACCACCTTTGGTGGAATTTTATTTATATGATGTGCATAAGGAGATGTCACTTTATGAATTGTGCCGGGTCTGTTTGATACCCTTTGAGGGCAGCATAGAGGAACCACATCGTAATGATGTGGACGGATTTATTGATATGATTGCTGTAGGGGAAACGAGGAAAGTTTCGATGCGAGAATCACTAGCATACATTTTCCTTTTTTATGGTACTTCGCAATATTTGCTAGTAGATGCTTAATTGGTCGCGGGAACTGTGGAAACCTTAGTGCCCCGAATATTGTTATTTTGCGCCATGCCTTGTTTCAGGATACTACTTTCAATTTATGCGCTATTGTTGCCAAAACCGTTAAATCTGAACCGTACTAAGGGCCCGTCTTAGGAGGCATCTTCGCCTCACGCCTTGCTGCACACTTTAACATACCGATTAGGAATTATGAGAAAGAGGAAAAGTTGCTGCCTAATATTTTTCTAGATTATAAGAGCATGATATCACATGATTTTATTATTAAGAATAAGAAAAAGGTGCTTAACTATAGACTGATTTTTGGTAAGAATATCTTTGAGACTATTACCTTGTCTACTCTCTCTTTGTTTAACATATTTTCAGGCAAGTACCTTGTTTTGCTGAAGGACGTTTATGCATACTGGAGCGTGACACTAGCTCCAGAGCCTGAGCCGGAACCACCCCTAGACCCTTATCGACAGTTAGTTTATCAGTGGGATCCGGAGGAGATCGCCAACCAGTAGCACCCAGAGGACACTCTTCCTTACACCGGAGAGGGCCACTTTGATCCATGGGCATAGACCAACTTAGGCCAAAATCCTAAGCTTGGGGGAGTACGTATCTCTGACCGACATTACATTCATGTTCACACACTCATGCCAGTTGTCGGTGCTCATACTTTTTCATTGTATCATCCATACTAGTTTATTTTGTTCTTAAGATTTCTTCTTGGGTATTTGAAAAACCTTAAGGAAAACCAAAAAATTAGTTGTAGGTTTTAGCTAGTTTACTTTCCATGCCAGTAGTAGTAGTAATTAAAAAGAAAACCCAAAATGATTTCTTGTTCTTCTTTTGCTTGTTGGGAGCTTTCCCGTGTAAATAGTTTTGTTTCTTTTCTTTCCTTTGGGGGTCGAGAGGAGAGGACCATGATTAAAATGTTGAGTGGCTCTCATATGTATTATTGTTGATCTACCAAAGAGCCCATATTACCTTGTCTTCTCTCTTGAATTGAATGCTTGTAGATTCTAGCTTAGTCCAATGGACGTGCACTATTATTATTTTCCACGCCATTCGGTCGTGCAAGTGAAAGGCAATAATGATGGTTAGATGATGAACTTATTGAGATGAGAAAAGCTGGTATGAACTCGACCTCTCTTGTTTTTGTAAATATGATTAGTTCATCGTTCCTGATTCAGCCTATTATGAAAGAAACATATTTGCAATGACAATTAGATATTATAGTTGCTTATGCCATGCTTAATTATCTAGGAGCTTATAATGGTTTACCTTGCGTGCCAACATGCTATTAAAATGGTTGTGATGTGGTATGATAGGGTGGTATCCTCCTTTGAACGATTCGAGTGGCTTGACTTGGCACATGTTCATGCATGTAGTTGAAACAAAATCAATATAGCCTCCACGATATTTATGTTCATGGTGCATTATTTCCTTCTCATGCTTGCATTCGGTGTTGATTAATATTAATGCATGTTCATGACTGTTGTCACTCTCTAGCTGGTCGCTTCCCAGTCTTTTTCTAGCCTTCACTTGTACTAAGCGGGAATACTGCTTGTGCATCCAATTACATAAACCCCAAAGTTATTCCATATGAGTCCACCTTACCTACCTATATATGGTATCTACTTGCCGTTCCAAGTAAATTTGTATGTGCCAAACTCTAAACATTCAAATAAACATTCTGTTTTGTATGCTCGAATAGCTCATGTATCAACTAGGGTTGTCTGTATCCTCCATGCTAGGCGGGTTATTCTCAAGAGGAGTGGACTCCGCTCCTCATTCACGAGAAAATGACTGGTCACCGGGATGCCCAGTCCCATGATCAAATCAAATCAAAATAATTGCAAACAAAACTCCCCCAGGACTGTTGTTAGTTGGAGGCACCCGTTGTTTCGGGAAAGCCATGGATTGATGCTTGTTGCTGGTGGGGGGGTATAAACTCGACCATTCTGCTTGAGAACCGCCTATAATGTGTGTATCATGGAAGATATCGAGATCTCTCGGTTGTTATGTTGACAATGAAAATATACCGCTCAAAATATTATTCATATCTTGATACGTCTCCAACGTATCTATAATTTTTGATTGCTCCATGTTATATTATCTACTGTTTTGGACATTATTGGGCTTTATTATCCACTTTTATATTATTTCGGGACTAACCTATTAACCGGAGGCCCAGCCCAGAATTGTTGTTTTTTGCCCATTTTAGGGTTTCGAAGAAAAGGAATATCAAACGGAGTCCAAACGGAATGAAACCTTCGGAAACGTGATTTTCTCAACGAACAAGACCCAGGAGACTTGGACCCTACATCAAGACACAAAAGAGGAGGCCACGAGGTAGTGGGGTGCGCCTACCCCCCCCCCCCAGGCGCGCCCTCCACCCTCGTGGGCTCCCTGTTGCTCCACCGACGTACTCCTTCCTCCTATATATACCTACGTACCCCCAAACGATCAGATACGGATCCAAAACCCTAATTCCACCACCGCAACTTTCAGTATCCACGAGATCCCATCTTGGGGCCTGTTCCGGAGCTCCACCGGAGGGGACATCGATCATGGAGGGCTTCTACATCAACACCATAGCCCCTCCGATGAAGTGTGAGTAGTTCACCTCAGACCTACGGGTCCATAGTTAGTAGCTAGATGGCTTCTTCTCTCTTTTTGGATCACAATACAATGTTCTCCCCCTCTCTTGTGGAGATCTATTCGATGTAATCTTCTTTTTGCGGTGTGTTTGTTGAGACCGATGAATTGTGGGTTTATGATCAAGTCTATCTATGAACAATATTTGAATCTTCTCTGAATTCTTTTATGTATGATTGGTTATCTTTGCAAGGCTCTTCGAATTATCAGTTTGATTTGGCCTACTAGATTGATCTTTCTTGCAATGGGAGAAGTGCTTAGCTTTGGGTTCAATCTTGCGGTCTCCTTTCCCAGTGACAGTAGGGGCAGCAAGGCACATATTGGATTGTTGCCATCGAGGATAACAAGATGGGGTTTTCATCATATTGCATGAGTTTATCCCTCTACATCATGTCATCTTACTTAAGGCGTTACTCTGTTTTCATTAACTTAATACTCTAGATGCATGCTGGATAGCGGTCGATGAGTGGAGTAATAGTAGTAGATGCAGGCAGGAGTCGGTCTACTTGTCTCGAACGTGATGCCTATATACATGATCATACCTAGATACTCTCATAACTATGCTCAATTCTGTCAATTGCTCAACAGTAATTTGTTCACCCACCGTAGAATACTTATGCTCTCGAGAGAAGCTACTAGTGAAACCTTCTATGGCCCCCGGGTCTATCTTCATCATATTAATCTCCCAATACTTAGTTATTTCCTTTGCTTTTTACTTTGCTTTTTTTACTTTGCATCTTTATCACAAAAACACCAAAAATATTATCTTATCATATCTATCAGATCTCACTCTCGTAAGTGGTCGTGTAGGGATTGACAACCCCTTATCGCGTTGGTTGTGAGGATTTATTTGTTTTGTGCAGGTACGAGGGACTGGCGCGTAGCCTCCTACTGGATTGATACCTTGGCTCTCAAAAACTGAGGGAAATACTTACGCTACATTACTGCATCATCCCTTCCTCTTCGGGGAAAACCAACGCAGTGCTCAAGAGGTAGCAAGAAGGATTTCTGGCGCCGTTGCTGGGGAGTCTACGCAAAAGTCAATATACCAAGTACCCATCACAATCCTTATCTCCCGCATTAAATTATTTGCCATTTGCCTCTCATTTTCCTCTCCCCCACTTCACCCTTGCTGTTTTATTCGCCCTTCTTCTGTTCGTCTTTTTGTTTGCTTTTATGTCTTACTTGGCTCGTTTGCTCGTTTGGTTGGAATAGTTGTTTATTTATTACTAAACAGAGAACCTAACATCTATGGATCCTCATCCACTTTCTAATCTTTTTAAGAGATCCAATTATGATGAACCAATTGCTAGTGAGTTGTGTGCACTAGATTATCTTTATAAGGTTTTGCATGAAATTCATGAATCTGAAAAGTGTGATGAATTACTTTATGAAGTGAGTCACGATAGATCTTTGAATAGAAAGCATGATTGCAATGATGATAGTATAAATACTATTAATGTCAATTGTGCTTATAATATGCAAAACCCTAAGCTTGGGGATGCTAGTTTCGCTATGTCCTCTACTTGTTGCAATGATCATGATTGGGGTGATTCTTCTTTTGATCTTGAAAATTTATTTACTCCCCATGATGATTATGAGATTGATAATAGTGTTTGCAATAATACTGAAAGTGGGTTTGGAAGAGTGTCAACTTTAGATCCCACATATTTGGATAATGTTCAATCTTATGATTTTTTTTGATAAAAGTGGGTTTGGAGAGATCATGACTTTAGTTAATGTTAATCCCACTATTTTGGAAGAGTGTCAACTTTGCATGCATGTGGATCATGTTGAAAATATTTTATGTGATAGATATTTTGTTGAATTTGCTTATGATCCCACATGCAATTATTATGAGAGAGGAAAATATGGTTGTAGAAATTTTCATTTTACTAAATTACCTCTCGTTATGCTGAGATTGCTATTGTTTCTTTTTGCTTCCTTACATATGCTAGTTTTTGCTTGCCTTGGTAATTTTTTGCCTATAAGATGCCTATGCATAGTAAGTATGTTAGACTTAGATGTGTTTCTCACATGTTTTATGATGCTCTCTTTGTGCTCCAATTCTTGTCTTTCATGTGAGCATCATTCAAATTATCAATGCCTAGCTAAAAGGGCTTTAAAGAAAAGCGCTTGTTGGGAGACAACCCAATATTTTTCCTTGATGTTATTCAATAAATAATTTATCTAGCCTATGTTTTGGTTGTGTTTTTGTGTTTAATTAGTGTTTGTGCCAAGTAGAACCGTTGGAAAGACTTGGGGAAAGTCTTGTTAAACTTGCTATAAAAACATAAACTTTAGCGCTCACGAGAACTGATGTCATTTTTATTTGGAAAGTGATATTTATTTAATTCTTTTTGCATATAATTAATAGATAAATTCCTCACGTCCAGAAATTTATTTTAGAATTTTGGGGTTCCAGATCTTGCGCTAGCTACAGATTACTACAGACTGTTCTGTTTTTGACAGATTCGGTTTTTCGTGTGTTGTTTCCTTATTTTGATGAATCTATGGCTATTAAAATAGTTTATAAACCATAGAGAAGTTGGAATACAGTAGGTTTAACACCAATATAAATAAATAATGAGTTCATTACAGTACCTTGAAGTGGTCTTTTGTTTTCTTTCGCTAACGGAGCTCACGAGATTTTCTACTCTGAGTTTTGTGTTGTGAAGTTTTCAAGTTTTGGGTAAAGATTTGATGGATTATGGAACAAGGAGTGGCAAAAGCCTAAGCTTGAGGATGCCCATGGCATCCCCAAGATAATCTAAGGACACCTAAAACCCAAAGCTTGGGGATGCCCTGGAAGGAATCCCCTCTTTCGTCTACTTCTATTGGTAACTTTACTTGGAGCATGATCATGTAGTTGACATAGTATTTGTGGCAAAGCCACCGTTCATAATTCTTTCATACATATCACTCTTGGTCCATTGCATTGCTACCTCTTGAGCACTGCGTTGCTTTCCCCGAAGAGGAAGGGATGATGCAGCAAAGTAGCGTAAGTATTTTCCCTCAGTTTTTGAGAACCAAGGTATCAATCCAGTAGGAGGCTACACGCGAGTCCCTCGTACCTGCACAAAACAAATAAATCCTCGCAACCAACGCAAATAGGGGTTGTCAATCCCTATAAGGCCACTTACGAGAGTGAGATCTGATAGATATGATAAGATAATAATTTTGGTATTTTTATGATAAAGATGCAAAGTAAAATAAAGGCAAAGTAAATAGCAAAGAAAATAACTAAGTAGTCGGAGATTAATATGATAAAGATAGACCCGGGGGCCATAGGTTTCACTAGTGGCTTCTCTCGAGAGCATAAGTATTCTATGGTGGGTGAACAAATTACTGTTGAGCAATTAATAGAATTGAGCATAGTTATGAGAATATCTAGGTATGATCATGTATATAGGCATCAGGTCCTAGACAAGTAGGCCGACTCCTGCCTGCATCTACTACTATTACTCCACTCATCGTCTGCTATCCAGCATGCATCTAGAGTATTAAGTTAAGAACAGAGTAACGCCTTAAGCAAGATGACATGATGTAGAGGGATAGACTGATGCAATATGAAGAAAACCCCATCTTGTTATCCTCGATGGCAATAATACAATACGTGCCTTGCTGCCCCTAATGTCATTGGGAAAGTACACCACAAGATTGAACCCAAAGCTAAGCACTTCTCCCATTGCAAAAAAGATCAATCTAGTAGGCCAAACCAAACTGATAATTCGAAGAGACTTGCAAAGATAACCAATCATACATAAAAGAATTCAGAGAAGATTCAAATATTATTCATAGATAGAATTGATCATAAACCCACAATTCATCGGTCTCAACAAAACACACCGCAAAAAGAAGATTACATCGAATAGTTCTCCACAAGAGACAGGGAGAACATTGTATTGAGATCCAAAAAGAGAGAAGAAGCCATCTAGCTACTAACTATGGACCCGTAGGTCTGAGGTAAACTACTCACACTTCATCGGAGGGGCTATGGTGTTGATGTAGAAGCCCTCTGTGATCGACGCCCCCTCCGGCGGAGCTCCGAAACAGGCCCCAAGATGGGATCTCATGGATACAGAAAGTTACGGCAGTGGAATTAGGGTTTTGCTCTGTATCTGATTGTTTGGGGACCGTAGGTATATATAGGAGGAAGGAGTACGTCGGTGGAGCAATAGGGGGCCCATGAGGGTGGAGGGCGCGCCTGGGGGGGTAGGCGTGCCCCCCTACGTCGTGGCCTCCTCTTTTCTATCTTAACGTAGGGTCCAAGTCTCCCGGGTCTTGTTCATTGATAAAATCACGTTCCCGAAGGTTCCATTCCGTTTGGACTCCGTTTCATATTCCTTTTCTTCGAAACCCTAAAAGAGGCAAAAAACAGCAATTCTGGGCTGGGCCTCCGGTTAATAGGTTAGTCCCAAAAATAATATAAAAGTGGATAATAAAGCCCAATAATGTCCAAAACAGTAGATAATATAGCATGGAGCAATCAAAAATTATAGATACGTTGGAGACGTATCAAGCATCCCCAAGCTTAATTCCTGCTCGTCCTCAAGTAGGTAAATGATAAAAATAAAATTTTTGATGCGGAGTGCTACTTGGCATAATTTTAATGTAATTCTTATTAATTGTGGTATGAATATTCAGATCCGAAAGATTCAAGACAAAAGTTCATATTGACATAAAAATAATAATACTTCAAGCATACTAACAAAGAATTATGTCTTCTGAAAATAACATGGCCAAAGAAAGTTCATCCCTACAAAATCATATAGTTTAGTCATGCTCCATTTTCATCACACAAGAATGCTCTCATCATGCACAACCCCGATGGCAAGCCAAGAAATTGTTTCATACTTTAGTAATTCAAACCTATAAACTTTCACGCAATATATGGGCGCGAGCCATGGACACAGCACTATGGGTGGAATAGAATATAATGAGGGGGGTTATGTGGAGAAGACAAGAAAGGAGAAAGTCTCACATCAACGAGGCTAATCAATGGGCTATGGAGATGCCCACCGATTGATGATAATGCAAGGAGTAGGGATTGCCATGCAACAGATGCACTAGAGCTATAAATGTATGAAAGCTCAACAAAAGAAACTAGTGGGTGTGCATCCAACTTGCTTGCTCACGAAGACCTAGGGCACTTGAGGAGGCCCATTGTTGGAATATACAAGCCAAGTTCTATAATGAAAAATTCCCACTAGTATATGAAAGTGACAAAACAAGAGACTCTCTAACATGAAGATTAAGGTGCTACTTTGAAGCACAAGCGTGGCAAAGGATAGTAACATTGTCCCTTCTCTCTTTTTATCTCATTTTTTGGGTCTTCTCCTTTTTATGGCCTTTCTCTCTTTTTTTGGGCCTTCTCTTTTTTATGGCCTTTCTCTTTTTTTATTCCTCACTTGGGACAATGCTCTAGAAAATGATGATCATCACACTTTTATTTATTTACAACTCAATGATTACAACTCGATACTAGAACAAAGGATGACTCTATATGAATGCCTCCGCTGGTGTACCGGGATATGCAATGGACCAAGAGTGACATGTATGAAAGAATTATGAACGGTGGCTTTGCCACAAATACTATGTCAACTACATGATCATGCTAAGAAATATGACAATAATGAATGTGTCATGATGAACGGAATGATGGAAAGTTGCATGGTAATATATCTCGGAATGGCTATGGAAATGCCATAATAGGTAGGTATGGTGTCTATTTTGAGGAAGATATAAGGAGTTTTATGTGTGAAAGAGCGTATTATATCACGGGGTTTGGATGCACCGGCGAAGTTTGCACCAACTCTCAATGTGAGAAAGGGCAATGCACGGTACCGAAGAGGCTAGCAAGGATGGAAGGGTGAGAGTGCGTATAATCCATGGACTCAACATTAGTCATAAAGAACTCACATACTTATTGCAAAAATCTACAAGTCATCAAAAACCTCGGTACTACACGCATGCTCCTAGGGGGATAGATTGGTATGAAAAGACCATTGCTCGTCCCCGACTGCCACTTATAAGGAAGACAATCAAATAACACCTCATGTTTCAAATTTGTTCCATAACGTTTACCATACGTGCATGCTACGGGACTTGCAAACTTCAACACAAGTATTTCTCAATTTCACAACTACTCAACTAGCACGACTTTGATATTATTACCTCCATATCTCAAAACAATCATCAAGCATCAAACTTCTCTTAGTATTCAGAACACTCTAAAGAACATTTTACTAACTTTGAATACCTAGCATATTAGGATTTTAAGCAAATTACCATGCTATTAAGGCTCTCAAAATAATCTAAGTGCAGCATGAGAGATCAATAGTTTTAATAAAACAAATCCACCACCGTGCTCTAAAAGATATAAGTGAAGTACTAGAACAAGACTATATAACTCAAAAGATATAAGCGAAGCACATAGAGTATTCTAACAAATTCCAAATCATGTATGGCTCTCTCAAAAGGTGTGTACAGAAAGGATGATTGTGGTAAACTAAAAAGAAAAGACTAAAATAATGCAAGATGCTCCAAGCAAAACACATATCATGTGGCGAATAAAAATATAGCTCCAAGTAAAGTTACCGATAGAAGTAGACGAAAGAGGGGATGCCTTCCGGGGCATCCCCAAGCTTTGGCTTTTAGGTGTCCTTAGATTATCTTGGGGGTGCCATGGGCATCCCCAATCTTAGGCTCTTGCTACTCCTTGTTCCATAATCCATCAAATCTTTACCAAAAACTTGAAAACTTCACAACACAAAACTTAAAGTAGAAAATCTCGTGAGCTCCGTTAGCGAAAGAGAATAAAAGACAACTTCAAGGTACTATAATTAACTCATTCCTTATTTATATTGGTGTTATAACTACTGTATTCCAACTTCTCTATGGTTTATAAACTATTTTACTAGCCATAGATTCATCAAAATAAGCAAACACCACACGAAAAACAGAATCTGTCAAAACAGAACAGTCTGTAGTAATCTGTAGCTAGTGCAAGATCTGGAATCCCAAAAATTCTAAAATAAATCGCTGGACGTGAGGAATTTATCTATTAATCATCTTCAAAAATAATTAACTAAATATAACTTTCCAAATAAAAATGACAGCAGTTCTCGTGAGCGCTAAAGTTTCTGTTTTTTACAGCAAGTTCAACAAGACTTTCCCCAAGTCTTCCCAACGGTTCTACTTGGCACAAACACTAATTAAACACCAAAAACACAACCGAAACAGAGGATAGATAAATTATTTATTACTAAACAGGAGCAAAAATCAAGTAATAAAAATAAAATTGGGTTGCCCCCCAACAAGCGCTATTGTTTAACGCCCCTAGCTAGGCATAACAAGCAAGGATAGATCTAGGTATTGACATCTTTGGTAGGCAATCCATAAGTAGCTCTCATAATAGATTAATAAGGTAATGTAATTTTCTTTCTAGTAAAGTGTTCCATGCCTTTCCTTAATGGAAATTGGAATCTAATATTTCCTTCCTTCATATCAATAATTGCACCAATCGTTCTAAGGAAAGGTCTACCAAGAATAATAGGACATGAAGGATTGCAATCTATGTCAAGAACAATAAAATCTACGGGCACATAATTCCAATTTGCAACAATAAGAACAACATTAATTCTTCCCATAGGTTTCTTAATAGTGGAATCCGCAAGGTTCAAGTTTAGAGAGCAATCATTAAAATCACGGAAACCTAACAAATCACACAAAGTCTTTGGAATCGTGGAAACACTAGCACCCAAATCACATAAAGCATACCATTCATGATCTTTAATTTTAATTTTAATAGTTGGTTCCCACTCATCATAAAGTTTTCTAGGGATAGAAACTTCCAATTCAAGTTTTTCTTCATAAGATTGCATCGAGGCATCAACGATATGTTTAGTAAACGCTTTATTTTGACTATAAGCGTGAGGAGAATTTAGCACGGATTACAACAAGGAAATACTATCAATCAAAGAGCAATTTTCATAGTTAAATTCCTTGAAATCCATAATAGTGGGTTTAGCAACATCTAGGGTTTTAATTTCTTTAATCCCACTTTTATCAATTTTAGCATCAAGATCAACAAATTCCGAATTCTTGGAACGCCTTCTAGGTAAAGGTGGATCATATTCAGTCCCATCATTATAAAGATTCATATTTCAAAACAAAGATTTAATAGGGGACACATCAATAACGTTTAGATCTTCATCTTTATTTTCATAGGAACTAGAAGAACACACTCTTATAAAGGCATCTTTCTTGGCACGCGTCCTAGCGGTTCTTTCTTTGCACTCATCAATGGAATTCTCATGGCTTTGAGAGACTCATTGATATCATGCTTAGGTGGAATAGATATAAGTTTCAAAGAATCAACGTTCCTAGCCAAATCATCAATCTTAAGCAATTTTTCTTCAATCATAGCATTAGAATTCTTTTGTGAAGTAATAAATTCTTTAATATTAGATTCAAAATCAGAGGGCATCTTATTATAATTTCCATAAGAATTGTTGTAGGAATTACCATAATTATTAGAGGAATTACTAGGATAAGGCCTAGGGTTGAAATTTCCTTTATACGCATTGTTACCAAAATTGTTCCTACCAACAAAATTCACATCCATATATTCATAATTATTCTCAATCAATGTAGACAAGGGCATATCATTAGGATCAGAAGAAACACTCTTATTAGCAAATAATTTCACAAGTTCATCCATCTTTCCACTCAAAACATTAATTTCTTCTATCGCATGCACCTTTTTATTAGTAGATCTTTCAGTATGCCATTGAGAATAATTAACCATAATATTATCTAGGAGTTTAGTAGCTTCTCCTAAAGTAATTTCCATAAAAGTGCCTCCCGCGGCCAAATCTAAAAGATTTCTAGAAGCAAAATTCAATTCAGCATATTTTTTTTGTATAATCATCCACAAATTTAAACCATGAGTAGGGCAATTATGTATCATTAATTTCATTCTCTCCCAAGCTTGTGCAACATGTTCATGATCAAGTAGCTTAAAATTCATAATATCGTTTCTAAGAGAGATGATCTTAGCGGGAGGAAAATACTTAGAGATAAAAGCATCTTTGCACTTGTTCCATGAATCAATACTATTTTTAGGCAAAGACGAAAACCAAGCTTTAGCATGATCTCTAAGCGAAAAAGGAAATAGCTTCAATTTAACAATATCATTATCCACATCTTTCATCTTTTGCATGTCACACAAATCAACGAAGCTATTTAGATGGGTAGCGGCATCTTCACTAGGAAGGTCGGAAAATGGATCTTTCATGACAAGGTTCAGCAAAGCAGTATTAATTTCACAAGATTCAGCATCGGTAAGAGGAGCAATCGGAGTGCTAATAAAATCATTGTTGTTGGTATTGGTGAATTCACACAATTTAGTATTATCTTGAGCCATCGTGACAAGCAAGCAAACTAACACACAAGCAAACAAAAATCAAGTGGGCAAAAAGAGGCAAATAGAGAAAGAGAGGGAGGATAGAGAGAGAGAGGGCGAATAAAACGGAAAGGGTGAAGTGGGGGAGTGGAAAATGAGAGGCAAATGGCAAATAATGTAATACGGGAGATAAGGGTATGTGATGGATACTTGGTATGTTGACTTTTGCGTAGACGTCCCTGGCAACGGGGCCAGAAATCCTTCTTGCTACCTCTTGAGCACTGCGTTGGTTTTCCCCGAAGAGGAAGGGATGATGCAGCAAAGTAGCATAAGTATTTCCCTTAGTTTTTGAGAACCAAGGTATCAATCAGTAGGAGGCTACGCGTGAGTCCCTCGTACCTGCACAAAACAAATAAATCCTTGCAACCAACGCAAATAGGGGTTGTCAATCCCTATAAGGCCACTTACAAGAGTGAGACCTGATAGATATGATAAGATAATATTTTTGGTATTTTTATGATAAAGATGCAAAGTAAAATAAAGTCAAAGTAAATAGCAAAGGAATTAACTAAGTAGTAGGAGATTAATATGATGAAGATAGACCTGGGGCCATAGGTTTCACTAGTGGCTTCTCTCGAGAGCATAAGTATTCTACGGTGGGTGAACAAATTACTATTGAGCAATTGACAGAATTGAGCATAGTTATGAGAATATCTAGGTATGATCATGTATATAGGCATCACGTCCGAGACAAGTAGACCGACTCCAGCCTGCATCTACTACTATTACTCCACTCATCGACCGCTATCCAGCATGCATCTAGAGTATTAAGTTAAAAATAGGGTAACGCCTTAAGCAAGATGACATGATGTAGAGGGATCGACTCATGCAATATGAAGAAAACCCCATCTTGTTATCCTCGATGGCAACAATACAATACGTGCCTTGTTGCCCCTACTGTCACTGGGAAAGGACACCGCAAGATTGATCCCAAAGCTAAGCACTTCTCCCATTGCAAGAAAGATCAATCTAGTAGGCCAAACCAAACTGATAATTCGAAGAGACTTGCAAAGATAACCAATCATACATCGGTCTCAACAAACACAAACAGCATGCATCTAGAGAACTATTCGATGTAATCTTGTTTTTGCGGTGTGTTTGTTGAGACCGATGAATTGTGGGTTTATGATCAAGTCTATCTATGAATAATATTTGAATCTTCTCTGAATTCTTTTATGTATGATTGGTTATCTTTGCAAGTCTCTTCGAATTATCAGTTTGGTTTGGCCTACTAGATTGATCTTTCTTGCAATGGGAGAAGTGTTTAGCTTTGGGTTCAATCTTGTGGTGTCCTTTCCCAATGACAGTAGGGGCAGCAAGGCACGTATTGCATTGTTGCCATCGAGGATAACAAGATGGGGTTTTCATCATATTGCATGAGTTTATCCCTCTACATCATGTCATCTTGCTTAAGGCGTTACTCTGTTTTCATTAACTTAACACTCTAGATACATGCTGGATAGCGGTCGATGAGTGGAGTAATAGTAGTAGATGCACGCAGGAGTCGGTCTACTTGTCTCGGACGTGATGCCTATATACATGATCATACCTAGATATTCTCATAACTATGCTCAATTCTGTCAATTGCTCAACAGTAATTTGTTCATCCACCGTAGAATACTTATGTTCTCAAGAGAAGCCACTAGTGAAACCTATGGCCCCCGGGTCTATCTTCATCATATTAATCTCCCAATACTTAGTTATTTCCTTTCATTTTTACTTTGCTTTTTTTACTTTGCATCTTTATCACAAAAATACCAAAAATATTATCTTATCATATCTATCAGATCTCACTCTCGTAAGTGGCCGTGTAGGGATTGACAACCCCTTATCGTGTTGGTTGCGAGGATTTATTTGTTTTGTGCAGGTACGAGGGACTGGCGCGTAGCCTCCTACTGGATTGATACCTTGGTTCTAAAGAATTGAGGGAAATACTTACGCTACTTTGCTGCATCATCCCTTCCTCTTCGGGGAAAACCAACGCAGTACTCAAGAGGTAGCATATCTATTTCAAAACCGAGCTCTAGCACCTCTACAAAATGCTGCTTCCCTATGCGAAAGTCTTATCCATTTACTTTTATGTTGAGTCATCATCCTTGAGGGAGTCCTGGATTAGGGGGTCTCCGGACAGCCGGATTATATCCTTTGGCTGGACTGTTAGACTATTAAGATACAAGATTGAAGACTTCGTCTCATGTCCGGATGGGACTCTACTTGGCGTGGAAGGCAAGCTAGGTAATATGGATATGTATATCTCCTCCTTTATAACCGACCTTGTGTAACCCTAGCCCTCTCCGGTGTCTATATAAACCGGAGGGTTTTAGTCCGTAGGACAACATGCAATCATGCCATAGGCTAGCTTCTAGGGTTTAGCCTCTCTGATCTCGTGGTAGATCTACTCTTGTACTACCCATATCATCAATATTAATCAAGCAGGGTGTAGGGTTTTACCTCCATCAAGAGGGCCCGAACCTGGGTAAAACTTCGTGTCCCCTGCCTCCTATTACCATCCGCCTAGACGCACAGTTCGGGACCCCCTACCTGAGATCCGCCGGTTTTGACACTGACATTGGTGCTTTCATTGAGAGTTCCTCTGTGTTGTCGCCGTTAGGCTTGATGGCTCCTTCTATCATCGTCAGCGATGTAGTCCAGGGTGAGACTTTTCTCCCCGGACAGATTTTTGTATTCGGCGGCTTTGCACTGCGGGCCAATTCGCTTGGCCATCTGGAGCAGATTGAAAGCTACGCCCTGGCCATCAGGTCAGGTTTGGAAGCTTAAGCTACACGGCCGATATCTGCGGAGACTTGATCTTCGACGGATTCGAGCCTTTGCCTTGTGCGTCACGCAATCATGATGAGTACGATTTAGCTCTACCATCCGACAGCGTTCAGGAGATCGCACCGGCATCCGCTCCGACCCTCAATTCAGAGCCAGTTGCACCGTCCATGGACGGGTGGATGGTGTCGGATTTCGGGTTCCGGCAGACCCTTGAGGTTCGAACACTGGGGTGCGCGTGGAGATTTCGCCTCCTACCTACCTGCACCCCTCTGCCATGCTAGGATCTAAAACTAAGGAAAGAACAACACAAGAGACACATGGTTTATACTAGTTCGGGCCACCGTTGTGGTGTAATACCCTACTCCAGTGTGTGGTGTGGTGGATTGCCTCTTGGGCTGATGATGATGAACAATACAAGGAAGAACAGCCTCGCGAGGGTCTGCTCTTGGCTGGGGCGATGAACTGCTTAGTGGAGCGCAGTCACCTTTCTCTCTCTCTCTCTCTCTCTCTCTCTCTCTCTCTCTCTCTCTCTCTCTCTCTCTCTCTCTCTGCTTCCTCCAACCGACCGAACCGACCGACCCCCCCCCCCGTTGCTATGTGGGTGGCTGGTCCTATTTATAGAGGCCCTGGTCCTCTTCCCAAATATCGAGCGGGAAGGGAGCCAACATTGGCGGGCTAATTTGAAGGGGGACAACAAGTATCAGCTATCCTGACAAAAGTAGTCTTCACCTGCGATAAGCTCTGGTGATGACGACGTCCTGGGCTCCACAGTAACCTCCGTCTCGTAGTCCTCCTGGTCTTGGTCTCGTTGCACCGAAATAGCAACCTTTGCCTGATGCCTCGGTACTCCGCGGCTGCGCTTGGCCCCTTTGCACCGAAGAGGAAAGGAGGATGCTGCGCGGGCTGGCACCCGCCTGGCGCCCTGAGTCGACATGGCTGGCGTCACGGGCACCTCATGAGGTACCCCGCCTTGATCTCTCCGCCTCCTCGCGAGCCAGCCTGACGAGGCCGTGCCTGAGAAAGCTCCGTGTCATCCGCCCCGCGAGGCTTGGCCCCTCGCGAGGGTCTTGGGTTTGTGTTGGTGAAGGCGGGCCGAGCTGGGCCCCCCTTGAGCCACGCCGCAGGCCACAGGCAGGCAAGTCTGGGGACCCCCGTTCCTAGAACGCCGAAAGTAGCCCCCGGGCCCAAGGCGCGCCCGGACTTGGCCGTGCAGGGAGGCGGAAGGGCAAGAACGAAGCGCCGCGGGCCCTAACAGCCTGTGGCCTTGGGCGCCGCGTGGCAGTTGATTGGACGTGGGCGGCTCCCCTTCCCCATGACGCCTCGGCAACTTCACGGATTGGACAAGTCCCTGCATGCAAAAAACGGGTCATGATTACCTGCGATCGTGGAGGTCGGCGGTTGGCCTTCACCGACCATAAGTACGGAACGGCGCACGCCCTTCCAGTCCATCCCTCCTTGCTTCTCCTTCTTCCCAAGCCTTGCTCCGTCTTGCCGCGATGGCTCCGATCCGCCGGTTCTCGACGGCAGAGAAGGGAAAGGCTCCCCGAGAGGGGCCAGACCCACTCCCGCCGAAGAAATGGCTCATCCCCCGTGGCCCGGACGAAGGGGCCCTTCAGGTGGTGTCGAGGCCTTTGTGCGAGCGGGCGCCGCCGGGGTTCCCGCTTCCATTGTACGCCCACGTTGAGGGCCCCGGAGGAGCTGATGCTGACCGCCATGGGCGGCGCCGCCGTCGGCGCCGACGGGTCACGAAGGTGTGGGTCGTCCAACCCCTAGGGTCCACACCGAGGGCTCCTCCCAAGAGTTCGTGCTCCACATCGCCATTCCTCTTCAGTCTTGGATCCGCCTGCCTCCCTTCTTCGCCTCAATCATCCCGCGGGGGGAGCCCCTGGAGCTCCGGCTGTAGCACGCCGGCTGCAGCACCCTCGCGACCGAGGCAGAGGTCGCGGTCGTCGCCCCGGGCGAGGTCTACATGACTCGGGGCTGGAGAGAGATCGGTCGGGTTTGCAGGACAAGGGGCGTCTTTGCGATCCACTTGGTCTACGATGGTGCTTCGGTGATGCTCTTCAAGGACTTCGATGCGAGCGGGCGCCGGCTGGAGTGCTGCCCCAGGGAAGGCGGCCGGGACCCTGCTGCGACGAGGACTGGGCTCACCAACCGCTCCCTTGGTGGCTCCTCAGGCGGTGGAGACGTCGGGGGTTCCAGCGACTCCGGCGAGCCCTTCGCGACTCCAGAGACGAGCGACAACAGCTACGAGCCCCCGAGCCGGCGCCTCTCCTGGAGCAGGGCGGGCTCGTCAGGCCACCATCGACTCTGATCTGGATGGGGTTGGCATCGATGCTTGACGGTCCATCGTTGATGATGGCGTCTTTTGTAAGAATGCGCGTAGTTTGCGTCTCTTCAGGATCTGTTCCCTACGAGGAACCAAAAACGCGCCCCGTGGGGGCTTGTAAGGTGCCTGTGATCCTGTTTTGTTAATATAACCCTTGTCGTAAATTTGCGCAAGTTGCTCATTCCGTCTTAGCTCAGTCCTCCCTTTAGAACCTCACGAGGGCTTGGTGCTCTGCGCCGACAGGTCCCAGTCCCAAGGCGGCTTTAGCCGTCGCTGGTATGCCAGGTCGCGTTGCCGTGGTCAAGGCCAGGAGGTGAGCGACCCGGAGTCCGGTAAGAGCCCCTGAGTCGCGATGCTCAGGAGGTCCCCTTTGGCGCCCAAGCAGCCGTCGTTCGGTGAGAAAGGAGAGCGGCATCGCTAACATGGGATAGCATTAGGTGCGGGGATGGTTCCACGGTAGCTGGCGCTTCCGGGCGATGACTTATCTCGAGGATCAGGGGCCGCTCTCTGGTGTGTCGCCGGGTCCGTGCATCGGCAGGCGCGAGGTTGCTTGGCGAGGTCCTCGTGTGTCTCTCCCCTCTCGCTTTTGCTCCCCTTTCTGCTCTACGTCCTCGGGTCCCGGCCCTCGAGCGAGTCTCAGCCGTCGCTGGTATGCCAGGTCGCGATGCCGTGGTCAAGGCCAGAGGGTGAGGGCTGGAGAGCCAGTAGGAGCCCTTAGTCGCGATGCTCAGGCACCCCCCTTTAACGTGCAAGCGGTTCGAGCAGACAAGAGCGAAGGAGATACCGCAAGGGCATCGCCTGACGCAGCTCCTCCGGGAGGTCATGCAGGTCCATCATAGAAAAAGCAAAGGGTTGCCATGACAATTGACGGTCAGCCGTGGGTTGCTTCCGAGGGGTAGTGAGGCACTGAAGGCTTGATGAGGTGACGCTATGCGGGGCTGTTGCGGCCAGAGCTCAGCCATCCAGGTTTGTTGGCGTTACAGGGACGGACCCATGCGCAAGCGTCGTGCCGTTTGGGAGTAGCTCCGTTAGTTGGCGTCAGCTGAGCAAGCAACTGGGTAAAAAACATTAGCTGCGAAGGAGTGGGTTCGTTCAAATAGATGCTGGGAATGCGGAGATCACTGGGTCAGGCCCGAGCGACTTGGGGATCATGCAGCCCGAGGGGCGCCCCCAAGAAGGTAAGCTAACGACATGGAATAAAAGGGATACACGCCGCAGGGACGGACCCACGCGGCCTGGGAATAATGCAGCCCTGGGGGCGCTCCCAGCTGGAAGTAAAACTCGAAAGATGTCACCTGATGATGTTGAAGACGAAAGGGTGTTGGTGTAGCAGACTCGGTGGGCTGCGGAAGCTGATCCTCATGAGCCCCCAAGCCCAGGGGCCTCGGGAGGCTCCGGAGGCGCTGGCGGCTCCTCGCGGACCATCTCCATCTCCGCCAGGGCTGCGGAACGCCTGGCCTCTCGTGCCTCCGCGATGCCCCTCATGAGGCGCTGGTACATGTCAGCCGCGCTCGGCAAGCCGTAAGGCATGCGAACGTAGCTGTGGGGTGGACCTCCGCAGCGCCCCACTTGCGAGGGCCAGAGGCGCTCCAGGGAGGCGACTTGGTTGAGCCCTGGTACATCGATGCAGACGCGCAGCCCGCCATCCTCGCCTGGATGGGGGGCCACTGCTGGTAGGCGACGGCCGCCTCTCATGACTCTTGACTCCTGTAGCTCCTGAATGGCCTTGCTGACGAACTCCTGAGGGTCTGGATCTCCTTGCCTTGCTCCTTCTTGAGGGAAACGTGCTTCAAAACACGCCTCCAGGTGGTGCCCAAGCGCCTCCCTCGTGACCCTAGCTAGGTCGGTGGCCCTCCAGGGGAGAGCCCCCGAGCCCTGCCTGAGGAGGGCGCCGGGCGCGCTTTCCTATACGATGGAGGGAGGTTCCCCTGGGCAGGCGCGGGCCCAGAGGAGCCGGGCCAGACGATGTCTTCTTCTTCTTGGGGGCGGCCTCGGGAAGCCTCCTGCTTCCGCGATCCGGGTCTTCCAGTGATGCGGCCTGAAAGGCTCGTTCCAGGGAACACACCGCGTCCTTCTCTTCACATGGCACCGTGATGACTCCGCCGCTTCCTGGCATCTTGAGGACGTTGTAGCCATGGTGAGTTACGGCCATGAACTTGGCCAGCGCTGGGTACCCAAGGATGGCGTTGTACGGTAGGCGAATGTGGGCGACGTCGAAGTCGATGAGCTCGGTGCGGTAGTTGTCGCGTGCCCCGAAGGTGACAGGGAGGCGGACCTGCCCAATCGGGACCGTGGAGCCGTCGGTGATACCGGAGAAAGGCTTGGTTGGCTGAAGCTGGCTGTAGGGCACTTGGAGGTTGTTGAATGTTTCCACGGACAGGACGTTGAGCCCTGCCCCGCCATCGATGAGGGTCTTGGTGACCACCACGTTGCTGATGATTGGGGAACAAAGCATCGGGAGGACTCCGGCTGTAGCCGCACACTTGAGCTGATCTGCTGAGCTGAACGTGATGGCGCACGCCGACCACCTGAGAGGGCGCGTGGCTTCGAGCCTGGGGAGGACTGCGTTCACTTCGCGGGCGAACTGCTTGAAGATGCGTTGAGAGGCTGGGGCTTGAGCCCCGCCCAGGATGCAGGCGATCGCGCGCGGCTCCTGGAAGCCCCCAGCCTCCTCGTCCTGGTGGTGTTCCTTGTTTCTCCTTGGCTGCGGCGGCAGCGGTGGGAGGCCTGCGTTGCCTTGCGGGCGATCCTCGCGAGGCTGATCCCTCCAGTCTCCCTCGCGAGGTGGGTCTTGCCAGCGATCCTCGCGAGGTTGGTCGCGCCACCCTTGGCGTGGGCCACGGTCTTCCCAGCGTCCTGCGTTCCTTCCTCCTCCTCGGTCGTAGCCCCGGTCACCGCGGTCGGGGCGACGGCCGATCCTTCCTTCTCGCACAGCTCGGAGTTCTTGACATTCGTTGGTGTTGTGGGTGTGGAGGTCGTGGTACACACAGTACCGGCTGCCCTTGGAAGGTTCGGGCTGATCTCTGCCCCGCTTGGTGTCTGGTTCTGCCGCGAGCACGACAGCCCCCTTGCGCTTCACATCCTTGGCCTTGAGCTTCTTCTCTTCTGGGTCTGCGGCAGGCAGCTGGAGGAGGGAGAGACGCCCTTCCTCAGCCCTGGCGCACTTGTTCGCCAAGTTGAACAGCTCCAAGGAAGTGCACAGGTCTTCATGCATCGCCAGCTCCTCCTTCATCTTAACGTCGCACACGCTGTCGGGGAAGGCCGAGATGATGGCCTCCTCAGTCACCTTGGGAATCTTGAGGCGTGCATTGTTGAAGCGCTGGATGTACTTCTGCAGGGTTTCCCCAGGCTGTTGCTTGATGCGGCGCATGTCGCTCATGGCGGGTGGCCGGTCGCGAGTGCCTTGGAAGTTGGCGATGAAGCGGGTGCGCATCTCGTCCCAGGAGGAGATTGTGCCTGGAGCCAGGTTCAGGAGCCAGGTGCGGTCCCCGTCCTTGAGTGCCATGGGGAAACAGTTCGCCATGACCTTCTCGTCTCCGTTGGCAGCTTCGATGCCCAGCTCGTAGAGCTGGAGGAACTCTGCAGGGTCAGTCGTGCTGTCGTAGCAAGGAGGCAAGTCTGGCTTGAACTTGCCGGGCCACGCGACGCTGCGTAGCTCGGTGGTGAAGGCGTGGCAGCCTGCTGTGGCCACGGGAGGCCTCGGGTGACGGGGAGCTTGGTCTTGCATGTCCCCACGCGCAGCAGCTGGGAGCAGCGCAGGATCTTGACACGCGGGAGCAGGAGCATGGTCGCGACGTGCTGGAGCAGGGAGCGCCCGGGCAGCTTCTTGCGGGCGAGGGACTTCCTGGCAGCTCTGCTCTTGCCGCGCTGGCACCTGGCGGAGCGGGTTCCGCCCAGCGGCCACGCGCCTTGGAGCCATGGCGTCTTCTTGAGGAGGAGGCGGCCGGGGCGCCGCCGGAGCCTCGTCGCCCGCGCGGGGCGGGGTGCGGTGCAGTGGAACGGACGGCGCAGGAGAGCCCCCCGCGGCGCGGACGAGCTCGGCGACGCGGTCGAGCCATTCTTCGTAGACGTCGTCGACGAGACAGTAGCGCAGGAGCTCGTTTGCCACGATGAGTGCAGCCCGAGCCTCCATGGGGGCGCAGAGCGCGCGGGACGAAGAACTAGCTGGGGTGAGCGAGGGAGTTGCGGTGCGGCCATCTTGCCGCATGGATGGATACTGGGACGATGCTTGCCGCTCGTCCCCCGCCGGGCTGGTAGCGGCGTTGACGGCAGGTGACGGGGAACGGCGTGGATGCCCGCCGACAAGGGCCGTCAGGGCGACGCGGGAAGCGAGTGCGGCCTGGCGCTCGGCGCAGGCCCGACGAGCGTCACACATGGGCATGATGGTCGGAGGAGAACGGGGCGGTGGAAGACGAATTCCGGCGCACCCCTACCTGGCGCGCCAAATGTCGAATTTCGGGTTCCGGCAGACCCTTGAGGTTCGAACACTGGGGTGCGCGCGGAGATTTCGCCTCCTACCTACCTGCACCCCTCCGCCATGCTAGGATCTAAAACTAAGGAAAGAACAACACAAGAAACACATGGTTTATACTGGTTCGGGCCACCGTTGTGGTGTAATACCCTACTCCAGTGTGTGGTGTGGTGGATTGCCTCTTGGGCTGATGATGATGAACAATACAAGGAAGAACAGCCTCGCGAGGGTCTGTTCTTGGCTTGGGCGATGAACTGCTTAGTGGAGCTCAGTCACCTTTCTCTCTCTCTCTCTCTCTCTCTCTCTCTCTCTCTCTCTCTCTCTCTCTCTCTCTGCTTCCTCCAACCGACCGAACCGACCGACCCCCCCCCGTTGCTATGTGGGTGGCTGGTCCTATTTATAGAGGCCCTGATCCTCTTCCCAAATGTCGAGCGGGAAGGGAGCCAACATTGGTGGGCTAATTTGAAGGGGGACAACAAGTATCAGCTATCCTGACAAAAGTAGTCTTCGCCTGCGCAAAGCTCTGGTGATGACGCCGTCTTGGGCTCCACGGTGACCTCCGTCTCGTAGTCCTCCTGGTCTTGGTCTCGTTACACCGAAATGGCAACCTTTGCCTGATGCCTCGGTACTCCGCGGCTGCGCTTGCCCCCTTTGCACCAAAGAGGAAAGGAGGACGCTGCGCGGGCTGGCACCCGCCTGGCGCCCTGAGTCGTCATGGCTTGCATCACGGGCACCTCGTGAGGTACCCCGCCTTGATCTCTCCGCCTCCCCGTGAGCCAGTCTGACAAGGCCGTGCCTGAGAAAGCTCCGCGTCATCCGCCCTGCGAGGCTTGGCCCCTCGCGAAGGTCTTGGGTTTGTGTTGGTGAAGGCGGGCTGAGCTGGGCCCCCCCTTGAGGCACGCTGCAGGCCACAGGCAGGCAAGTCTAGGGACCCCCGTTCCCAGAACACCGACAGATGGACCCCGCCACGGAGGCCTTACCCCCATCGGCGACCGAGCCGAGCATCGACCTTACTCTTCATGAGAGCCGTGTTGACAAACTGCCGGATCTCTCTCCAGCCACGGACTCTGAACCGCCTGCGCCCGTTCCTAGCGAATCTAGTTGGGCGCCGATCATGGACTTTACCTCCACGGTTATTTTTCATCACTCGCCCCTTGGCGACATACTGAACTCATTAAGGTCTCTTTCCTTGTCAGGAGAATCCTAGCCGAACTATGTCCGGCAGGATTGGGATGCGGATGGCGTCAAAATTCACCGCCCACCCACCACCCACTTAGTAGCCTCTGTCGATGACCTAACTGACATGCTCGACTTCGATTCCGAAGACATCGACGGTATGGATGATGATGCAGGAGACGAACAGGAACCACTGCCCACAAGGCACTGGACGCCCACTTCATCACATGACGTATACATGGTGGACACACCAAAAGAAAACAACCACGAGGAATAGAAGGACGCAATGAAGGGTTGTCCCCTCGAGAAGCAGTCAAAGTGGCGGCATAAGCGCCGCTCCAAATCCCGCCTCGGCAGAAACAACGATCATATAGACCAAGTGTTAGAGCAGGGTGAACCATCGCCGGACCACGGCAACACGGAGAATCAAACCGAACAACCCAATTCTATCAAAGATAACAGTCCGGATGACATCACACCGGACAGACACCCGGAGCAACAGAATGCCCGTCAAAGCCTCATTGCCACCGCGAGGAGTCTAAAAAAGCAGAAGCAAAGGCTCAAGGCTGCGCAAGACACACTTAAAATCAGATGGAGTAAAGTACTCAATACGATAGCGAAGTACGGCGGTAATTGCCCCACCAAGAGCTACCCGAAGCGGAAGTTGCTACCTGAATTCGACGTGGAGGCCTTAGATCCCCTGCAACCAAAAATTAAAACGGCCACCTGGCCGGATAGACGACCTCATGGCCAACATAGAGCGACAAACAACACCGCACATAAGCCACTACGCGATCCACGCAAGGGCTCACATCAAAAGGACGGCGCAACTAGATCCATCTATGGACCACGCAAGCGCGCTCCAGCATACGATGCAACACAACAAACATCCGAACAACACGGTAAACCCAGATACAGGGGTGCCGCACACCCCCTATATTTCACCGATGAGGTGCTGGACCATGAATTTCCAGAGGGATTCAAACCCGTAAACATAGAGGCATACGACGGAACAACAAACCCCGGGGTCTGGATTGAGGACTATATCCTCCATATCCATATGGCTCGAGGAGATGATCTCCATGCCATCAAGTACTTACCCCTCAAGCTCAAAGGGCCAGCTCGGCACTGGCTTAAAAGCCACCCCGAAAACTCCATTGGAAGCTGGGAAGAGCTCGAAGATGCTTTTTGGGCAAATTTTCAAGGGACTTATGTCCGACCTCCGGATGCGGATGATTTGAGTCATATAACTCAACAGGCCGGAGAGTCAGCACGAAAGCTTTGGAATAGGTTTCTCACTAAAAAGAACCAAATAGTCGACTGTCCGGACGCAGAAGCCTTGGCAGCCTTTAAGCATAGCGTCCGCGACGAATGGCTTGCCAGACACCTTGGCCAAGAAAAGCCTAGAACAATGGCAGCATTAACAAGCCTCATGACCCGCTTTTGTGCGGGTGAGGACAGCTGGCTGGCCAGATGCAGCACCAGCGACCCAAGTACATCCAAAGTTAGATATGAAAACGGGAAATCACGATGCAGCAAAAATAATAAGCGCCGGAATAGAGAAGACAACCCAAAGAGCACGGAAGTAAACGCCGGATTCAGAAGCTCTCGACCAGGTCAGCAAAAGTCGCCCCCTAAAGGCGCTAGAGATGAACTATCCAGCCTGAACAAAATTCTGGACCAAATATGTCAGATCCATACCACCCCTGGTAAACCTGCTAATCATACCCACAGAGAATGTTGGGTCTTCAAGAAGTCCGGCAAGCTGAACGCCGTACATAAGGGGTGGGGATACACCAAGCGAAGACGAGGATGAGCCTCTCAAGCAAGACACTGGGGAACAAAAGAAATTTCCACCAGAAGTCAAAACAGTAAACGTGTTACACGTGATCAAGGGGAGAAATAAAGCGGCACTCCCAGAGAAATATGCCCAAGGGCCTATCACCGCGGAGTCCTACCACTGGTCGGCTCAACCGATCACTTTTGACCATCGGGATTACTCAGCAAATATCCGGCATGCAGGATAGGCTGCCTTGGTATTAGACCCAATAATTGACGGATACCATTTCACACGAGTCCTGATGGACAGTGGCAGCAGTCTAAACCTGATATATCAGGACACAATACGCAAAATGGGGATAGACCCAACGAAAATTTGCCACAACAATACTACCTTTAAAGGAGTAACGCCAGACCCAGGGGCTCACTGCACGGGCTCCCTGCTACTAGAAGTTATATTTGGCTTCCCCGATAACTTCCGTAGCAAAAATTTAACCTTCCACATTGCCCCGTTCCAAAGTGGCTATCAAGCACTACTTGGACGCGAAGATTTCGCTCGCTTTAACGCAATACCGCACTATGCTTCCCTCACGCTTAAGATGCCCGGTCCACGTGGCATCATTACAGTAAATGGAAATATGGAGCAATCCCTACGCGCCGAAGAGAATGCGGCTGCCTGGGCAGCCGCACACTAAAATGGCCTCACCAACTAAAGTATTCAATAGGTCGTCAAGACCACGGACACGGTTAGACGAGTCCGGCGCAGCTGTATGTAATTCGTACAGGTTTGATGGCCACACCCCTATCACAAATACAAGGGGCTCAACACGCGCAGACAAGTGGCAATGTTTACTCATCTTGAATTATACATGATTTTTTCAAAAAAACCTACCTTTTTGCACGACAACTTTTCACCTAAGTTCCTCTCTTTTATAGATGGCCACCGTGCTACCCCCGTCCAGGATACGGCACAACGGAGACACAGGCGCAGACGTGCAGCAGGGACCCGTTCCAAGGATTCTTTTTAGATTAAGACCCCGCGTCAACCTTTTTTACTGTCTCTTGTTGATACACATCCCTCGAATTCTCAGTACAATTGAGAAGGATGCTGGCGTCTTGGCATGTGGCCACGTCAGAATAATGGACGTACCTGAACACCAGGGGCTTCTTACAAAGGGCACTGATTAGGCCCGGTTCATACCATAAAGACCGAATACCTTAGGGAGTGTTCGGCGTCGCGAGTTTGGCCCTATATGCATCAGCTCCGAATCATGTCTTTGGTCAAATGTTGGTTTTTCCCGGCTCCTATGTTTTGGTACCTTACGTTCCGCTCTATCGGCTAAGGTAGCACTAGGAGAACTACTGCGATTGGCTGGTTATTTCCGCTCACCATAGAGTCAATTCTTGGTGAGCGATTCCCCCGCGTCGTCTCCTCCGAGGCGACCTGGGGGCCAACCCTAGCCGCCACACTTTAGCCCCCTCCCCCCCCCCCTCCGCCGCCGCCAGAGGAGCTCCTCGGCGAGCCCGCACGGCTCTAATGATGGTGGCAGCGGGGATCTCGGCGGCTTCACCCTGTGTGGAGGGCCTCGGCTTCTGGGGCGGCGGCCCCGAACAGCGGCACGCGACGTGGCCTGTGCGGCGGGTGGCGTCGGCGGGTGCAGGTGGGCCACCTCCCTGGCCATGAGGGCGGCGCGGAGGCGGCGGGCGGCGGCTGCTGCGGCGACTCCTCGCCCGTCGTTTGCGCCCTGGAGAAGTGGCGTCTTCAACCTCGATCCACTCTGATTCGCGCTGATCTCGGCCTCTGGTGGCTCTGGTCGCTGGATCTCAGTGTCGGGTGCACGGATTTTATGCGTGGGGGCGGATCCGGGGGGAACCCCTGGCCGGCGCGGCGGCCACACCGAAGGCGGCACCTTTGTGCGTCGTTTACCTTGTTGGAGGCTTCGGTGGGACTCCTCCTCCCATCCCGTCCAAGAGCTCAGGTGAAAGCCTCAGGTCCCCTTGTTGTGGCGACAACGGCATTTTGGTGGCGTGTTCCTTCCTGAGGGTGTCGTCCGGGGATGGCTCGAGTGGTGGTGGAGTTGGGTGTGGTGCGAGGGCGGCAAATGGTGGCCTGTTTTCATCAACGGCATCCTTCTCTGGTCTAGGTGCAGAGGGTTCCAGCCACAGGTTCGAGGGGATTGGCGTCCCTGCCTCCATGCCGACGGTAGGCCTTCGGCGTGGCGATTCCTATCCTTGGCCAGGGACATGGTGTCGCATCCTTTTGGCCTTCTCTGAGGTTTTCAGCGGCTACGTCCGATAACTCTCGTCCGGTGTTTTGCCTTGTTGCTGCCGACGATGGTGTTTTGGTGGTCGGTCCTCCGTTTCATGTGGGTCTGACTCTGGTGCCTCTCCTTGGGCAGCCGGGGCACTTTGATTTGGATTCTAGGGTGAATCACTTCGTCGGCCGCCGGTGCGGTACCCATCGAACCCGGGTGGTAGGGTAGGGACCCTTTGCGGCGGCGGAGTCAGATCATGTTTTCCCTATTTGATCCCTTTGGTGGCAGCCAACGACACAAATCTTGAATGGTGGTGCCCTCCTCCTGGCGCCTCCGTAGGTTAGCTAGTTTTGGCTTTGCATCGTTCGATGGCAAGAGTGATGTGTGCTCTTTGCCTTCGAGTTGTTCTGCTGAGCACTTTGTATCTTTTTCTTTCCGCTTTCCTCTTTCTTGTTGTAAGTCGCAGTCTTGTACACCTGGCCGGTTGATGGCTTTGTTAATTCAAAACCGGGCTCTTCTTGAGCCTTCGTTCTAAAAAAACTACTGCGATTGTGCCCTGGGTCATCTGGACGAGCACCTCAATAGAGAAAGCCGAAAACTGACTGTCATGATATAGCGTGAGACTGGTCAACCACTCGATGACCTATCGGAATGTTAGAATTCCTCCGCCTTAATGAAGCGCCGTTTCCCGGCCAGGCATGTACGCACCCCGAATTCGGGAGAGTGCGGAGCCACCGGAGGCTATATAGTAGCCCCACCGTCAAACTCCTATGGCTAAGTGAAAGTGTTAAAGCATTATAGTCCGGTTGCCTCGTTCATTGTGCTATCACCTCCTTAATAGGACCAAGACGTTGGGTTAAGTGTGAACACGCATCTTCTGCGAACACCTCCACATTATATGCATGGGGGATGAAGCCGACGACTGCAATCTTTCAGGTTATACACATGTATACATAAACGGCCGCACAGGAGGCATCATATTACTTTCAGGCAAAAGTATAAACACAACCTTAACAAATTTCATAAAAACATTGTGTTTACAATGGGAATACATGTCACTCAAACATAATATTCTTCGAGCACTGGGCCTCTATCAAACAAGCACCCTCGAGAACCTCTTTGAAATAGTGCTCGACAGCCACTCGACCTATGGCCGAACCCTGCGCCACAACAATGGTAGCATCCATCTCCGCCCAGTATGCTTTAACATGGGAAAGGGCCATCCGTGAGCCTTCTATGCACGCCGACCTCTTCATCGCATTGATGCGCGGCACTGCACCAAGGAACTGCTGCACTAAGCTAAAATAGCTGTTCGGCTTCGGCTTTTTCAGCCACAGCTGATCCACAACAGACCTCATGGCGAGTCCGGACAACCTATTGAGTTCGGCCCATTCGGCTAGCTGATCAGTCAACGGAAGCGGACGCTCTGGAACGTTAAATTGCGACCAGAACAGCTTGTCCACTTCACGATCTGTTTATCTTGGAAGTATTTGGCCGCATCGACAGCGCTCGCCGCCAAGTCCATATATGTGTCTGACGAACTCCACAGTCGATCCAGAGAGGCATACCGTGGATCTTCGAACTTCCTCCACAGCATAAAGGGCTTCCCAGCCGCAATATCCCCGGCTTCACGCAGCTCCTCCTTCTTTGCTCTCATAGCAGTGCCGGTGTCTTTGTTCGCCATCGTGGCCTTTTCAAGGTCTGTTGCCTTCGCTCGGTTTTCTTTTTCAAGGAACTGGCAACGGTCGGCAGCGTCTTTTAACTTTACGGCCATCTTCGCCATCTTATCTTTGCTCTCACAATGCGCGGCCTTCTCGGCTTTCAACTCTTCGGCCGCCTTCAAAGCGGCCGCATTACTAATCCTTGCTTGTTCTTTGGCTCGGGCAAGCTCCACCCGCAGGGTTTCCATGGTGGTAGCTCCATCTGTAGTCACAACATATTAAAGATACTGGCATCATGCTGCTCTTACTATGTGGCATCCACCAGAAAATACCACTTACCCTGTGCCTCGTCAAGCCTCTTGTTAACAAGCTCGATGTCGGCATCCGCCGCATCCAGTTGCCACTTCAGTTCGGCAAACTCATGAGTCCGGCTAGCCACCGGAGCTCCCACTACCTGCACATTAAAGCGGTATGGTTATTGCCTGGGACTACGATCCTCTGTTTGCCACCGTTATCGGTGACAACCAGAGTCTCAGGGGCTACTATCTACACAGGGCCCACCTAAAAATGTGCGGTACCATCACAAATGTACATCATTTTACGTACCTCAAAGCCCGTCAGTAGACTCATAAAGGCATCATGCAACCCGCTTTCGGCGGATGAAATCCTTTCCATCACCGTACCCATCAATGTATGGTGTTCTTCTGAGATGGCCGCTCGCTCCAACAGCTCTCTCAGTACGTATGACCGCATACCAGACGGTGTCGGACTCTTCTGTTTGCTCTCTTCGAAAACCGGACGCTAGGGACTTCGGGTGACTATAGGATTATCTTCTGGCCTCACCGGATCCGAAGAGGCCCTCCGTGACGACACTTCAAGGTCGCCCGCTTCTTGAGCGGAGGAGTCCGGGGGAGGCGTTTCTCTCTCCATCATCTCCGGAAGAAGATCCCAGGAAGACGAGCTCTGCTGAGAAGGGCTAAGATCCGAACTGCAAGATAAATACTTTGGTTATTTTCCTCAGAGGTAAGGTAATATATCTTCACTATTAAAGTACTTTTTAATTACTTACAGCTCGTTAGAGGGCTGATCTCCACGCGGACTTTGTGCGGCAAGAGCACCCTCCAAGGCAGGACCATCTGGTGGAGATTTCCTCTCCTGCTTGGAAACCTTGGTTTCCGGATCTTCAGAGGTAGTCCTCTTCCTTCCCCGGGGTGAGAGAATTTCAGATTCCTCCCCTCGGTTATCCTCCCTCACGGAGGCGCTCGTTCCCTCGGTCGGAATAGGTAGTGGTGGAGGCCCGCTTTCGCCCTCATTATTCCCCCCTTTGTCTTCCTTTGAGGGCTCCGGGGAAGGTGCTAGCTCGAGCATATTTTCCAGTACTGGATTTTCCAAACCCTCAGGAAGGGGGTCGAACACCGAATCATCTTCGCCTTTGTTATCTAGTCCAGGTCAAAGAGCGATCTTTCAGAATAACGTCATGATAAATGAAAGATGGTGTGTTTGACTAGAGGATAACTTACTTGGTCGGCGATGCAGTTGCTGCTCTGGCCCACGTCCTCGGTAGTATCCGGACACTCTATCTGGGGTCTGAAGAATGATCAATACATCTCCTCGTGCATCAGGCCGAGGAAATTCTGAATAGCGCACGGTCCTTCTGGGTTGAACTCCCACATGCGAAGAGGCCGGCGTTTGCATGGCTGGATTCGTCGAACCAGCATGACTTGCATTACCATAATCAAACTGAAATATCCTTTGAAGAGATTTTGAATGCGGATTTGCAGTACAGGCACGTCCTTGGCGGGACCCCAGCTCAGCCCTATGCTAATCCATGACATCAGTTGTGGCGGAGGGCCTAAGCAGAAAGCAGGGGCAGCCGCCCACTTGGCACTTCTGGGAGCTGTGATGTAAAACCACTCCCGTTGCCATAATCCGGACACCTCTGGAATAGAACCCTTTGGCCATGGAGCTCCGACGATCTTGCTTATTAATGCGCCTCCGCATGCTACATGCTGCCCCTCGACCATCTTTGGCTTCACGTCAAAGGTCTTGAGCCATAGGCCGAAGTAAGGGGTAATGCGGAGGAAAGCCTCACATACAACAATAAATGATGAGATGTGGAGAAAGGAGTCTGGGGCTAGATCGTGGAAATCTAGCCCGTAATAAAACATTAGCCCCCTAACGAAGGGATCCAGAGTGAGGCCTAGACCTCGGAGGAAGTGGGAGATGAACACGGCGTCTTCGTTGGGTTCAGGAGTAGGGACGACCTGCCCTCGGGCAGGCAGCCGATGCGAAACCTCGGCGGTCAGGTATCTGGCCTCCCTCAACTTCTTGATATCTTCTTCTGTAATGGAGGAGGGAATCCACCATCATTGAAGGCTACATCCGGACATGATTGAAGGTCCGGAGCACCTGACCTGGGCTTTGGGTGTTAGAACTCGAGGCGGGGGAAGGATTCGATTGAGCACAGGAGGGAAAGAGTAAAAGCCTTGTCCCTTTATAAAGAGGGTGAATATCAAGCATCCTCTCCGTAACCGTTTGGGACTTGCCTATGATCTAGGAGTCCTAGATACGGTTGGGTTACCCACGACCGTATTGATGAGAATCATGTAATTAGGGGAACACAATCTCTGCTTTGACAAGACGTGTCAAAAAACTGCCTCGCGTTATGTGCGGGGCTAGTTAAAGGAAACAGTTCGAATAATCACTGGGCCATGACATAATGTTGTGTTGCCAAGATGTGTCAGCAGATTAGATTTCTGGAAGTATTATTCTCTCTACATTGGTATGTGGAACTTATTTTGCAGGATCGGACACTATCCTTGTATTCAAATTCTTCCGTGATGTATTCAGAGGAGGAACCCGCCTTGCAATGCCGAAGACAATACTGCGCGCCGGACTCATCGTCATTGAAAGCCTGGTTCAGCGGCTACTAACGGAGTCCTGGATTAGGGGGTCTCCGGATAGCCGGATTATATCCTTTGGCCGGACTGCTAGACTATGAAGATACAAGATTAAAGACTTCGTCTCGTGTACGGATGGGACTCTACTTGGCGTGGAAGGCAAGCTAGGCAATACGGATATGTATATCTCCTCCTTTGTAACCGACCTTGTGTAACCCTAGCCCTCTCCGATGTCTATATAAACCGGAGCGTTTTAGTCCGTAGGAAAACATACAATCATACCATAGGCTAGCTTCTAGGGTTTAGCCTCTCTGATCTCGTGGTAGATCTACTCTTTTACTACCCATATCATCAATATTAATCAAGCAGGACGTAGGGTTTTACCCCCATCAAGAGGGCCTGAACCTGGGTAAAACTTCGTTTCCCCTGCCTCATGTTACCATCCACCTAGACGCACAGTTCGGGATCCCCTACCCGAGATCCGCCGGTTTTGACACCGACAATCCTCTTATTAAAAAGCACCATTTGGAGAGAACCGCTGTCATTTGCATCCATTACTGTTAGTTTACATTGAGTATGACTGTGACTAGATCTCTTTTACCATGAATTACAATGTCTAGTCAGTCCTTGATCCTTAAAGGTGCTCTGCATTTATGTTTTGCGGTCTCAGAAAGGGATAGCGAGATACCATCTTGTTATATCATATCATGATTGTTTTGAGAAAGTGTTGTCATCCGAGATTTGTTATTATTGCTTGCTAGCTGATTATGCCATTGATTTGAGTAAACATGAGACCTAAATGTTATTGTGAATATGGTTAGTTCATAATCTTTGCTGACAACCTGAGTGCTGGCTTTACATATTTACAGCAACAAGAGCAAACAAAGTTTGTAAAAGTTTTTCTTTATCACTTTCAGTTTATCAACAGAGTTGCTTGAGGACAAGCAAAGGTTTAAGCTTGGGGGAGTTGATACGTCTCTGTCATATCTACTTTTCCAAACACTTTTGCCCTTGCTTTGGACTCTAACTTGCATGATTTGAATGGAACTAACCCGGACTGACGTTGTTTTCAGCAGAATTGTCATGGTGTTATTTTTGTGCAGAAATAAAAGTTCTTGGAATGACCTGAAAATCAACGAGATTATTTTTGGAATATATAAAAAATACTGGAAGAAGAGTCCAGGTCAGGGGGCCCACACCCTGTCCACGAGGGTGGGGGCGCGCCTACTCCCCCTGGGCGCGCTCCCTGCCTCATGGGCCCCCTGACGCTCCAACAACCTCAACTCCAACTCCATATATTCGTGTTCGGGGAGAAAAAAATCAGGGAGAAGGAATCATTGCGTTTTACGATACGGAGCCGCCCCCAAGCCCTAAACTCTCTCGGGAGGGCTGATCTGGAGTCCGTTCGAGGCTCCGGAGAGGGGAATCCGTCACCATCGTCATCATCAACCTTCCTCCATCACCAATTTCATGATGCTCACCGCCGTGCGTGGGTAATTCCATCGTAGGCTTGCTGGACAGTGATGGGTTGGATGAGATTTATCATGTAACTGAGTTAGTTTTGTTAGGGTTTGATCCCTAGTATCCACTATGTTCTGAGATTGATGTTGCTATGACTTTGCTATGCTTAATGCTTGTCACTAGGGCCCGAGTGCCATGATTTCCGATCTGAACATATTATGTTTTCATGAATATATGTGAGTTCTTGATCCTATCTTGCAAAGTCTATAGGCACCTATTATGTGTTATGATCCGTTAACCCCGAAGTGACAATAATCGGGACCATTACCGGTGATGACCGTATTTTGAGGAGTTCATGTATTCACTATGTGTTAATGTTTTGGTCTGGTACTCTATTAAAAGGAGGCCTTAATATCCCTTAGTTTCCAATAGGACCCCGCTGCCAGGGGAGGTTAGGACAAAAGATGTCATGCAAGTTCTTTTTCATAAGCACGTATGACTATATTCGGAATACATGCCTACATTACATTGATGAACTGGAGCTAGTTCTGTGTCACCCTATGTTATAATTGTTGCATGATCGATCGCATCCGACATAATTCTCCATCACCCATCCAATGCCTATGAGCTATTCATATATTGTTCTTCTCTTATTTACTTTTCCGTTGCTATTGTTACAATCACTACAAAACCCAAAAATATTACTTTTGCTACCGTTGCCATTATTATTATATTACTTTGCTACTAAATACCTTGCTGTAGATACTAAGTTTCCAGGTGTGGTTGAATTGACAACTCAGCTGCTAATACTTGAGAATATTATTTGGCTCCCCTTGTGTCGAATCAATAAATTTGGGTTGAATACTCTACCCTCGAAAACTATCGCGATCCCCTATACTTGTGGGTTATCAAGCCCCCCCCCTGATCACCAGATATCGCCTATTCTTCTCTCTACTGCTTGCATTAGAGTAGTGTAGCATGTTACTGCTTTCCGTTAATTCCTATTCTGTTGCATAGCATGTCCTTGCTACTACTATTGTTACCTTTACCAGCAATCCTAAATGCTTAGTATAGGATGCTAGTATTCCATCAGTGGCCCTACATTCTTGTCTTTCTGCCATGCTATACTATCGGGTCGTGATCACTCGGGAGGTGATCACGAGTATATACTTACATGCATATTATACATGATACATGATGTGACTAAAGTCGGATCGGCTCGTAGAGTACCCGCAAGTGATTTCGATGTGGGGGCTAAAGGGGTAGGTGGTTCCATCCAGGTAGTGGTGGGCCTGGGTTCCTGATGGCCCCCGACTGTTACTTTGTGGCGAAGCGATAGGGCAGGTTGAGACCACCTAGGAGAGAGGTGGGTCTGGCCCTGGTCGGCGTCCGCGGTTACTTCAAAATAGCATGCTTAACGAGATCTTGGTATTTGATCTGAGTCTGGCCACTGGCCTATACGCACTAACCAACTACGCAGGAACAGTTATGGGCACTCGACATCGTGGTATCAGCCGACGCCTTCTTGACGTCAGTGACTGAGCGGCGCGCGCCGGATTGGACTGGAACGCCTGCTCTTGTATTAGGGAGGCTAGATCTGCTTCCGGCCACCCATGCAACGTGCAGGTGTGCAATGGGCGATGGGCCCAGACCCCTGCGCCATAGGATTTAGACCGGCGTGCTGACCTCTCTGTAGTGCGTAGGTGGGGTTGCGACGTGTTGATCTTCTGAGGCCGGGCATTGATCCAAGAAAGTGTGTCCTGCCAAAGAGGATCGAGCCTGTTGGGAAATTGGTGCACCCCTGCAGGGAACTTTATCTATTCGAATAGTCGTGTCCCTCGGTAAAAGGACGACCCGGAGTTGTACCTTGACCTTATGACAACTAGAACCAGATACTTAATAAAATACACCCTTCCAAGTGCTAGATACAACCCGGTGATCGCTCTCTAACAGGGCAATGAGGAGAGGATCGCCGGGTAGGATTATGCTATGCGATGATACTTGGTTAACTTACCATCTACTCTCTTCTACTACTTCAAGATGGAGGCTGCCAGAAGTGTAGTCTTCGATAGAATTAGCTATCCCCCTATTATTCTGGCATTCTGCAGTTTAGTCCACAGATACTACCCATTTCATTGATAACAATGCATATGTAGTGTAGATCCTTGATTGCGAGTACTTTGGATGAGTACTCACGGTTGCTTTGCTACTTCTTTTCCCCCTTTCCCGGTTATTGCGATCATATGATGGAGTCCACACTACAAAAAAAGACACATCCGTGACATTTTGGGCCGAACGAATTTTTTTTCTGTCATACATATGACACTTCTATGACGATAATTGTGACAAAACCCGGTATCATCATAGATGTGGTGGGCTCCTACTTCTATGACAAAAAATCATGACAGAAAATGGGCTTTTCGTCCTGGGCGGGCCGGAGACGCAGCTGCATGACATTCTTTGGGCCATCCATGACGGGAAAACCCGTGGTAGAAGCGAGGGGGAGGAAAATTTCGGGGAGTTCCCGGTCACGGTGGGAGGTCGGGGGCCGAGCGATGCGCGTTTCTCTCGTACACGTACGCGTGTGTGTGTGAGGCATTGGCTCTAACTGAACCCGAGCGAGGCGTTGGGCTCTAACTGAACCCGAGCGATTGCACTGCAGGCTACGCGTTACTGAACCCGAGCGATCGATCGATGGCTGTTAACTGAAGCCGATCGAGTGATTCCTTCGCTACTGCTGCTAACTGAAGCCGATCGATGGGATGAACAGTGAGTGTTGCGGGGGGGGGGGGGGTTGGATGAATAGTGAGCGGTGGCGTTGCCTCTGGATGAACAGAACCCCGTGGTGTGGTGGAGGGCTGGATGAACAGTAGACGGTGGAGGGGTGCCCGTGGAGGGGTGGATGAACAGGACCCCGTGGTGTGGAGGGCTGGATGAACAGTAGATGGTGGAGGGGTGGTTGAACAGGACCCCGTGGTGTGGAGGGCTGGATGAACAATAGATGGTGGAGGGGTGCCCGTGGAGGGGTGGTTGAACAGGACCTCGTGGTGTGGAGGGCTGGATGAACAGTAGACGGTGGAGGGGTGGTTGAACAGTAGCTGGTGGAGTAGCGTGCGGTGGAGGCTGGATGAACAGGAGCCCGTGGAGGCTGGATGAACATAAGCCCGTGGAGGCTGGAGGAGGTCGACGGTGGAGATGAACAGTATCCCGTGGAGTCTCGTTTTGCTGTACGCCACACCCCTCCAGATGAACAGGACCCCCGTTTCGACCGTAGCGCTCCAACACAAGTCTGTTTCGTCCATTTTGCGGTAGGCCACACCCCTCCCAATCAACAGGACCCCCGTTTCGACCATAGGAGGTCCATTTCCTCCATTTTGCGGTACGCCAAACCCCTCCCGATGAACAGGATCCCGTTTCAAACGTGGCCGGTCGAACACAAGGCCATTTCCTCCGTTCTGCGGTACGCCAGGCCTCGTTTCCATCGCCTGTTCCATCCAAGCCCTCTCGATGAACACGACGCATTCCGTTGCCTCCCCATGAACACGACGCATTCCGTTGCCTCCCCATGAACACGATGACGACGCTGTTTCTCCGTTCCGACCCAGCCATGTACACGAGCCCTGGCCGTACGTATGCACGAGTAGGCGTTCGAGAACCCGCCCATATGTACACATATGTGGCCATATTTTCTTTCTTGCACCCTGGCCGCTGTACGTACGTGTAAATGCTACATGCGCGCCTCTACTACAACACGTGTGTGCCTCTACATCGACTAGTATCTACGTATACGTTCGCGACCAGAATGACAACGCTACGTACACTTCGACCAGGTGGGTCCCGACTGTCAGGCACTTCCTTGCGTGCGAAGATGTAGTTGGTGGGTCCCAGTAGTCAGGGGGAAACGTTTTTTTCGCGAAATACAGTGGCCCGTCCAGTGGGTCCCAGCTGTCAGGTGGAGGAATCATTATTTTCCGCTAATAAGGAGGCACTTCCTTGCTGCGGCCGTGGACCCAGCTGTCAGCCTCTCCACATACAGTCCACGTCCGATGGAAGTCGTTCCTTGACCATGTTGACCATGCCGCGCCGAGAGCACCAGGGCGGTGGACGATGGTGAGGCCTAGGAAGCGGACGACACGGAGGCAGGGAAGACTCGGCAGTTGTTTGATGTCTACTACACAACCTTCTTCTTGTAGACATTGTTGGGCCTCCAAGTGCAGAGGTTCGTAGGACAGTAGCAAATTTCCCTCAAGTGGATGACCTAAGGTTTATCAATCCGTGGGAGGCATAGGATGAAGATGGTCTCTCTCAAGCAACCTTGCAACCAAATAACAAAGAGTCTCTTGTGTCCCCAACACACCCAATACAATGGTAAATTTTATAGGTGCACTAGTTCGGCGAAGAGATGGTGATACAAGTGCAATATGGATAGTAGATAAAGGTATTTGTAATCTGAAATAATAAAAACAGCAAGGTAGCAAATATAAAAGTGAGTGTAAACGATATTGCAATGCTAGTAAACAAGGCCTAGGGTTCATACTTTCGCTAGTGCAAGTACTCTCAACAATACTAACATAATTGGATCACATAACTATCCCTGAACATGCAACAAAGAGTCACTCCAAAGTCACTAATAGCGGAGAACGAACGAAGAGATTATGGTAGGGTACGAAAACACCTTAAGACACACATCAACCAAAACCCTAATGTCACCTAGATACTCCAATGTCACCTCAAGCATCCGTGGGTATGATTATACGATATGCATCACACAATCTCAGATTCATCTATTCAACCAACACAAAGGACCTCAAAGAGTGCCCCAAAGTTTCTACTGGAGAATCATGACGAAAATGTGTGCCAACCCCTATGCATAGGTTCATGGGCGGAACCCGCAAGTTGATCACCAAAAAATACATCAAGTGAATCACGTGGTATCCCATTGTCACCACAGATAAGCACATGCAACACATACATCAAGTGTTCTCAAATCCTTAAAGACTCAATCTGATAAGATAACTTCAAAGGGAAAACTCAATTCATCACAAGAGAGTATAGGGGGAGAAACATCATAGGATCCAGATATAATAGCAAAGCTCGCGATACATCAAGATCGTATCACCTCAAGAACACGAGAGAGAGAGAGAGAGAGATCAAACACATAGCTACTGGTACATACCATCAGCCCCGAGGGAGAACTACTCCCTCCTCGTCATGGAGAGCACTGGGATGATGAAGATGGCCACCGGAGAAGGATTGCCCCCTCCGACAGGGTGCCGGAACGGGTCTAGATTGGCTTTCGGTGGCTATGGAGACTTCTGGCAGCGGAACTCCCGATCTATTGTGCTCACGGATGTTTTTAGGGTATATGGAGATATATAGGCGGAAGAAGTATGTTAGGGGGGCACGAGGGGCTCACGAGGGTGGAGGGCGCACCCAAGGGGGGTGGGCGCGCCCCCTGCCTCGTGACCTCCTCACAGACCCCCTGACGTGCACTCCAAGTCTTCTAGGCTTTGTTCCTTCCAAAAATGAGTTCCGTGAAGTTTCAGGTCAATTGGACTCCGTTTAATTTTCCTTTTCTTCAAAACCCTATAACAGGGTGACAACAGAAACTGGCATTGGGCTCTGGGTTAATAGGTTAGTCCCAAAAATGATATAAAAGTGTATAATAAAGCCCATAAACATTCAAATAGTAAATAATATAGCATGGAGCAATCTAAAATTATAGATACGTTGGAGACGTATCATTGTTTCCCACGCGGAGGGGAGTACGACTATACGAGGGTTTACTGGTTCGTCTGCCGCCGCCAGAGAATAACAGCAGGTGTGGGTGAGTAGAGGGATGGCTAGGCCAGCGAAGGGAGTACGGCCGGGCGGTGAGGCCTGCGCGGCAGCACAGCCGGCCGCGAGGAGGAGGGAGCAGGCAGTCCCGCCGGCGCTTGTTTGAGCGGCTGGAGCAGGAAGAGCAAAGATTAAAGAAGCACGGCGGTCGTTGGATGGACATCCAACAATCAGTGCTTGTGCGTCAACCTTTTTTTAGGAAAGCCTCAAATCTGTGGAAAACAACATACAGCCCATCTGCCATTATTTCTAATAATTTACAGCCCATTTGCTAATTCTTAAGGGTTTTTTGGAGCCCATATTTTTTTTTGTTAGCATTACAGCCCATATTGTGGCAACGGTTAAAAAATTATATGAAATTTTGCATATTTCGGTGCGGTCCGAACTGTTTTTAATCCCGAAATTTCGACTCACATTCAAACTGATTTTAAAAATAAATGTATATCAATATAAAGTCCAACAAATTCTCCACGCATAAAAATTAATGTAATTTAAAATCTTGAAATGAAAAAAAAGATATTTGAAACTAATTGCTGGTTTGATGTGTTTTAAAAATGTACAACCCATTGCTCATTACTGATGGGCCATTTTCTCGGCCAGCCGAATGAAAGCTCTCCTCGTCTTGAAAGATTTGCAGCCCAACAGGCCTGACAAAGCGACTTACTTGGCAAATCACAAAAAAACTGGGCTGTGGCCGTGGACCCAGCTGTCAGCCTCTCCACGTACAGTACTCTTCCGATGGAAGTCGTTCCTTGACCACGTTGACCACGCCGCGCGGAGAGCACCACGGCGGTGGACGACGGCGAGGCCTAGGAAGGGGATGATGCGGTAGTGGAAGCCCGCGCGGAGAGGACTACGAGGGTTCACTGGTTCGGCTGTGGTGTGAGGCTGCTGTCGCCGCAGGGCCTGGCCAGCGGTGGGAATAGTAGGGGGCGGTGAGGCCTTTGCGGCAGCACAGCCGGCCACGGGAGGCAGGAGCATGCGGCACGACCGGCGCTGCTTTGGGCGGCTGGAGCAAGAAGACCAGAGGTTGAAGAAGCACTACGGCCATTGGATGGACATCGTACGGTCACTGGAGCTAGAATCGTTCATATTAACTAAGTTGACAAAGCCCTTCGTCCCCGTCAACTTAGTAGGCCCACAAGTCAGCCTCCCAGCAAGGTGGGTCCCAGCTAGCCGGGGGAGTATTCATTTTTTGTGCGTAATAAGGAGGCACTTCCGGTGGGTCCGAGCTGACAGCGGGGGGGAACGTTTTTTTTGCGAAATACGGTGGCCCGTCCGGTGGGTCCCAGCAGTCAGGGGGGAACGATTTTTTCGCAAAATACTGGTGGCCCGTCCGGTGGGCCCCCGCTGTCAGGTGGAGGAATAATTATTTTCCGCATAATAAGGAGGCACTTCCTTGCGGCTGCCGTGGACCCAGCTGTCAGCCTCTCCACGTATAGTACTCTTCCGATGGAAGTCGGTCGTTGACCACGTTGACCACACCGCGCCGAGAGCACCAGGGCGGTGGACGACGGCGAGGACTAGGAAAGGAACGACTCGGAGCCGGGGAAGACGTAGCAGTGGATGCCCACGCGAAGAGGAGTACGAGGGTTCACTGGTTCGGCTGCGGTGTGAGGCTGCTGTCGCCGCAGAATAACAGGGGTGTGGGTGAGTAGAGGAATGGCCTGGCCAGCGATGGGAGTAGTAGGGGGCGGTGAGGCCTCCGCGACATCACAGCCGGCCACGGGAGGCAGGAGCACGCGGCACGACCGGCGCTGGTTTCGGCGGCTGGAGCAAGAAGACCAGAGGTTGAAGAAGCACTACGGCCGTTGGATGAATATCGTACGGTAACAGAAGCTAGAATCGTTCATATTGACTAAGTTGACAAAGCCCTCCATCCCCGTCAACTTGGTAGGCCCACAAGTCAGCCTCCCACTATGATGGGTTCCAGCTGGCAGGGGGAATATTCATTTTTTTGTGCGTAATAAGGAGGCACTTCCTTGCGTGCAAAGATAGCTGGTGGGTCCGACATGTTAGGGGGCACTTTATTTCGCGAAATACAGAGGCCCTTCTGGTGGGCCCCAGATGTCAGGTGAAGGAATCATTATTTTGCGCGTAATAAGGAGGCATTTCCTTGTGTGCGGCCGTGGACCCAGCTGTCAGCCTCTCCACGCACAGTCTACTTCCGATGGTGTCGTTCGTTGACCACGTTGACCATGCCACACCGAGCGCATCCAAGGTGGTGGACAACGGCGAGGCCCCGGACAGCAACGAGCCGGAGATGGGAAGACACGGGAGTAGAGTCGCAGACAGAGAGGTGTACGAGGGATAACTGGTTCTAGTGCGGTGTGGTTCGGCAGTCAGTGGAGAAGAACAGGAGGTGTGGAGGGGTGGAGGGATGGCCTGGCCAACGGTGGAGTAGCGCTACATAGCGAAGCGTGCTAAGAAGAGCTGCTATCAGCAGGAGGCGAGAGGTGGTCCCGGCGGCGCTGGAGGAACAAGACGAGAGATTGAAGATGGATGCCGGTCGTTGGATGTAACATCCAACGGCTAACATGTCAGAATCATTTGTTGACTAAATTGACAACGGCCTACATTGGCTTCGACCTATTGGCCCACATTTCAGCCTCCAAAAATGTGGCACGTATTCAACCCATTTTTTCAGAATTTACAGTCTTTTTTTGCGCGGTAGAATTTACAGTCAATTTGATCTTTTTTTTGAATTACAGCCATTAGCTGGGCTGGGTGAACAAATAATGTAGCGTCCATGCGGCCCGTTTATTTTATTTCCTAAAAAATTACAGCCCATTTGCACTTTCTCGAAATACACGATTTTGCTGGGCTGATTCTAATTATAATGTTAGGTTGGGCCAGCAATGTTATCAAAAAATAAAAAGGGGCTGAGCATTTTGTTATAATATATTTAAATAATAAGTGATATTATTACATTCGTCCTTAAATTTACAGTCTTACCAAGCTTTATATAATAACATATAAAATATATTTTTTAGAAAAACAGGGAGCATCTCCCCGGTTCCATTGCTGAGAACGAAACCACGACATATTCTGATACATCAGCTGAAAGAGCAGTTCGAAAGCAAAGGTAGAAAAGCTACAAACTAGGGGAGTGGATGAACAAGTTATCTGAATAACACAAATCACCCGAGCGGTGCCAAAGGCAGAGCGGATAGAGCACTCAAATGACAAAAGGAGGGTCCAGTGAAGCCTTCATGGTCTTCAGCCAAGGGGCCGTGTCAGCCTGCGGCGACCAGTAAGCAAGCGGAGACACCGGGCTGGAAGGCATAGCATGGTGGATGTCCCTCTTTTTCGGTGCCAGGTGCCCATCATCTTCATCAGAGATCTTGAGACGAGCCCACGGGTCCAGCCCCAGAGCAGGTCGAGCCTTGTTCAGCCACAAGTGATCGCCAACGGTTTCTGGAGGGATCTTGTTAGGGTTTCCACGAAGCTCATCAACTTGTCCTTGTCCGATCTAGAGGAGAGAATCGCCCAGTTCCTCACCATGTTCCTGATCAACCTCAAGACCTGCGGAATGGAAATCCAGGAGGTGTTACTGAAAATCATAGCATTTCTCTATTTCCAGAGGCACCAAAGGACAGCTGAGCTAACAGTGTTTAAAACTAAGCACTTTTTGGTAGCAATCCAGAATCTGGCGACAGATTCGAAGGATGAACCAATCTGACTAGAGAACTATTCCTCAATGTGGGCCCAGAGATGTTTAGCAACTATACATTCAAAAAATAGGTGAGAACAAGACTCTTGTTCCAAGCAGTAAACACAATCAAGGCGTTTGATGATGTGTCTCTTCCTAAGGTTATCCCTAGTCATCAATTTGTTTTTGGAGAGAACCAGAGAAATACATGAATTTTAGGGGGGACTCTCAATTTCCAAACAGCAGGGATAAACACGGGTTGAACCCCTCTAAAGTTGACAACATGATAGAGGGAGCTGGAAGAATACTTCCCCTTATTGTCTAGCTGCCAAATTAGGGCATTCGGCTCGGCAGTAAAGGTAATGCTTTTGGCAACTTCCTCCAACTGGAACTAGTGTTCCATGAGACTATCACTAAAGTTTCTTCTAAAAGAGAGTTTTAGGCATTGCCTGTCGGAGTAATGGGCCACGGGTAGGCTAACCCAGGCCCAGAACCTTTCAAGACATCGGGGCAGGCTGCACCCCTCAAGACCCCAGGACGTAGAGCCGCCTTCTGAGAGTCGGCTGCGAGGCAGCCGACTGCCAACTAGCGGTCGAGTCCCGAGGACGACATCAGGATGAGCCGACTCCTGAATGGCGACTTCCAGAGAAGCCGGCCATGGGGAGTCGGCCCGTGATGCCAACAACCCCCATGCCCTCATAAAGAGGGACGGGACGGGGAGTGGCCACAGTAAGGTCCACTCCCACCCTTTTCCAAGGGCAGGCGTGGCCACAGTACGCCGTACCCGCGGAGATCTCCGCCCAGCACGACAATGTTGCCATGCCGGCCCTGACGTCAGTCCTAGTGGGCGGAGTCCTGTGCCCACGACGGCCTGCCGGTACGACCCGGGGACGATGGGTCCCACTAGTCGGCGGGCGTACGAAAGACGGCGAGAGCGCCACCAGTCGTCCCAGTTGGGAGTTGGCCGGCCCCTCCCACGGGTCCCACGCGCCATTAACCAGACGCGACAGGGAGTCGCCACAGTGATCGCCCGCCAGACGGGGAGCTGTCGCCACGACCCCATGACCGAGCCCGCGTCATTAGAGGCACGGCTACAGTAATCTACAGCTGGCAAGACCCGCCCGCGGCGGACGCGGCCTGTCGGCTCTGTACCGAGCCAGTTTGCGAGGCCCACCAGTCGGCGGGCCCCAAGAGTCGGCGGATAAGACGGCGGCTAGAGAGACTGATGGCTGGGCCCGCGTCCAGCTGGATTACTATTGTACCCCTGGGGGTAGGCCTATATAAACCCCCCAGGGCACCCATGCAAAGGGTTGGAATCCATTAGCACTAGACCAGATCATATAGGAAGGAGAGAGCTAGCCTTGCCTTCTCCTACCTCCAGGAAACAGCTCAGGGAGCAACCGTGTACACACTTTGCCATAGTGATCATGCGGAGACCCCGCAGAGCAGCAGTAGGGGTATTATCTCCACGGAGAGCCCCGAAGCTGGGTAATATTCCCCGGCGTGCATGCCTTCGCCTTACCCCGTTTCCAGGCACCGGCGACATTCTACTCGCCCCCACCATGATAAGCCATCCTTTGGCATATGTCGCACCCAACCCCCGACATTTGGCGCCCACCGTGGGGCCTGGTGCACCGTCGTTTGGAGACCTACTCTGGACAGGAACCCTTTTTCTCCCTGGCGAGTGCAGCCAGCCCGGCACACCAGACGGAGTTTGCACCGACGCATTGCACGGTGCTGAGATCGCTTGCGCAGCCATCTGCCTCGCCGATCTTGTCGGCGAGGTTCGCCTCTCCGACGAGCCTCCATCTGACGCAGGCACAGGCGGCCCCGAGAGCCTCCTCGCGGGCCTCCTTGACCAACTCCACGTCGCTGGCGAGCCTGCCGTGGACTTGGAGTCTGTAGGCTCCACCGACCCGATGTTGATCGACTCCGACACCGCGTCGCTCGACGCGTTCCCCACCAATGTGGTGGTCTATGATGAGCCGCTCCCTCGCGCGGAGAGCGACGGAAGCACGGTCATAGTGGTGCTCGTCACCGATCATGACGAGCGTCTCGGCGGAGGAGCGCATGACCCACTAGGCGCGGCACTGCAAGACCTGACCGCGCCCATTCCGGAAGACGCTGACGCGGAGACGTTGGAGGTGCGCTGCCTTTAGCTCGTCGAAGGCGCGAAGAAGCTGGCTAGCATAAGACGCTTGTCAGAAGCCTACCAGCGTGAGATGGATCGCACTGTAGGTGGCTCGCCAACCCCAGCTGGGCCCAGCCGCCTAGGCGCGGTACAGCAGCGCGACGTGGCCATCGCCAACCTATTCGGGGAAAATCGCCCTGTGTACGCCACGCCTGCGGAGAACATTCGAGCCGCCCAGGCGGCGGCGGACGAGCTGGACAACTTCGAGGGCGAAGAGCGCCGCCTAATGATGGAGCGAGTTCAGCGGCTCCTCGACGCGGCTGCCGCGTAGAATGAGGCCGGCTACCGCACAGAGGCGCCGCAGCGACAAAACGACGACCCGCTTCCACGCCGAGACCAAGGCGCGATGTCTCAGACGCCGACTGGCGGCGCCCGATGAAGGAAAGACAAGGATCCAGCTGTCAGCCGCAGTCGGACTCGCATTACCATAGAGCGCGACCAAGACGGCCGCCCAAGAGCAGTAGAACGATGGGACGACTGTCCGCCTCCTCCTCCTTGCAAGGAAAGGTGAGTCTCCCCGCCTCCTGTTGACCATCCGACTCTCGGCGACCGCCTTGGCCGCCGAGAGGGAGTCGGAGAAAACAACGCCTGCCACCGGATCGACCGACTTCACCGATCCCTGGCGCTTGAAGAACAAGACGAGTTAGGTCCGCCTTGTTTCGGACCCCACATTCGAGACGAGCCCTTTACCAAAGGGTTCACGCTCCCAAGAGACACGCCCAAGTACACCTGCTCCGTGAAGCCGGAGGACTGGCTGGTTAACTACTCCACGGCCGTCAACATAGCGAACGGCAACAAGCGCGTTGCCGTAAAATACGTTCCGCTCATGCTCCAGGGCACGGCTCGGACATGGCTGAACAGCCTGAAGCGCCGCAGCATCAACAACTGGGTCGACTTCACTGATGCATTCGTCCGCAACTTCACAAGCATGTACAAGCGTCCTCCCAAACCTCGCCAGCTTTCCTTGTGCATGCAAGGCCCCAACGAGTCGACTCGCGACTACCTCATGCGTTGGGCCGAGCTCCGGAACTCTTGTGAGGGCGTGCACGAGGTGCAGGCTATCGAGTACTTCACCGCAGGGTGCAGGGAAGGCACCCTCCTCAAGCACAAGCTCCTCTGCGATGAGCCAGAAACCCTCGACGAGCTGCTAATCATAGCAGACAAGTATGCCACGGCCGACTCCTCCATGAAGGCGGAGATGCAAGTTAGTGCGACTAGCAAAGTGGCCCCTAAGGCTCCTAGAACTCCGACTGGAGACGGCAGTCGGCGACAACAGCAGAGCGACCACAAGCGCAAGGCCCCACAGCCGGCTTCCAACAGCCGGCAGGTGGCGACAGTCGAAGACCAGCAGCCGGAAGGTCAGCCTCCACCCAAGCGACAGAAACGTGGCAAGCCCAACTGGTTGCCGGCTTTCTCATACGAGCAGACTCTGGATGGTCCTTGCAAGTTCCACAGCGGCGTGAAGCCGTCGAATCACACCACCCAGAAGTGCCACTGGCTCACTAGGATCGCCAAAGGAGACGGCCTCCTGCCTCCCCCACCTGCTGGGTAGCAGCCTCCGCCTCCGCCCCAGCAGCCGGCTGTCAGGCCAGTCGGCGCAGTGCAAGATGAGTACCCTGAAGAGCATGGTGCCTACGTGGTATTTACTAGTGTGGCTGATGATCGACGCAGCAGGCGGCTGCAGCAGCAAGAGGTGAATGCAGTAGCATCAGAGACACCAGAATTCATGCACTGGTCCGAGAAGCCTATCAGCTGGAGTAGAGCTGATCACCCGGAGGTGATGCCGAGTCTGGGCTCCTATGCCCTGGTCTTGGATGCCACCTTTACCACAGATAGACGAGCTGCTCGTTTCTCGCGAGTTCTGATAGACGGAGGCAGCAGCATCACATCCTGTACAAGGACACCATGGAGAAGTTAGGAATCAAGCAAAGACAGCTTCAGAATAGCCGGACTATGTTCCACGGCATTGTTCCTAGCCTTTCCTGCTCACCAATCAGCAAGATCATGATTGACATCCTCTTTGGAGACAAAGATCACTTTCGCCGAGAGTCAGTTTGGTTTGAGGTGGTGGATCTCGAGAGCCCATACCATGCATTACTTGGCCGACCCGCCCTGGCCAAGTTCATGGTGGTCCCCCACTACGCCTACCTCAAGATGAAGATGCCTAGTTCCAAAGGGATTCTGACCATAGCCGCGACTACCGGAAGTCGTCTGCCTATGCGGCTGAAAGTAGTCGGTTGGCCGAGTCCCTGGTGATTGTGGCCGAGAAGTGGCTCCTTGACCGGATTGCGGCGATGGCCGGCAAGCAGCTAGAGGCGTCGTCTAACCCCAAGGAGTCGGAGGCTGAGGGTTCGTTCAAGCCGGCCAAAGAGACAAAGAAGATACCCTTGGATCCGGAGCACTAAGAGAGGTACGTTGTCGTAGGCACAAACCTCGACAGCAAATAGGAAGGTGAGCTCGTCGATTTCCTCCGTGAGAATCGGGACATCTTCGCATGGTCCCCCGAAGACATGCCATGTGTACCGACGGAATTCGCCGAGCACAAGTTACATGTCCGATCTGATGCAAAGCCAGTCAGGCAGCCCTTGCGCCGCCTATCAGAAGAAAAGAGAAGAGTTGTCGGAGAAGAGATAGCCCGACTCCTAGCAGCCGGCTTCATTATGGAAGTATTCTTTCCAGAGTGGCTAGCCAACCCGGTCCTGGTACTGAAGAAGAACAAGCAGTGGCGAATGTGTATTGACTACACAAGCCTCAACAAGGCTTGCCCCAAGGACCCGTTTGCTTTGCCAAGAATTGATCAGGTGATAGACTCCACAGCCGGATGCGAGCTGTTGAGCTTCTTGGATGCATATTCAGGATATCACCAGATCAAGCTGAACCCGGCTGACAGACTGAAGACCGCCTTCATCACACCGTTTGGAGCCTTCTGCTACCTAACCATGACGTTCGGCTTGAGGAATGCCGGCGCCACCTTTCAGCGTTGCATGCAGAAGTGCCTCATCAAGCAACTCGGCAGAAACGCCCACGTCTACGTGGACGATGTGGTGGTGAAGACGGAGAAGCATGGAACACTGCTGGAAGACCTCAAGGAGACCTTTGAGAACCTGCGCCGATTCCAGATCAAGCTCAACCCTGAGAAGTGCGTCTTCGGAGTACCAGCCGGCCAACTCCTTGGTTTCCTGGTCTCTGAACGTGGCATAGAGTGCAACCCTGTAAAGATCAAGGCCATTGAGAGGATGGAGGTACCCAGCCGACTGCTGGACGTGCAAAAGTTCACTGGCTGCTTGGCGTCCATCAGCCGATTCATCAGTCGGCTGGGCGAGAAAGCTCTCCCCTTATACCAGCTCATGAAGAAGACCACTTTTTTCGAGTGGAACCACAAGGCGGACGAAGCCTTTCTCCAGTTGAAGAAGATGTTGACTACTCCACCCGTTCTGGCGGCTCCGACTCCTAAGGAGCCCATGCTCCTGTACATCGCCGCCACCAGCCGGGTAGTCAGCACAGTCATTGTAGTGGAACGCAAGGAGGAAGGCAAGGCACTACCTGTCCAGAGACCGGTATATTACCTGAGCGAAGTGCTGTCGACCTCCAAGCAGAACTACCCCCACTACCAGAAGATGTGCTATGGCGTGCACTTTGCCGCCAAGAAGTTGAAGCCTTACTTTCAAGAGCATCCAATCACTGTGGTCTGCACGGCCCCACTTGCCGAGATCATCGGAAGCCGAGATGCTTCTGGCCGAGTGGCCAAATGGGCCATAGAGCTGGCTCCCTACACCATCTACTACCAGCCCCGCACCGCCATCAAGTCACAAGCACTGGCCGACTTCCTCGTCGACTGGGCCGAGACCCAGTACCTACCACCAGCGCCCGACTCCACCCATTGGCGGATGCATTTCGACGGCTCCAAGATGCGCACCGGCTTGGGAGCCGGCGTTGTCCTCACTTCTCCTAAAGGCGACAAGCTCAAATACGCACTGCAAATCCACTTTGCCGCCTCCAACAACGTCGCCGAATACGAGGCGCTCATTCACGGGCTCCGGCTTGCCAAAGAACTTGGCATTTGTCGGATCCTGTGTTATGGCGACTCCGACTTAGTGGTCCAGCAGTCGTCTGGCGACTGGGACGCCAAAGATGCAAACATGGCGAGTTACCGTTTCCTTGTGCAGCAACTCAGTGGATATTTCGAGGGGTGCGAGTTCCTCCATGTGCCAAGAAACGACAACGACCAAGCAGACGCCCTGGCACGAATCGGCTCTACCCGCCAAGCAATACCATCCGGCGTCGCCCTTCAGCGCCTCCTCAAGCCGTCTGTCAAGCCTTCACCAGAATCAGACTCCATCTTTGTGCCGGCTCCCCTCGAAGAAGTCGGATCCGATTCCAGAGCCCCAGCAGACGGTACGAGGATTTTGGCAGATGGCTCCAAAGCCGCCACAGTCGAAGCCGGCCCAGGGACTGCAGAACCCGGCCTGGGGACTGCGGCGGCCAGCCCGAAGACTCCAGAACTCGGCCCGAGGGCTGCACCAGTCGGCCCGGGGACTTCATTAATCCAGCAAGCGGTTGCTGACTCCAGCCCGCCGCCTCCCAGCCCAGCCGCCCTCGTCCAAGTCGCAGTTCTGGCAGTCGAAGAAATAGCAGCACCCTCATGGGCCCAGCCCATCCTCAAATACCTGGTGAGCAAAGAGCTGCCGACTGATGAGATCTTAGCTCGGCAAGTACAACGCCGAGCGGCAGCCTACACCATAGTCAACAGAGAGCTGGTCAGGCGCAGCGTCACTGGTGTCTACCAGCGCTGCGTAGAGCCAGAGCAAGGCCAAGCAATTCTCAAAGACATCCATCAAGGCGAGTGCGGCCACCATGCGGCTTCAAGAGCACTCGTCGCCAAAGCCTTCCGACACGGTTTCTTTTGGCCAAGGGCCTTAGAAGAGGCCAAGGAATTGGTCCAAAAATGCAAAGGGTGCCAGAAGTTCCGCTCCAAGCCGCATCAGCCGGCTTCTGCACTCAAGACCATCCCCATTGCCTGGCCCTTCGCAGTTTGGGGCCTAGACATGGTGGGACCATTCAAGACGGCACGAGGTGGCCTAACTCACTTACTTGTCGGGGTGGACAAGTTCACCAAGTGGATAGAAGCAAAGCCAATCAAGAAACTGAATGGTCCGACTGCCGTGAGTTTCATCTCTGACATCACAATTCGGTACGGCGTACCACACAGCATCATCACCGACAATGGTACAAATTTTGCCAAAGGCGCCTTGGCCCGTTTCTGCGCGACACAGGGCATCCGACTGGACCTAGCGTCCGTCGCCCATCCATAGTCAAACGGCCAGGTGGAGCGAGCAAACGGCCTCATCCTGTCCGGCATCAAGCCCCGACTGGTCGAGCCTCTGGAGCGCTCGGCTGGCTGCTGGCTCGATGAGTTGCCAGCCGTCCTCTGGAGTCTGCGCACGACTCCAAACAAGTCAACCGGCTTCATGCCTTTCTTCCTCGTCTACGGTGCTGAAGCCATCATCCCAACGGACATAGAGTTCGATTCCCCGCGAGTCACCATGTACACCGAGGAAGAAGCAGAAGAAGCACGTCAAGACGGCGTCGATCTGCTGGAAGAGGGCCGGCTGTTGGCACTCAGCCGGTCCAGCATCTACCAGCAGAGCCTGCGCAGATACTACAACAGGAAGGTCAGGCCGAGATCTTTCCAAGAGGGCGACCTTGTGCTCCGACTGATCCAGCGAACAGCCGGCCAGCACAAGCTGTCGGCGCCTTGGGAAGGCCCCTTCATCATCAGCAAAGTGCTGGGCAACGACTCCTACTACCTGATCGACGCTCAGAAGCCCCGAGCACGCAAGAGGGACGACTCCGGCAAAGAGACAGAGCGGCCATGGAATGCAAATCTCCTCCGAAAATTTTACAGTTAAACGCAGTATGTACCACGCTACCTTTTGTATTAAAAGTACCAAGACTTCGCCCCCCCCCCGAGAAGAGCTCGGGGACTGCCCTCTTTTATCTATATGATAAGAATTATGCCTTCGAGTATATTACTCTTTGTTATGCCGCTTGGCACCGGGTTCGACTAGTCGGCCCGGGGACTTGCCGCCCTGCGCTATGAAATGCTTCCTGCAGCCGGACAAGTAGTGTGTGGCGCCTAAGCCGTCTCCTGTCAGAAGCCGCAGCTCGCAGAGCGACTGTCTGGTGGGCAGGAGTAAGGAAGAATGGGCGTCCACATGAAAAATGGCTAAGGACTCAAAGCATAAACATAGCTTAAAGCCGGCTTCCAGCCTTTTTTCGCAAACCGACTCTTGAACAGTCGGCTTGCCGCCTTCTATCCGACTTGCTAAACAACTCTAAAACGGCTAAGTACCTGCCTTCCCAAAGTGACCAAGAATTTGATCCAGCAGCAGTCCGCAGAGCGGCTGTCCGACTGACAAAGACGGCAACTGAGGGAAGGCGGCAAAGGAAAAAGCCAAAAGAGCAATGAGCAAGAAAAGATAGAAGTCGGATGAATATTTACATAACAAAGGCCCTTGGCCGAACCTTCGAGCAGAAGTTCAAAATACACCCCGCGGGTGGAATTGTGCGAATTAACAAGTTCTTCAAAGACTATTAAAACAGATAAAACAAAGATAAGGTGGCAGCCTAGGAGGCGGCAGACGGGTTCGGAGGATCGGAGGAGACGGCGGTGTTGGATGTTGGGGCGGCCGGCTGGGCGGTCTCGGCTTGATCACCTCCGGCGGCAGTCGGCTCGGGCGGGCACGGCTCGTTGCTGGAGGCGCGGTCGAGCTGAGGCTGGCCGTCCGCTCCGTCTTCCGGTGCCTCCGTCTCGCTTCCATCCTCCGCCTCGTCTTCCTCCTCGACGCTGGAGCCGATCACCTCCACCGAGTCCTCGCCGTAGTCTGGGTTCATCCCAAACCACTCCGGCGGTACCTCCCCGCCGTCTTCAGCCCACTCGGGGACAAAGATGCTGGTGTCGGTGTACTCGGCGATCGCCGCCGCACGCTTGACAAGGGCGTCTTCCATGGCCGTCAGCTCCAGCTGGGCCTCTGACCGGAGTGTGGCCAGCCGGTCTAGGTCCAGCCTCGGATACCATGCCTTGACGAATTCCAAGGCTCGACGCGCTCCACCCGGGCCAAGGAACCCTTCCAGGCCTCAAGACGGCCAGCCGCGACCTCCAGCCAGTCGGCAGTCCGACTGGGGGTGCGTGGAGCCTGCATGTCCGGCCACAGGGCAGCGATCGTTTGGGCACCGACACGTTGAAGCCGGTGCAGCATCCGATGGGCCGGCCGCAGATGAGCCCCAATGCTCAGAATATGCTCGTCAAGGGTCCGGGGGGCATCGGCGGCGATCTGCGCGCCATCCGCCCTCCGCTCCTCGCGATCAGCCTCAATAGCTTGAATGGCGGCCTGCGAGTGGCCGGGGAAGAAGTCTGCCAAGACGGAAAGAATGAAGAACAAGTCAAAAAACCATGAGTCGGCTCGACCTATAGTCGGCGGCTCGAAGAAGAAAAGCAAAGAAGCTCACCATCGACGAGGTCCTTGATCTCGTGGAAGCCAGAGGCCAGCATTGCCTCCTTGTCAGTCCAGGAGGAGCGCTCGCTCGCGAACTCGGCCAGGAGGGCGGCCTCCTCTCTTCCGCCTCCTTCTGCGTCTTCTTAAGCAGCTCCTTCTGCTCTGCCAATTGTGCGGCCAGCAGATCGCGCTCTGCGGCGAGCTTGCTACACTCCTCCCCCTTGGCGCGTAACGCGGTGTTGGCTTCGCTCAGCTGCTGTTGAAGAGTGGCGTTGGCCTCTGAAGAGAAAGAAGAAGAAGGCGTTAAGTCATCAACAAAGAAGGTCGCTGGGGAGATCCGGCCCGACTGCTCAGCAGTCGGCCCGAATCTCGGGGACTACAGCCCGCGGGTGCGCCAGCGCGCCCCCGCAAAGAAGAAAAAGGACTCACTCCGGCTCTCCGACAAGTCGGCGGTCCGCTTGCCCAGCTCTTCAACATTGCGGTTGAAGGCTGTGACACGGAGGTTGTGATAGTCCTGCGACAAGTATTTCAGACAAAAGTTAGTACCCGGAACTCACCAATTGGAGTTCCGGGCCGCCTGCTCAGCAGCCGGCCAGAAACTCGGAGACTACACCCACTGGGTGCGCTGGCGCGCCCCCACAGAGAGGAACAAGAAAACAAAGACAAAGGATAAAGCATACCCGGATGGCTGCCCGCGATGCCAGGTGCGCCTTGGTGCAGTTTTGGATAGCATCACTCTCAGCTCACAGCTTCGTCTGGACATCCAGAAGCGCCTGGTTCAGCGGGCCCGTGCTGCCTCCTCTCACCCACCCAATGGGCGCGGCACTCGTCGCTTCGGCATCTGGGATCGTCGAGCTGGCGGTGCCAGTCTCCAAGGGGCGTGGCGCCGAAGTCGCCTTCTCAAGACGGCGGCGCGTTGGCGAGCCGACTTGAAGGAGTAGACTTGCCATGGCCTCGTCTTCAGTCGACGGCAAGGGCGGGTCCACCGGCTGTTTGCCTTGCGCGCTTCTAGACGGCAGCGGGGGCGGCGGTGGCGGCATGACCGCGTCCGGCATGGAGGCATCGCTGCTGCCCCTCTCCATGATCGGGAACTCGCCGCCGGCTTCTCATGACTGCCCCGTGAACTCCGGTGGCAGCGGCGCAGAGTTCAGAGGGGTGACGAACACCGCCGATCGCCGGTGCGCGACTTCCTTAGCTTGAAGCCTTGCCGTGACGGCGGCCTTGGCCCCCTCCAGATTTTTCACGGCGGAGGCCTCCACCTTCTCGGCCTCTGCTTTCTCCAGGCGGGCGGCCTCTTCCTCCTCGCACTTCTCCTACGCGTTCCGCTCCGTCGCCTCCCGGAGGTCGGCGGCAGGGTCAATCCGATGAGTAGTGGCAGACGTTTCCGCCGACCCCACAACGAAGGCGGCGGCAACCCTCTCAAGAGTGAGGGGAGCCCTGAAGAGAGGGAAGCATATGAAAGACTCAGATAAGATCAACAAAGAGAAAATAAAGATAAGGGACGGAGGCGCTTACGCAGAGACCAGCGGTGGCATCTTCACTTCCTTGCAGAAGCGGTTGGCTTTCGCGGCCGCCTCTTCCAACTTGGTCGCGGCGGCCGCTCCCTTAAACTTCTTCGACCGGCCACCAAGTGTACTCGGCCCGGCCCGGCGCTTCTTCGCGCCGCCTTGAGCGTCCAAGAAGGCGGAGGAACTCGCGCTTGGCTGGCCAGCCTTTGGCTGGTGACGCGGGGCGACTTCCCCCTCAGCATCCTCATCAGGCCAGTCGGCAAAAGTGGCCGTAGGCCCGGAGCTGACTGCTTCTCCTCCTCCCTCAGCGTCGGCCTCCATAGCCGCCGCCCCCAAGTCAGGATCATCGACGTCGCTCTCCGCCCGATCGGGGACAAACTGATGAGCCGGCCCCGTGGTGCCGGCCGAAGGAGGGACGAGAGGGTTCTGATTCAAAACAAAAACGGTCAGACTGGACAAGTCGGACTCGGCAACAAAAGAAACAGAAGAAGAAGGAAGACGACTTACAATAGGCGGGGGGTTGGCGCGTGAGTACGGCTCCTTGCCGAACCGCCAATCCACCGAGAGACCGCAGTTCGCGATGTAGTTCACCGTGTCCGCCACCTCCGCGTGAGGCATGTCCTTGGAGCACATCCGACTCGGGTCCCGATGACCGCTCATCTGGCAGATCAGGTGAGGTCGGCCTTGGAGTGGGAGGACTCGGCGCGCCACGAAGGCGGCCAGCAAGTCGGCCCCGGTCAAGCCCTCCGACTGCGTCAGCACTCGGAGTCGCGCGACGGCGGCGGCACCAGCAGGAGACAACGTCTTGGCTCGGTGTGACCAGCTGGGGAGCCTTCCAGCCAGCGCGCCGGCTTCGTAAGCCGGCAGGTTGACCCAGTCGCCTTCTGGGGCGACGTTCTTCACATAAAAATAGGACCGCTGCCACATCTTCACCGACTTAATCAGTGCGATGGTGGGAAACGGATTGTCGGCCACTGATCTCCGCATCGCGATAAACGCACCCACTGGGCCGGCACGCCGGCGACGTGTGTGCCGAGCTTGGACTGGAAGAACTCACCCCAGAGCTCGATGGTGGGGAGAACACCGAGGAAGCCTTCGCATAGGGTGGCGAAGGCAGCAAGCAGCACCACCGTGTTTGGAGTAAGGTGGTGCAACTGGAGCCCGTGGAACTCCAAGAAGGAGCGGAAGAAGCCGCTCGCCGGCAGCCCCAGGCCGCGGATAAGGTGTGAGCGGAATATGACCCGCTCGCCCTCCTCCGGCGCCGGCGATATTTCCCCCTCCGGCGCGAGGCGGACCTGCACTAAGCCCCTGTCGGGCAGCCGCCGCATCTTGTGGAGGATCTCGACATCGTCGTCATCGACCTCGGAGCCATCCCACACTCCGGAGCGCATAGTAGGAGGCGCGGCGGCGGAGGAAGAGCTCATCGCTGCGGTCGTGGCGTGGTTCGGAGCAGCAGCGGCAAGAGGAAGAAGAAGCAAGAAGGAGCGAAAGGGAGTAGGGAGGATGGGCGCGCGTGCTTCGCCGCCCCCTCCCCCCGCCTACTTGTAGGCTCGTGGGCTGAGAAGCCGAGGGGGCAGTCGTGGGATTAACTGCACCCAGGACCCCACGACCCCCATGATTTACCACATGAAGTTACTGCGTGCAATAACCATGCGGGAACCCCAACCGTCCGCACGGCCACAACGGATCCGTTCACACGCCGAGGCGCGGTAGTGGCGGGCCCCACCTATAGGCATGTCCCGTCGCGCGCGTGGGTGGGCAGACTGGCTCAGCCACGTGGCGCCTCGCGACGGGTCCACAACGGGCGGCAACCCGGAGGCTTATCAGGCACGCCGCCTGGACTCCGCTGCGACGTTCAAACTTTTTTAGGGGCAAGTCGGCCTTAAGCAAGTCTGGCTCCAACTAGTCGGCTTGACAGAAGACGGCTAGCGAGGCCCAGATCCGACCGCCGGAAAGAAGAAACTGTTGAGGCTCCTCGCCATATCGCCCTCGGTGCCTCACCAGCTTCGGGGACTACTGTCGGAGTAATGGGCCACGGGTAGGCTAACCCAGGCCCAGAACCTTTCAAGACATCGTGGCAGGCTGCACCCCTCAAGACCCCAGGACGAAGAGCCGCCTTCTGAGAGTCGGCTGTGAGGCAGCCGACTGCCAACTCGCGGCCGAGTCCCGAGGACGACTTCAGGATGAGCCGACTCCTGACTGGCGACTTCCAGAGAAGCCGGCCATGGGGAGACGGCCCGTGACGCGAACAACCCCCATGCCCTCATAAAGAGGGACGGGACGGGGAGTGGCCACAGTAAGGTCCACTCCCACCCTTTTCCAAGGACAGGCGTGGCCACAGTACGCCGTACCCACGGAGATCTCCGCCCGGCGCGACACCGTTGCCATGCCGGCCCTGACGTCAATCCCAGTGGGCGGAGTCCTGTGCCCATGATGGCCTGCCGGTACGACCCAGGGACGACGGATCCCACTAGTCGGCGGGCGTACGGAAGACGGCAAGAGCGCCACCAGTTGGCCCAGTTGGGAGTCGGCCCCCAGGAGTTGGCCGACCCCTCCCACGGGTCCCACGCGCCATTAACCAGACGTGACAGGGAGTGGCCATAGTGATTGCCCGCCAGACGGCGGAGCTGTCGCCACGACCCCATGACCGAGCCTGCGTCATTAGAGGCACGGCTATAGTAATCTACAGCCGGCAAGACCCGCCCATGGCGGACACGGCCTATCGGCTCCGTACCGAGCCAGTTGGTGGGGCCCACCAGTCAGCGGGCCCCAGGAGTCAGCGGATAAGACGGCGGCCAGAGAGACTGACAGCTGGGCCCGCGTCCAGCCGGATTACTATTGTACCCCTGGGGGTAGGCCTATATAAACCCCTCAGGGCACCCATGCAAAGGGTTGGAATCCATTAGCACTAGACCAGATCATATAGGAAGGAGAGAGCTAGCCTTGCCTTCTCCTACCTCCAGGAAACAGCTCAAGGAGCAACCGTGTACACACTTTGCCATAGTGATCATGCGGAGACCCCGCAGAGCAGCAGTAGGGGTATTATCTCCACGGAAAGCCCCGAAGCTGGGTAATATTCGCCGAAGTGCATGCCTTCACCTTATCCCGTTTCCAGGCACCGGCGACGTTCTACTCGCCCCCACCATGATAAGCCATCCTTTGGCATATGTCGCACCCAACCCCCGACATTGACCGTCCCAAAATTCATTGACACTTTTGTTAAGCTCATTGCGGACAGAGTAAATAGGCCAAAATTGGACTGCTAGGGGGGATGTGCCAAACCAAGTATCTTCCCAGAACCTGGTTCTGCTCCCATCCCCTATGTTCCATCTGTAGCCAAATTTTACAGCATGCATAATAGATTTTAATGCTTTTCAGAATCTAGAGGTCATAGGGTTGGAGGAAGGGAAAAATATATTAGGTTTATTTTGTAGGTGTTTATGGGCAATAAGAAGCTTCCAGGTTTTCAGGTCTTCCTCATAGAATCTTTTAATCCAAGACCCTAGAAGACAGATGTTAATTTCTTGGAGGTTAGGTATGCCTAGGCCTCCAAAATCTTTTTTCATAGAGACTACAGCCCAATTAGCAAGGTGTAGCTTCCTATTTCCCTCAAAATCATTCCACAAGCAATGAGACATCTGAGAATTGATGAGGTTCACTGCCCATTTAGGGAACTTGAAGAAGGAGAGGAGATACACTGGAATGCTAGCCAAACAAGTTTGTATGAGGATCAATCTACCTCTGTAAGAGAGAAGTTTGCCCCTCCACCCAGCAATCCTTTTAATGATTTTATCTAGAAGGGGTTGGATATCCTCTCTCCTCAGTTTATCATAGTGGAGAGGGATACCTAGGTACTTAATGGGGAAGTTACCTTTATTACAGACTAGAATAGAGAGGAAGTCAGCTAACTCCTGATCATCCATGTTGATAGGGGTGAGTTCACTTTTAGAGTAGTTGATTCTCATGCTTGAGACTTGTTCAAACCAGGTTAGAACAGTTTTCAGATTGCTAGCATGTGTGGAGTCATTGTCTAAGAAAAGGATGGTATCATCTGCATATTGAAGGCAGATGATGCCACCAGGGCAGACCTCAGGACAGAGCCCTGCAATCAGACTATGATCAGCAGCTTTGCTCAGCATTTTACTAAGAACGTCCACTACTAAATTGAACAAAAGCGGGGAGATGGGGTCACCTTGCCTAAGGCCTTTACCAGCAAGGAAAAATCCCAACAGACCCCTCATGAGTAAATTGCTAGATCCAACTCTCCTCTATGAAAGGCTTGGAAAAGATCTAAGAGACCATTTTTCACCAAGTCCCAAAAATGCTGGTAAAATAAGAAGGAAATCTCATCAGGACCAGGAGCCCCATCAGGACAAGAGCTAAAAATGGCTTCCTTCACCTCTGTCTCTAAAAAAGGGGCTTCTAGCAGCTCATTTTCAGCAGGAGAGACTTTTTCAGAAGCAGAGAAAAAATTGTTTTGTAGAGAGAACCCAGAAGGGTTTTCTTTCTTAAACAGGTCTTTGTAGAAGTCACTAGCCACTTTCAGCATCTCATCTACCTCAGTAACAGGGCCATTAGGGCCATCAAGGGAGTTAATGAGGGTTTTCCTCCTCCTCTGGTTAGCTACTGCATGGAAGTAAGCAGTATTTCTACCACCCTCCTTAATTTTCCTATCTCTAGACCTTTGTTTGGCTTTGATTTCTTCTTGAAGCCAAATTTTCTTGAGCTCTCCATGGACAAAGTTTAATCTATTAGTCTCAGCCTCAGAGAGGTCAGTGGTTTCTGCCTTAATATCTAGAGAATCATACTCAAGGAGGAGAAGCCTTTTGTATCTTCTAAGATTAGCTTCCTCATTGGAGTTCCACCCTTTGATAGTTCTTCTAAATCTCCTAATTTTGATCTGCCAATTTTCTAGGGGGCAGCTACTCCCAGTAGGCTCATTCCAGATTTTCCTGACTAGCTCAGTAAAATCTTTTCTAAGCAACCACCACTTTTCAAATATAAAACTATTGCTCTTTGGAGTTTGGTTAAGACCAGAGTCCCAAAGCAAAGGAGTGTGGTCACTACCACATCTGGGCAGAGCTCTACAACTAGAAAGGAGAAAAAACTATCTAATTCTGTGTCACAGAAAATTCTGTCAATGGTGGACATAATCCTGGAGCAGCACTTCCAACATATCTAGCAGAACTGTGGGTTTTCCTTCTAACAGGGCAATTCCCAACTTTATGGGTAACCATTTTGCAGATAAAACAACACATGGGCTTGACACATTTATCCAAATGATGCCCTGGTTCCCCACAGTTGTAGCAGATCACCTCAGAGTATGCCATAAGGCCCGAAGCAGGGGCAGGAGCAGTTTTCTCGATGTCCTATCTCTTCTTTTGCTGATTCTTGCCTTGCGATTTCCCACTGATCTGAGAGTCAGAACCACCAGCAGATTGATCTTGGGCAATTACAGGAGCCTGCCCAGATTGTGCCCCCATTTGGGGCGGAGGTGGGCCGTACCACTGCCCAACCGGCGCTCCCCCCATTGTGATAGGGGAAATTCATCGGAGTTCCTGGTTCCTTCTCATCCTCCAGCCAGATGTTGTCTCTCAGGAAGCAGAAATAACCACCAGATAGCTCAATTGAAGCAGATTGCAAGCCTAATTTTAATCTTCTGCAGGTTTGGGGGAGAGGTAAGGTAGGGGATCCACCTGCTCCGGCTCCTGTGGCGTGCTGGTGGGCAGGAGTTCAGTCAAGCATTCCCATCTCGTAGCACGGCTTGGATCTCCTGAATTCATTTCTCCTTTCGCCCATCGAATGAACGCAATCGGCGGCTCACTGGGGTGGGGCATCCTGTGCTTTTCCGAGAAATCTCCTTCGAACTAGATCCGCAGGGCTAGATTCAGCAGCTCCCAATCCACATGTTCATTGCACATCCGAGCATACCTGCACGAGTGAGAGAACGGATTCGGTCCATCCTTGGCTTCCTCCCTCGCAGCTTCCTCCCCTGCTTCCCTCTATTCGCGCGTGCACTGGGTCCAGGAGAGAGCGTTGTCGCGGATCCGCATCGCCCGCTCCCTCCATCTCCTCCCTCGAGTCTCCCGCAGCACCGCTGGTGCGACGGAGTCGAGCGGCTGGAGCATCCGCGGGAAGGCTTTGTAGACATGTGGGAGATGCATCTTGTACATCTGCATGTCTTCCAGCCATTCCCCCGTGGATATGGTCGGCGACTCCATGGGGCGCGCGAGCGGACTTGCTAAGGGGGGCAGGCGCGCCCGGAGTCAGGAGGCGGGGGGTGGCGGCGAGATCTATGGCGGCGGCGAGGGTGGAGGTAGTGGTGGGGGCGGCGGCGAGGGTGGAGGTGGTGGCAGGGGCGAAGGGGATCGCGAGAGCGGTCATCTATTTGCCAATTATGTGAACTAAATAGTCAACATATAAAATAATTTAAATATATACAATATAGTTAGAAGGGAAACATAAGTTGGACCTGGCGTTCCTATTCTTATATAAAAATAGAACAGACCTCTGTGTTTTCTTTAAAAAAATACACAAATTGGGCTGCCAAAAATAAAACCTCGGATGGGGTCCATAGGCCGGTCGATACATGACGGCCCTAAGAAAATACAAACAGGCCTATGGACCTCCCATCCAAGGACGTGGGCTGCGCATGTTAAAAATGAAAGCCTAGACGGGGCAGCCCAAAACCACGTCCAACACTTGCCAAAACTTCGTCCCTCGTTTTCTTTGTGTTTCGCACACTCAACATTGTGTGGGCATTTTAACTGTGCATCATATGAAGATGTGCTATGCATGAATGTTGATCAGCATAATGTTAACTGGATGGTAGTTCCATTTTTGACCATGAATAAAACTTCCAACATGATGTTAACCCTGTTTGAAAAGGTCATGTTAATATAAATGCTCTGCCTCTAAAAGTTGCAGTTTCTTATCTGAAACTGAACTTGAAGTTTCTTATCTGAAACTGAAACTTGCAGTTTCTTCTCTGAGAATCACATTGTCTGCACTTTTATACTCCTATGAAACTACATTTTTAAGAGCTAAAAATAGATGTCTAGAATTCATAAAATACTTCATATGCTCAATACTGAAAATCTGAAATTCAAAAGACATTCATATCTGAAAGTACTCTCAAAATACACAACACAAAACACAATTCACAACCTGCAAATACTGACAACCCTCAGCTCCTACTGACAATTCACAACCTACCCGACTATTGGGCTGGGGGGCAGCCCCCTCCTATTCCTCGGCGGCAGACAGCCGCCCCGTGAGACGATGTGAACGGCGAGGGAGACGATGGCGGGGAAGCGTCGTTGGGCCAACTGCTTTTCTCCTCTTGCAGTTGGGTTCGGTCGACGAAGACTCCACCGGCTTGCTCTGGCAGGACACCCTCACAAACGGCACCCTATAGATGCTCGATCCTTCAATCCCTGGTGGATGCTCCATCTGGGATCGATACTCCCACCACCGCTCCCTCACGAACGGATTCGGTGAATCTGTTTGCTCCATGGTCCAGAGGAGCAGCTCTATGTACTCCAGCGCGACTCCCTCCGGGAGTATTGCCGCCTTTTCGCTCTGTTGCAGATATTTGGCCATGGATGTCACCGTCGCCGCTAGTTGGTCCTTGTTGTTAAACCAAGACTGTATCTCCAACATCCTAGCTAGCTTCACAGGGTCGCCGTCTGCGATCCTCACGTATCGGTTGTACTCCTCCATCAATCTACTTCTCCACAGCACCTTCACTCGCCGGCGGTGGTTTTTGAATGGAAGAGGAGAGGAGCAGCGCTGGTTTTGGATTAGAACGGGAGAGGAGCGACGCTAGTTTTGGACTGGAACAGGGAGGAGGGGCGGTGGTTTTGAAATGGAAGAGGAGAGGAGCGGCGCTGCATTTAGATTGGAACGGGAGAGGAGCGGCGATGGTTTAAGAGGAGAAGAGCGGAAGAGCGGCGCTGGTCTTGGAAGTATTTTTTGTTGTTTCGCGTATTTTGGGTCAAAGTTTGACCACGTACTGTATTTGACAAGCAAAATGTGAATGCATGTCACCAAATTGATTTTGATTTTGATCCAGTCAGAGCGCGCCGGCCCTCTCGTCCAATCCTAAATCGCTGCCGCACGCTCCTCTCCCTCTTTTCCATTGCAAAACCACCTCCTCTCCTCTCCATCATCTCCATTCCAAAACCACCATCTCGCCTCTCCCTCTTCTCTATTGCAAGACCACCGTCTCTCCTCTGTTTTCTAGATGCTTTGCTCCATGGCGCGGGCGCAATCCATGGATACAAAATTAGTATAGTGTATACTATTTAAAAGTCGAGGGCGGGGCTTTTCCTGCGTGGTAGGCGGTGGGGCAGTTCCGCCTAGTCGGTTTGACAGAGACGCGAGAAGACGAGGGACTAGGCTGCTGCAAATGTAGGGCTGTGTGATTTGACAGCGAGTTACTGCTGGACAGGTGGGGCCCCGTGATATGACTTGCCATTATCATTTTAACTGCGGCGCTACGACCGGCGTGAGTCTCCCAGATTCCTGACCACCTCCATACAGGTGCCTCTCCCAATGCTCCACCATGTAGTAGAGGCTGGCTCTTGCATGAGAGCCCACTTCTCCACTTTTTCCTTGCCTCTCTTTCCTCCACATATGCAAAAATGCCATGTAAAGCACACTATTGTACTTACTTTTACTTGCTCCTATAGGTGCTTAAGCTTGCCACATAAGCATAAAGTCTGATGTGGCAAGTTAATCAAGAAGAGAGAAACTAGTTTGGTGACCCAAGGAAGAAATGGTGCTAAGCGCGTGTACCTAGGTGAAAAAATAATTTTGAGTCTATAGCTAATTAAATCAAGCAAACTTAGCAACACCATTTCATTGGAAGAGGTCACTCCTTGGCAAATGCAATAAATACACACGCTTAGCACCGTTTCTTCCTTGAGTACGAAGAAAGAGATAGAGAGGAGTAAAAAAATACACTTATAGCCAACCTTGTTGTAGTATGAGTGACTAAGTGATGACTATGTATGACATGCCAACATCAGATAGCCTAACGCACCGTGTTAAATCTCCAAGGGCGCGACCGCGCGAGTGACGCGACGGTCGTGGTAGGCGCGACCATGATACAGGCTGCTGGCAGCCCTTGGATCTGAGATCAAACGGTCGCATGCTAAGTTGCTGAAAATTTGCAGAATAACCCTCCAGGATAGGATATTCACCCATAGGTCTAGAATCACGCCATGCAACCGTTCGATCTCAGATCCAAGGGATCTCGGAAGCCCGTATCATGGGAGAATGGAAAGCCACTACCCTGTCGTTCGCACGCTGGCAGTTCACTCCTACTCGTCCCCGCACATCCTTCAATACTATGGCGGTTCGCTCCTAGTCGTCACGTCCATTCACATTACGGCAGTTCCACTAATCCTAACCCTCCTCCCAAATCCATGGCGTCCAAAATCTCCATGATCGGCGGTGAGTACAAGGTTAGAACCATCATCGGCGATGAGTTCGACGTAATCTACACCCGTTCTTCCACGACGGTGAAAGGATGCCTTTCTCGCTTCAGACACATGTTCGAAGACTCAGATGATGAGTGGGTCACTGGGCTAGATGTTGAGTACACCACAGTCCTGGGACGAGAGAAGGATCTAAAGGACGAAGAGAGGAAGAAGCCCGCCATGATCCAGGTTTGCGTGCATGACTTATGCTTGGTCTACCACATATGCCATGCCGACGTTGAGTGCCAGGATTTTAAGGACTTCCTCGAGAGCAACCTAGTCAAATTCGTTACTGTAGACTTTGGTAACGACAAAGCAGTCCTGCATCGGATAGACCTCGTTGTAGGCAACACCTTCGACCTCCAGAAGAATCAGTCGGTGTCCTCTCGTCAGCCTTCAATGCTGACCCTGGCAGGAGCCATGGTTCATCCTTCGTATGGTAAACTGGAGAAACCTCATTACACGTTTCATCGTCATGCATGGAAGCGGAATGTACTAGATATAGACCACATCCACTACGCTGCAATGGATGGCTATGTTTGCTTCAATATCTACAAGGGTTGGATGAAGAGCAACAGCCAAGTGTGCGGTTCAAGCAAAGAAGTATCGGCCAAGAGGAACAGGGACAAGGACGAAGTCGAGGACGTGGACGAGGACTCCGAGTAAGGTGGCAGTGTCGTTGCTCGTGGTGGTTCTAATGCAGTGTCTACCGGAATAGTTGCAAAGTTTAATTTTAGGTGTGCTTAGTTTAATTTGAGGGGTGTGTTGTGCTGAGCCCCCAGCAGAACTATGTTATGTTTCTTCTTGTTACTTTAACTCTTCAGTACGTACATACTAGTATTTCTTACATTTCATCTTTTAGTTGGTATAGTACTACCACTCGTTTCTTCACATTATATACGTACAATATATATGGCCAACATCATATAGCCAGCAATTTAGTTGTCAAAGAATTTCAGGGTGCTTAGTTTTGTCAAAGAATTCCAGGATGCTTAGAGGGTGCTTGGATCCAAGGGACTTATTTTAGTCTGACTAAAAATAGTCTCTTTAAGAGGCTAAAGTTCCAAGCACCACTGACTAAAGAGGGGCTAAAACTAGTCTTGAGACTAAAAAAATTTAGTTAGGGGTACCCCTACTAAAATGTGGATTAGTCCTCTCTCTACTCATTTAACTCCTCTCCTTTAACACGGGCGAGTTCTGGATTGGAGGGTTTGGAGGATAATAAATGCTCATTAACTTGATTTTAGCCTTTTTAGTATTTGGATCCACGCATGGGTGAGGCTAGCATGTTTTAGTCCCACTACTTTTAGTCATGGGACTAAAACGTATCCAAACACCCTCTTAGTTTTATTTGAGGGGTGGGTTGTGCTGGACACCATTATTGTGACTAGCCTTTTTAATAGTACTATATGCATAATTTGGCGACGAGCGCTCTCTATATGTACCACCTTTTTTTAATTTCAAGGTTTGCTCCATGGCGCAATCCATCGATACTACTATTGTACAAAAGTATACATTTTTTAAAAGGTTAGAGGGCGGGGCAGTCTAGCTTGGTCGGTTTCACGAGAGGCGAGGGCCTTTGTGATTTGACGGCTGATTACTGCTGGAAGGCGGGGCCTTTTGATTTGACTGCTCGTATAAATGCACCGACGACCTGATCGAGGAGGAGCAAAGAACCGTGCGGTATACTCAAGTTTTCCACTGGAGTAGTAGGAGCACGAAACACGGCAGCCCAGTGCCATATGGCGATAAAAATGATCTAATTTTCTAGTCATCTCATTGTTAGCATTGTTCTATTCATTCCCTCAAAAAAACATTGTTCTATTCATGCCTTGCAGAGAACATGACACGTGCGGCGAAACACCCGAAGCAAAAGATGAAACACAGGAGCAAAAGAAGAAGGAATATTATCACCCCAAATGATCTAATTTGCCACGGAGTCTAACTGCTTCTTCATCGCCTCCATGACCTCCATCTCCTAGCGCGTCTCATCTGCCATCTTCATCATTGTGTCCATGACGCGGCATTTCTCGACGTGAGCCTTCATCATCTGTTCCACGGCCATATTACATGGTTTACAATCCTACGAATCAAACAACCAAGATAGGAAAAATTCCTAATGATTAGAATCCTCCAAAATTCCTTTGAGAATCCTTTGAATCAAATAAGCCCTTAATCTATTTTATGATTCATGGAATTGTGCGTTTTAAAGCATAAAGTAAAAAACAAATAATGGCAATTCAGCTAGAAAAAAGTTTGGGCAGTTATGATACGGAAGATTCTAGAACAAAAGAGAACCATTGTTGTTTTGAGGTTTGTGCATTATGCTTAAGTTCAACCATGGAGTCTGCTAGATTGTACATGTGGCAAAATCCGGTGGGGGCCTAGAATATGGTGCGAGGGGCCGAGTGGAGGGAGACTATGAAGGAATGCATAAGTGTGAGATCGATATTTAGAGAGAGAGGGCGAACACGTAAGCTGATGCGCGCAGTGGTGGAGCCATGAAAAATAAATGAGCTAGGGGGCCAAGCATTGCTAATCCTTTACAAGGAGGGTCAATTCATGAACTTAAACCATTTTTAGCAGCAATTGTCTAATGATCACATTCATATTAGCCTTGATATATAGTGATGTTAGGGGGGAGGGGGCAGGGCCCTTACTGCCCCCTGTCTTCGCCATTGTGCACGCGTCTGAGAGATGAAGTGGAAGGCATGGATGATGAGAGGGGGACGTTGGATACATAATTAATGTGGGTGTATTAGCTATATATGTTAATCCTATATAGAGAGGTATAGATTGATCGATGTGGACGTGGGAAAGAGGGTGAGACCGCACTGGATATATCAATTGATCGGTTTGTGTGGAAAACTATGAAAGACCTAGCTATATACACACATACATAGAGGAACATTGATCGTTGCGCATGCACGCGTGAGAGATAAAGAATGCCCGATATGATGAAGAGGGGGATGTGTGTTGGTGTGTGCCTTCATGGGAGACCGACCTGAAGAAAAAGATTGCATGTGTGCGATGGATAATGCCGACTGGTAATGTGTGTGCATGCATGCACGAGAGAAGGTTAGTGGTTCAATTATAAAGAGAAGACTACTGTGTGGGTGTAAAAGAATAGCTGAATAGGTGAGGTCACAATCCATGTAAAGTTGAATTCAAATATTTGAATAAGAGATCCTGATGTTTGAAACCCATGCATGCATGAATATAACGGAGATCTGCGTGGTGTGGTTTGGAAATGATCATGTTGTAATGTATACACATTGAACAAGGTCAGACTGATTTGAATTTGAGATACCGATGGCAGACATCATTTGGCCACGTCGCATCCGTGCATGGACACACTATTCTAATTGGAGATGATGGGCGGCTTTTGCATCACATATCTATATCTATACCCCTATACATATATATATATTATATATTTTTTATATTGTGTGCGGGTAACTTTAACTTTGAAGGATGGTCGTTGGATGAGGCGAATCCGATGGTCCAAAGATGGCAAATTTGAGCACTACTGGCCGTTGGATATCATCTAGATTCCACCAGATTTCGCCACATGTATAATCTAGAAGACTCCATGGTTGAACTTAAGCATAATGCACAAACATCAAAACACAAGCACTTCTTATTTGTTCTAGAATCTTCCGTATCAGAATTGCCCAAATGTTTTTCTACATGATTTGCCATTATTTGTTTTTACTTTATGTCTTACGACGCACAATTACATGAATCTTAAAATAGATTAGCTTTCTTATAAAAACTAGATGATTTTGAATGAAATGAACTATAAGAATTAAACGAACATCTACATCATGCATATATGACTCAAATCTTGCATGCTATAATGTGGTATTTATTCATAATTTGGTTGCCAAATCTCATGCGTGCGATGCACGTGTACCTTACTCTAGTCTAAATGGTATTTGTGTGTGTTGTGCGTGTTGAGGTGCAAATTGTCTTTTTTGGGTACACGTTAAGCTTGTTCTTCCGAAATTTCAAGTCGCGCCTTGTTATGCCGAAAATTCAAGCTAGCGTCTCTGTCTATCGTGCTGGGAAACTCCCGCCTCTTCAACCCGTGCCTTGTTAGCCTGAAATAGTAAAGATATATCTTTGTCTCATTGTGCTCCGACAACTCCCTCCATCTCAACTCGCGCCTTGTTATTCCAAAATTACAACGCGCGCGAAAACTCCCACCTCATGTGAAATCCCGACACGCGAAATGCCCGTGGTACCCCTGAACCGAAAGAACCTCCTCAAATCGGTGGGGGTACTTTCGTAACTTACCCCATATTTCGGACAAGCGCGTCTCTAAGCCATGGTTCCCCACTACTATCCCATCCGCCCACCCATTCGTACACCGAGGCCGCGAAAACCCGCGACGAAACCCCACACCCTGTTCCGTCCGCCACCCAGCCAGAGCCTCTTCCCCGACGACGTCGTCCAAAGCAACACCTAGATGTCCCTCATCCACCGTACCAGATGAGGATCCGTCGTCGATCTCATCGTCCCGCCGGTTCAGCCACACCGTCCTCCACCTCCAAGGAGCTGCCCCGACGTTCCCCTCATTTTTCGCGCCACCTCCATTCCCACACCACCGTCTTCACCTGCACCACCGGAAGAGCATCATCATCACCGTTTCCTCAGATGAAGCTGCGTCCTAATCGGCGCCACCAAAGAGGTTGTACACTAATCGCCGTATTTTCTTCTTGATTCGATCTCACGGTGCTGCTGCCGCTCGGTCCCGAGCCGACACGGCGCGGCTCCATCCACGACGGCGTCTCCGTCCACTTCCTCCATGGAGTCGCTCCCTCGGCGGCGACGTCCACATCAGTAGGACCTGCTGCTGCTTTAGCTCTCGCTCGCGCTGCTGCTCTCGCTCTTGCTCTTGCTTGTGATGCTGCTCCGATTTAGCTACACTTCACTCCGATGCCGCCGGGGTGAAGGAAGAACCAGCCGCAGCAGGGAGGGGGGCTCACCGGAGAGGTACCCCACTATCTATCTTAGGGTTCAGGATGGGGGCGGTGGTCGCCGGCGGTGGCGGGGCATTGGCGGGGCGGTGGCGTGGGGATCG